>NW_012267330.1:5056113-5141209 GCF_000151885.1 Dipodomys ordii | reverse complement strand
TATATATATACACATGGCTGAGGATGTGGTACAATGGTACAACAATCTATACGAGCCACAGTACCATCCACAGATTGAACATAAAAGATATTTAGAGCTGGGCAACAGTGAGTCATGTCTGTAATCCTAACTATTAAGGAGGCTGAGATATGAAGGTCGGGTTCAAAGCCAACACGAGCAGAAAAGTCTCTGTTACTTTTTTTAGCTTCCAAATTATTGTTTACTTTTTAAATTTTATTTTATTTTACTGTCTAGGTGATATACAGAGGTTTTATAGTTACATATGTAAGGTAATGATTATACTTCTTGTAGAATAGTGGTACTCCCTCCCCTGTTTTCTCCTACTTTTCACCCCCACTCCACTTCCCTCTCCCCCAAGTTGTGAAGTTCATTTCCAATATAGTGTCTCGTGAGTATCACTGTTGCATTGGTTCATCCTTTATCCTTTGTCTTACCATTTTGTTATTCCCCTTCCCTTCCCCAAATCATACAAGACACAGGGTACCAAATTTGAATACAGTGACAACAGGAAATAAACCAAAGGGAGAAAAATAAAAGAAAAAAGAAATAACTTCACACAGTACATTTTAAAAAGCCCTCTTGTTTCCATATCTTGGAGTTCATTTCGATTATCATCAATCTATAGGTCCTATGTACATAACTATTGAGCTATTGTGATCCTCTGCTAGGACTATCCTAGATATATACTAATTATCACAATTGACACTCTTATCTATAATTAATCACCAGAAAATCAGAAGTGGCACTGTGACTCAAAGTGGTAGAGTGATAACCTTGACCAAAAAAGCTCAGGAACAATGCCAGGTCCTAAGTTCAAGCCCCACAAGTGTCCTCCCCCACCCCCCCACAAAAAAATAGATGTAAGCTAATGACTGTGACATAGCTAAACATGGCAGTCACTGACACTCTAACATGGTATAGCTTATGCTTGATAGAAATATGACAAAAGCTATAGATATTATGAAGTTATACCACCAGAGTAACCTCTGTTTAATAGGGGGTAGAGATTACTTGAAGATAGTAATTGAAGAGAATTGGGAATTCATTTGTACCCCATCTTTCTCTTTCTGTCAGCTCCATGAGGTGAGTAGCTTTATTCCCACACTTGTTCTCTGCCACAATATTCAGCACCAACTTGGGCCCACACAATAGGGACAAGAAATCATGGATTTAAAACTCTTGACACCATTGCCAAAAAATCTTTTCTCTTTTTGGTTCATTTCTTTTATGTGTTTTGTCACACTAGTGAAGGCTAGCATGGAAAATTGGTACTAAGAAATAAAGTTGTTTCTGTGACTAATCCTGACAATCTGATCAGAGTATTTGGAACTGGTTTGTGGGATGAAGTAGGAAACAGTTGGAGAATCAATCTAGAGAAGACTTAAAATGTTATAAACAGAATGTAATGGGCAGTTCTGGAGCACGTTCAAAAGACCAGAATACCACAGTACATGCTGTCTGAAATCTCAGATGGATATTAGAACTATATTGGGAATTTTACTAGAGGTCACCATATTACATTTGGGCAGAAATCTTGTCTATGTTTTTCCCATTCCCTAAGACTTAGTGTGGAATTAATTTTAAAGATAGATTAGTGAACCTAATGGAGGAAATCCTCTGCTAATATAGCATTCAGGAAATAGCATGGGTACTGCTAGATGCTATAAGCCATATTTATAGTGAGGATCAGGAAAAAAGAGCAGAGCTGACTTATTTAAAAATTGCAGTTTTAAAGCTTATAAGCCTAGAAAATATGGCTGCTGAATTAGCACTATTCAAAAGAAGACTGTTCCTTTATACCAACACAATAGGAAACATGTTTTGAGGTACCTGAAAAATTATCCAAAAGCCACCTACTACAGGCTCCAAATTATAAGGGTGTACACTAATTTCAAAGACTTTGCATTGAAGAGATACTTCTTGGGTTCCCTTTCACACACAAAAGCATTAAGGAAAGTGTACCCTTCTTTCAGTTCTGTACCTATGCAGACATAACTGCAGACCTGAGCAATTTGGGGCAGGGAGGTGGCTGCTGTCTGAACTGGTGGCAGATTTGGGTATAATGGTACAATGTACCTAGGATGCTAGTTTTGTAAGTATGCAAAATGCAAGTGTTGTGAGGTCACAGTGACTTCTAGCAAGACTTTCAATGAAAGCCCATAAGGTCACTCATTGTAGAGCAGAGTTGGAATTTCTGTAGGCAGCCCCTGATATGGTGATGTGTAAAACTCTGAGTGGAAACACAAAGGTAATGGAGACCTGAGGAAGTTGAGGATACCAAGAATTTGGAATGTCCATGGAGGTCAAGCCCAAGAACTAGCACAAAGAAGATGACAACAAAGACAAAGATGAAGACAGGAGGAAGGAGAAGAAGGAGGAGAAGGAGAAGAAGAGGAGATTGTGTTCTATTCAGAAAAAGGTCACCAGGGACATTTCTCTGAAGAGTATATTCTGTCCTCATCCCTCTCACTCTCTCTGTCTCTACTTCTCAGCCACCACAAGGTAAGAAATTTGCTCCACCATGGGTTCTCACCATGGTTTTCTGCCTCATCTCAAGCCCAGAGTAATAGGGTCAAGCGAGCATAGATTGAAAGTTCAAAACCAAATATCTTTCTTTTTTCAGGTGATTACTCTCACACAGTTTGTTCCAGTGATGAGTAGTATCCAACATACCCATCCCTGAGAAAAGTGTTATTGATTAGAAAAGTGTCATTAACTAGCAAATCCAATGACTATTTGTATCCATATTTAGGAGAAAAACTATAATCACAGAGAAATAGAAGCAGCCCTTAGCCAGAAATCAGAGGGAATAACATGCTACCAGAAAATCTAACTAGGCCTAATCCAGGAAGAAGATGGGATGGGATAAAGGAGAAAATATTTGTATGCTCTTTGTACATCGGTCCATTCAATAAATATGTTGAATGCCTACAAATTCCAATGTCTTCCTTAAGGTTGTGAATCTAGTAATACATTATTGCTACCAAACTGGTGACATCCGAGAGGACTTCAGGATTTATTACAAGCTATGGCTTAAAGGCAAAAGATTTCAGATGCCATTACCAATCCCTGAAGTCATTTACTCACCAGTATGAGCTATAATGGATTATTGATCCCATAGACTATAAAAGCTCTGGAAGATCTATCACAGGCTATGGGGTTAATCTGGTGACTGAACATGCATACATATTTGTCTATTGTCTCCACTCATTCTTGTGGATAATTCCTCCTGCTGGAGCTAAGGGGAAAGAAAGAGTTTCCAGGGGAAAGAAACACTTTTTTAGGTTTCATGATTCAAATCTTAATGAAATAATAGCTGAGAGAACTGAGAATTCTGAATGCTCCAATTTGAATCCTTCAAATGCTGTTTCATATACATATATATAATCATTAAACCTGTTCAAAAATAGAGGACCTTGAAAATGTATTCCTGCTTTTGAATCATTTTGAAAATATAATGTGTACATATATTACTTTGCCATCTGCAATTGTTTTATGCTTCATATATATTTAGGGGAGGAGGAGACAGAAAGAGACAAGAGATAGAAAGGGGGAGTGGGAGAGAGAGAGAGAGAGAGAAAGGTGTTATATTTCCAAGAGTAGACTTTTGTCTGAATGGTATGACCCTTCCTTCTTGTGTAATTGTGGCTACAATAGTGCAAAAATGCATGGATGATCTCATTTCTCTATGTACAATGAAATCACACTTCAACAAAAAGTAATTCTATGTCATTGTGAACCTATCTTTCCTTGAACAGTCAATCAACTAGCAAATGCACCTTCGTCAATTCACTGGTCCAAATAGGAGAGATAAATGGAACATGAACGCATATTTCTCTATGAAATGCCTTGTGTAGTAGTTCATAAATTCAGAAACACTATATGAAACCATATTTCTTCTCATGCATGGTAGCAAAAGGAAAAATATGTGTAAGCTATAATTTCACAGAATCTAGATATCAGCAAATACCTATTGCTTCCACACTCAAGATATAAATCAGTAAAAATATATTCAAGGTATCCCTGATAAAGAGACAGCACCATTTGTCTGAATGCCTTAAAACCCTTGTGCTTCTCAGGATTTGTCTAAATGCTTCTTGCTACTCTTGACCCAGCATAAGATTCATCTTTATGAATCCTCTCCTAACTTCTACTGATTTTAACCTGCCATCTCTGCTTTACAACTGCAAGCCTAGGGTATGAAGATGGTGTATATTTCAAAGTCTTGCATGTGTCATGGGAGATAAGCTGGTTTTATTAGAGGAAAAAACATTCTTTGGAACTTACAATCTTAAATTTTCATCAGTTCTGTAGAATCACAGAAAGAAAAATAAAAGGATCAGGCAACAGAGTAGGCTTGAGAGCACATCATTGAAATGAATATATGATATCGTCCCAGACTCTATTTATGGATCCAGGAACTCTGCTTCTCCTGAGCAAAGCCCATATTTTAGCTAAGACCAATGGAGCCTGCTATGTTTACCAAGCATGGGGTTAATTACTTGCACATGATAGAGAAAGAATTAAACTTGGAGAATCAAAGAAGCAACAATCTCACTAAAGATGTTTCATATTTTTACCCTAGTAATTACGCCAACAATTTTTCTTACATATTTTGCATTATATTATGCAATTGATCCATTGTACTCAGCTGGTTGAATCAGCAATGTAAACCAATGGTTTCAGTGACACTTTAGTTGGATAGACCTCGGCTTGCATCAAATATTTTATATGATTAAAGTTTACTTGGGTCTAAACCTGAGATAACAATAACATACCTTTCATTTATTGTGAAAAAATTAACCAAGATGATGCCTATAAAGAAATTGAGAGAGAAATGCAGACTAGGCATTCATTATTATTGTTTTCATTTAAGATATTGATATATTATTATAATTGTTATTTCAAACAAATTTTCTGAAAGAAGCTTTTAATCTGCCTTAAACAATTCATGCAAGTATCTTGGATGACTGCACCTTTAACACTCACCTACCAGTTTACCAAACTTAGCATGTGTTAAAGCCTTCACCACTCACCTCAGTGTTCTTCTATTATTCAAATCACTCCATTTCCATTAACTCAAAGAAGGTTTGTTTTGACAAAGTGCTAATGGATCACACCCATCTGAGTTAATCCTAGCTACTAAGGATGCTGAAATCTGCAGTCACAGTTTGAGCTTCGCCCAAGCATAAAGGTTTATGGATTCCATCTCCAAAACAACAAATAAAATGCACAATTGCAGTGGTGGCTCAAATGGTAGAGCACCACTCTACTAAGCATGAGATGTCAGTTCAAACCCCAGTACCACCTAAAATAAGTAAATAAATAGGTAAATTAAATAATTAATTAAAATAATCTTATTTTCCTCTCCATCGTATTCTATCTTCCTAATCTGCTTGTTCAGGGTCATGTGGATTATATAAGGTTCTCCACCTGCTGACTCCTTCACCTCCAAGCCTCTATTCTCTTTTTTCTTTCAATTTTTAACTTTTTCTTAACCCTCTATTTTTAAATAAAGGTATCTAGAAAAGTGATGCTTCTGACTAAATTTTTCTTGGATTTAGAAAGCCAAACACTGCTAGAATAGAATAAAATGGTTTTTAATTGATAATTTAAGAAAAGCAGTAGTTTTCCTAAACTTATCAACAATTCTAATTTTCATAGCCAAATCTTTACCTAATTTCTTCAAGAATTTTTTCAGACCTACTCAATTCTCATCAAACCTTTGAATATTTAAATCATCCACATTTATTCTCTCTGCTTCTGTCTGTCTGTCTCTGACTCTCTTTTTCTCTTTCACACACACATATACACACACATAGAGATATTGGAGATCTCTCATTTTTCTATATATCTACCTTTGGTGTTTATACCATTTTTCTCCTATATATTTCTCATTAAGAGAGGAAAATATTTCCTCCTAAGTCCTTTGTTTTAGTTCTATTTTTGAATAATCTTCTGTTCTCTTTATTCTATTCATCTTATTAGCAATTATTTGTGTTCTCATTTCTCTCATATTAACAATAAAAACTTTGGGGGCATACAATAAAAAAATAAAAATCAAAAACAAAAACAAACAAACAAAAAAACTTCAGGGGCAGGGAAGGTGGTTTAGTGGTATAATGCTTACCTAGCATGCATAAAGCCCTGGGTTTGATTCCTCAGTACCACATACACAGAAAAAACTGGAAGTGGCACTGTGGCTCAAGGGGTAGATTGCTAACTTTGAGCAAAAGAAGCTCAGGGACAGTTTCCAGGCCCTGAGTTCAAGCCCGGGACTGGCAAACAAACAAGAAAATCCACAATATTAGAATATTTGTGAATTGCAAACAATAAAATCTTCCTTCAGGTCTCTTACATCCCTTAGCTATACAGCTGTATTTATATTTATTTTTCCGTTTCAAGTATTTGAAAAATCTTATCCACAGCCACTTATTCCCTTACATGCCATTCATTTCTCAGTCCATTTTAAGATGGTTTTTCAATCCATTTCACTAAAATGGTGCGTATAGGGATTCAATGTTGCTAAAATCAACAGATGTAAAAAAAAATCAACCTTGCTCTACAGAGATTCTCAAAGTTGCAAAATGCATTCTGAAACACTAGCAATCCTGGCTACTGAAGTAAGGAGGTCAGATCTGGCCGATGCCATGTTGGCCATGTGGTTGAATGGTAGGGTCCGACATCTTGTCTCCATGCTGGGGGAAGGAAAGCCCCTGCCCATCACTTGCCTCCCAGGTGATGGGCGGGCCCTTATTCCTGGAGGCAGGGGCAGGCTGATAGGTTACTGAATCTGTTAGTCCAGTGCCTGGAACTGGGAATTTCCTGAGGATCTGCCCCTGAGCTGACCAGTTTGGGCCCGGACCAGCCCAGCCCCCAGAATGCCATGCCAGGTGTGTCTCCGTAATCATGTCCTATGTCCTGTCTCTGGGCTCGTCTGTAGTCATCATGGTATCCCAATTCAGCTCTCCATTGGAGCTGAACTGGATTGTTGGTATTGTTTTTGTTCTTTCTTTCCTCTTTAGCCTGTTTCCTAGCTGTCTTATGTGTATTTGGGGACTGCAGGCCTTTGTAACAAACAATTGGCTGCCTGCAACCTGCTAACTGTACAATAAAGACTCCAAAATTCTATATTTCAAAATGTAGCTTCTGGGATGAATCTGCTTACAATGATACCACTCAATGTTTTCATTCTCCTTAATATCACATTATACTGTTTTCCAAGGTAGTCTATGCTCAGGGATCAATTATAATCTACACATCATCCGTTTCTTAATTTGTATTTCTAGGTCTCCCTTTTAAACCTTAAACTTGTCACCTTGATATGTCTGCTTATGAAACTCAAAGGCATCTGAAAGTAAAAGTGATGAGAAGTGAACTTATATTTCCCTCTAAACCTACTCATTTTTTTATTGTTTATGTCAACGAGCAGCAGTAAAGCCTATTCTTCCCATTGCCCAACTCAGGAATCTAGAAGTTGTCCTTAGATACTACTTCTTCTCATTGCTATTAACTCCAATCCACTCATTTTTGTCTGGTACCACCACCATCTCTTCCAAAACCATTTGACACTCTCATGAACTCTCACCAACTCTTACTTTTCCACAGTTCATTTTTCTGACCCCCAAAATCAATCTTTGAATAAAATAGAAATCTGATAAGTTTTTCTATGCTTAAAATCACACAATGATTGCCTAAATATGTCAGAACAAATCCAAGTTCCTTAATATGTCTTCAAACTATCATAGCATCAGGCTTCTTCCTCTGTTTAGCATCGTCTGCTCAAATTTACCTGTCATGGTCTCTGCCTCCTACCCTAAGATCTCCAAGAGAGAAACATCATGGTATTGCATTCATGTGAATATTCTTGGCTTCCAGTCTGCCAATGTGTAAAGAAATGAGTGGCTTGCCCAAGGCTACATTATTAGTTGCAATACCCAGCTCAGACAGAGTGAGAAAGAAAAGTACAAATCAAGGAACCAGAAGAAAAATGTAATGAAGTGTCTGCACTAATGACAGCTTAAACATATATTTAGGATGATTTGAACTTGGAAAATCAATGCTATCTTTCTTGCTGGATATATTTCAACACCCAATTAATCACTAACTTAGATTAATTGCTTGTTTTCAAATGCCAATGAACAATATGACGCTGAAGCATGTTCCAAGGGGCAGGAAAGCAATGAGAGAGGGACATGAATACAGGGAAGAAGGGGAATCAAATGCAGTCATTATATCCAATGTGCATTATGTAAAAATCTAACAATGTAACTTGACAGTAGGGATGGGACAAGACATTGATCAAGATATATTTTACTGATAACCTGACTTCTGGAATTGAAACCCTTTTGTACAACTACCTAAGGAAGTATTAAAAAAAAAAAAAAGAGGAAATAGAGTTGTGGTGTGGAGTGCTAGCTTTGTGCAAAATAAGCTCAGAGGTAGCACCTAGGCTATGAGATCAAGCCCTAGAACCATCTCTCTCTCTCTCTCTCTCTCTCTCTCTCTCTCTCTCTCTCTCTCACACACACACACACACACACACACACAAATCCTACAGGAAACAGGTTTTGCTGTATAGTGATGGCTTCATATCTATAATCTACCTATTAAGGAGACTGAGAACTGAGGATCGCCATTCAAAGCCAGCCCAAGCAGGAAACACTATGTGACCCTTACCTCCAAGTAAATACCAAAATTTCTAATAGAGGAACTGTGGCTTAAGTAGTATAGCACTAGCCTTTATTTAGCACAGAGAACTCAGGGACAATGCCCAGGCTCTAGTTAAAGGGCCAGGACTGTCCTCCCACACCCACCTCCCCAAGAAAGCAAGAAGAGTAAACCGTGGACAAGAAAGTAAAAGAAGAAGAAAAGCATAAAGCAAGGTAAAAAGGAAAGGAGTTGCTAAGACTTTGAAGAATGCCTGTCTCACCTGTAATTAGGAATTTTTCACTAGAAAAACAGGAGATGACTTTACAAAAGGGAGCTTGGAGAAACAAAATCCAAAGAAAAACTACACTTCATTTTTTCTCACAAATTCTTCTTTCGTTTTCTCATCATTGTAATGGGACTTGGAAAATCATCATTTTCAGCCTTGCAAACTAAACAAGCACCTAGCATTCCTGATACAAAGGGATTTTGTAATTTCATGCTTTTGCAAACACATACTGTGAGCAATCAAGAGAAAAAGGAAATTAAAAACTAATTCTGCTGTTTATTCTGCTCATTTATTTTATCAGTCATCTCAAGTCTCTTATTGAATAACAAGAGGATTTGATAGACACACCAAGGGGAGGCCAGACATCTTTTCTCAGAATCTCCAGAATACTGAAAAGGCAAGACAAATAACACTGCTTTAGTGAGGTGGGCCAGATAGTTCTCACAGCTCAATCAGGAGTATCAATGCTAAAAGCGTAAAACTTTTAAAATTGGAAATTGCAGGGCAGCACCAACACTTTCAAAACTTGGGTTCTTTCATCATAAAATCGAAATATCTGGCATCCCCAAAACATGACTAGGAATAATTTTTCCCAAATTATATGAGCTCACAAAAAATGGCCATCAGTTTCTGAAGTTATTCTGTTACTGCATCGAACAACACTTACTGAATCCTGAACTTGGGGATTTTGGAGTTCTTAGAGGATGAGGGTGATCCTTCCAGTGTAAAACTTTATGTGTGTCCCAGCAGCCTTGTGGAAATGCCCATCGCAAATAAAATCAAAGTATCCATCAGAAAGAGTGTCTCATTTGCTGTTTCTAAAACTGTCCTCAAGTCATTGGTTTGACTTTCTTAAATATCCAGACATTTATATATGACCATAACAAGGGGTGATTTAACGTCTGGCAAAGCAGTATAAAAAATGTGCAGATAAGAATGAGTGAAAGAATGCCAAGACATGTGGATTCCACTCACAAATCTGCAGCTGTTATTTATAATTATCAATGTGTGTTTTGATGCTCTCTTTATTCTGAAATAAATCTCGCAAGGTAATCTTTCTCACCAAGGAATTTTTGAGAAATGCTCAAGTTGGGTTTCTTAGAAGGAAACTCTGTGACAGGCACACAATCACTAGAGAAAATAAGTACTAATAGGGGAAAAGTGGAGGAAGCAGAAATAAAGCAGAGGCTGAGTGGCAATGAAGACACAAGCAAATCTTAGCTGATCAAAATTGCATAGATAGCTTCTCATCCGAACACACCGCAGATTCAGGTACAAGAAGTGGTCCTGTCATTACTCCCTCACTCTTCACTCTCACTAATTGACCAATTTTTGGATACAGGCATTTTTCCAAATGAGTAACTCCTCCATGTGTTACTGATTAAATGATATGTAACAATATCCACTAAAACCAATTATGTATGGGTTCTATGAACCCTCTGGCATTAACTATAGAGAACACATAATTTATACCTAACAAATTTTTATTTATCTTCATGTTTCAGATCAATATTTTTGAGGTCAAGAAGATAATTCAGAAAAAAAGTAAATGTTCTCCTCTCTCTGTTCATCAGTTGTAGTCACAGGCGAGTGATAATACTTGTTAATGTGTTCATGTTTATTGGTCTGAGTCTCACTACAGACCTTGTGCTCACTTGAGACTAGACTGCAATTTACATGTCACATTCCTAAATAAAAGCTCCAGAAGCACCTTATGTAACCACACTTTGTTATTACTGATTTATATTAAATATGATCCTTCTTGGCATTAATCATGGGCTGTATATATTAGATTGGTTATTTACCAATTGTTAAATGATTATTGAAGTCATTGTTTCATAATGTAATTTAAAAACTAGTAACAATGTGTACAACCAGAGATTTTATATTTGGATTGAACCTAATTAGTGACATGTAATAGCCTTCTGTTAGGGCATTTGAATAATGTTGGAATTTACCAAGTCTGAAAAACCATTATATATTTTGATTATTTAAAATATTTGATTTGAAGTGCTTATTTTATTGTAGCTTTACTTATTTATTGGTTTTATTGTAAAGGTGATGTAGAGAGGGATTACAATTACATAAGTCAGGTAATAAGTACATTTCTTGTTGAACAGTATCACTTTGTCCCTCATTTTCTCCCAGTTTCTTTCCTTCCTGACCCCCCTTCCCACAAGTTAAATATTTCATTTTCAACATAATGTCTAGTGAATATCACTGATGCATATATTTTCAGTTTGTGCCACCATTTCTGTGGGCTCCTTTACCCTCCTCAAAACATATAAACTTACATACAAGACAAAAGGTACAGAAATCAAAAACAGTGACAAAGGAGGAAAAACAAAAATAAAAAGAAAGACAAAAAAATCTCTTGTTTCCATTTCTTAGAGTTCAGTTAGATCATTTTATATGATCATATGTACATAGTTATTGAACCCTTGTGATCTTCTCCTAAGAAAATCCTCCTTTGGTCTCACTGTGTGAACATTTAGGGTCCTGTTTAATTTATTATGTCCAAGTGTAAATTTTTGTCTTTTTCCATCCATTGTGTTTGTTTGTGGATTTATAGGCATATTCTAATTACTATAAATGAGGGAATCCACGCGACTTATATTTCTTCGGGTCTGGCTTACTTTGTTTAATGATAAATTTTTTTCCAAGTATTTCCATATCCTTACAAATGGGGCAATATCATTCTTTTTGATGGAAGCATATAATTATATTGTGTACATATAGCACATTTTCTTGAGCTATTCATCCACTACAGGGCATCTGGGATGTTGATTCTGTATCTTGGCTATGGTAAACAATGATGCAATGAACATGGTTGTGCTCCATGATTTAGTGTGCCCTTGTTTGTGGTCTATAGAATAAATGCCCAGGTGTGGAATTGCTGAATTATAGCAAAACTCTGTATTTGGTCTTTTAAGGTACCTCCATATTGCATTCCCACTAAGAGTTTAGTAGCATTCCCTTTTGGCCATATCACTGCCAGCATCTGTTATTATTAGTTTTCTTGATAATAGCCATCTAATTTGGGTGAGGTAGAATATTTTTGTGACTTATGAACTAATTATGCTTGACTTTGAAAGCCAAGGTCCACTTTTCTTAATGTTAGTTTTAACTTACTTTCATACATTTAAAGATATACATTTGAGTTTAATATAAATGAAGAAGTGATTGATATTCAAAAAATACATTATTGCTACTTAGATTCAATAATATTATGGAGTGATATACTGAGCAAATAGTCTTGTAGGAAGTTTTGTTTGTAAGTGTGTTACTTCTTTCTAATGTATATTGTTCACTCTCACCAGTGCAGATAAGGACTTGGGCGCTATTATCGATTCAGTCACTAAGGCATTTGTTCAAATCATTTGATTTGATCCTCAGTTGTGAACAATGTGATATCGGGTTGCCAAAGTGCCCAGATTCCTACATTTCAGTGTTCATTCTGTGAATTTTGGGATTCCTGAATCTAAAACAAGAGTATTTTCTCAAAGAAAATCAGCAAAATTAATAGATGTATAAGAAGTTTTCTTCTAGGTCTTGTCTCTTATAGGTGATTTTTTTCTTTGATCATTTAAATAAAATTGCAAAGCATAAACTTAATAACTAATACATTATGTACACTAGAAATTTAGAGAAGGAAGATGGGAAGGGTTATTTTTAAAGCAAGTTTTAATTACCTCTTCCCATTTTCTTGTAATGGAATAGTTATCTAAAGTAGCATTTTCCCATGGTATTTTTTATCCTTACAAATTACTCTGTTCCATTATTAAACAGAATCACTATGACTTCTAAAGTAGGATAGAGAGAGAGATGGGAGATGGTGCCAGGAGACATTGGACCTGATAATTAAAATGATGTTCACAAGAACTGGTAAGTGGACTATGTCAAATTAAAAAACATCCTTACAAGAAAAGAAACAATTATCAGAATCTAGAAACAACTGCAGAATGGGAGAAAATCTTCAATAGTTATTCAACAAATAAAGGATTAAAACTGAAAATAAAGAAAAGCTCAAAAACTGAACAGCAAAAGAAAAAATAATCAAATTAATAAATGGACAAATAAATTGAGCAGATAGCTCTTTGAAGAATAAATGAAAATAGCCAGTAGGCACATGGAAAAATGTTCAACCTTCTTAGCCATAAACAAAGTATAGAATCAGTTCAGATGCCTATCAATGTAGATCACAAAGATATGGTAAACACATACAATGAAAATTGACTCATCCATTAGGAAGATATTGTATCATCTTCAAGGAAATAGAGGGCCTGGAAGGAAGTATTGTTAACTGAAGTAGGTCAGGGCTGGGGAGACAAAGGTTACATGTCTCTCATATGTGGAAGCTAGAATTAGTTTATAAATATGCAAGTAAATATGTTGGATGGTATCCAAGTGTAAAGAAATGTCTTAGACTCAAGGGAGAAAGGCAAAGTCAAAGTTCAATACAATAAATATGAGGAAAATGATACTTGAAAGGGTGGGGTAATGTGAAGGTGAGAGGGTTAGATGAATGAAGAGAAAAAAGGAGGGAGAATATGGTCAATAATTCAACATATATCTTACAAAATTATGAAAAGTGGGGGAAGGGAGGAGTTTTGTGGGATGGTTGAGAATGCTGAAAAGAGTAATATTGATCAAGATACATTTATTCGTAAACTGCTCTTTTGAGTGGCAACATTTTTGAGCTACTACCTAGAGATAATAAATAAAAAATAATTTACACTAAGATTCCATTTCAACCCAGTGAGAATGGCAGCCATTAAGAAAACAAATAACAATAAATGCTAATAAAGATGAGTGGGGGAAAAAGAAACTCTCATACAATGAGAATGTATGCTAGTTCAGTCTCTATGGAAATCAGTATAAAGGTTCCTCAAAAAACTAAAAGTTGGCCTGGGAATGTGGCTTAGTGGTAGAGTGCTTGCCCAGCATGCATGAAGCTCTGGGTTAGATTCCTCAGTATCACATAATCAGAAAAAGCCAGAAGTGGTACTGTGGCTCAAGTGATAGAGTGCTAACCTTGAGCAAAAGAAGCTCAGGGACAGTGCCCAGGCCCTGAGTTCAAGCTCCAGGACTGACAAAAAACAAAAATAATAAGACAATAAAAACCTAAAAGTTGACCTGCTCTATGATCCAGCCATGCCACTGTTGGCTATATACCTGAAGGAGTGAAATCAGTATAGGAGGAGACCTACATGTTTATTGCAGAACTGTTCACAACAAACAGTGGAACCAGCTGAGATGCCCAACAACAAATGAATGGATAAAGACAATGAGGTTTAGGAAATCATGTCATTTGCATGAAAATGAACACACTTAGAGATAAGCCAACCTCAAAAATCCAAATATAAGCTAGGCACCAGTGGCTCATACCTGTAATACTACTACTCTGGAGGCTGAGATCTGATTATTGCAGTTCAAAGCCATCCTGGGCTGGAAAAATCCATAAATCATCAATTAACCACCAGAAACATGGAAGTAGAACTGTGGTTCAAAGTGGTAGAGTGTTATTCTTAAGCAAAAGAGCTCAGGGATAGGACCCAGGCCCTAAGTTCAGGTCCCACAATCAACAACAATAAAAAAACCCACAAAATATATACTTTTGCATATATGTGTACCTTAGACCTAAAGGACATACATATTCAGGTCATGTACACACATACCTGTACATCTGTATAGATATAAATGTATGTTCATATTTAAATATAAATGTATATACATAGAACATGTTTCTAACTATGGGACTATGTAAGGCTAATGGGAAGAGGAGATATAAAGGAAAGATGAACAATGACCATGGGTAATTTTGAAATAAGATGCAAGTATGCATGAATATGCATGAGGAACTTAAATAAAAGCTGTTGATCACAGGGGATAGAGGGGGTCAATGAAACAAAAAGCAACAAAGAGAATAATTCTAAGAAAAAAAAACATGCACATCTCAAATAGCATAATGAAGTCCCTTGATATAATCAAAACATTCTTTAAACACTGACTGACAGTAGGTAATATAGGCTTAAATGGGAAGGCGGGGGTAATGCTAATGATGGAGGTGAATAGGTATGAATAAGGTCAGTGTATTTATCGCTATGAAAATAGATTAAGTGTTTCTATTGAAAACAAATTGTTTTAAGACAGAGGAGGAGAATAGGGGGAGAGTGACAACAGGTTAGAGGATGGTTGATCAGAATAAATAGATTACAAGGGTAGAAGTGTCACGATGAAATCCCACTTGTACATGTGATGTATGCTAATAAAATGACATTGATGAATGGCATTACCTCAAAGCAAGATCACCCATATCCTTTCTGTTCTACTTCCCCTTGCACAAATGGCCTTTATCTTTATGTATGGAAACACGGTTCTCAAAATGGAAATTTAAGAACCATCTATTTAGCAAGTACGCTTGAAAATATGTAATGCATTAAGACTTCTCAAAGCTTTCCCTATCTGAAGAGCATTTGGAATCACATGGCTCCTGGGCACTAACCAGTGTGGAAACAGACCCCAGTTCATGTGGGGCACTAGAAACCTAGCAGAGGAAGAAACAGAGGAAAGATGCTAATGAAGTAGCCTCCTCAGGGAGCAGCACAAAAAGGTGGAGAAGGTACCTAGACAGAGGCATTTCCCTAAATGTTCAGAGTAAATGTTGCATCTTCAGACATCTTGGAGTTTAGGAGGGAAAGCTACTCTCAAATGAACATTTTAATGAAAGAGAAGAAATGGTTTTTCTTTCTTTCTAATATATATTTTTATTGTAAAGATACTTTGCAGAGGGGTTACAGTTACATGAGCAAGGTAATACGTCAATTTCCTATCAAGCATTGCTACCTCCTTTTCTCCCCTACTATCCCCTTTCTCCCCACCTCTCAACTCTTCCCTCCACCCATCCCAAACCCCGCAAAGTTGTAATGTTCATTTTCAACCATAGTATCTTGTATATCTCGTTGTTACAATGGGTCAACCTGTATCCTTATTTCAGCATTGTCCCTTCCCTTCCCTAAATTAGAAAAATGTATATAGAAGTTGCAGGACATCGGAATCAAATACAGTGACAACAGGGGTTATACCATGGGGGAAGAATATACAAAGAAAAAAATACATAGTACATTATAAGTACATTAACAAGAACAACCAAGAAAGATAAAATCTCTTGCATCCCTAGCTTGGGGTTCATTTCCCTTAACATTAGCTTATATGGTCATATATACATAGATTTTGACATCTTCTGCTTGTCCTAGACATATACTAGTTATTGCAAATAAGGGAAACCATGGGACCTATGCTTCTTTGGGTCTGGCTAGTTTCACTTAATATAATTTTTTCCAAGTCTTTCCCATTTCCTAACAAATGGGGCAGTGTCATTATTTCTGATGGTGGCATAGAATTCCATTGTATATATCACTTTTTCTTGATCCATTCATCTACTGAGGGACATGTGGGTTGGTTCCATAGCTTACTATGGTGAATAATGCTGCTATAAACATAGTTGTGCTGGTAGCTTTAGTTGGGCTAAAGACTTAAAGAGAGACTTCTCTGAAGAAATAAGAATGGCCAATAGACACATGAAGAAATGCTCAACTTCTCTGGCCATAAAAGAAATGCAAATCAAAACAAATTGAGTTTCCACCTCAACCCAGTTAGAATGGCTATAATTAAGAAATCTAATAACAACAGATGCTGGAGAGGATTTGGCCAAAAGGGAACCCTACTGCATTGTTGGTGGGAAGGTAAACTTGTTCAACCACTTTGGAAAGCAGTATGGAGGTTCCTCAAAAGACTCCCCTATGACCCAGCAATCCCACTTTTGGGCATTTACCCAAATGATCACAAAAAAGGCCATACTAAAGCTATCATTTTGCTTTCAAAAATATCATTACTCAATCTTTCCTAGAGTTGCATTCTTATGTTGAACACTTACTTTACATCAAAAGATGAGAAAATCCCAGGTAACATCTATTCAGTCATTGTTTTTAAACTCTATGATGTAAGGAAATTGAAAGTGACAGTGAGGAGAGGCTGGGTAGTTTCCACAAATATACAAATCTGCTCTATGATGAATTTTTCAGTAGATCATTAGAATCTACAGATTTATGTGGTTATCACTAGTGAAAAGGTTCTGCAGATTGCTTAGTGCCTTATTTCCTAAGCAAGGATAGGGAAATTAGCAGGTACAATTTGGAAGCTCACCAAAAACTTTATTAAAAAATACGTAATGGGCTTCTATTTTGGAAACAGCATGACTTCTAGTGGCAAAAGATCACCTCTTACAGATGTAATTTAGTAAATGAATTTTCCCAAACAGATACCACTGCAAAGACTTCTCACCGATTTATAAAGTCAGTAAATCCAGAAGAAAGCATAGTTATTGTTCTTGGATAAAATTTCCATGTGGGAGTTATTAGTATAGTGCATTATAAAAAATATTTCATTAAGTGAGCTGGATGTAGGTGAATCTTGCTTATAAATCTTAGCTACTCGGAAGCTAATATCCAGAGAGTCTGAAGCCAGCCCAAGTAGAAAAGTTAGACTTCAGCTCCAAGTAACCATCATGAAGAAGGTCCTGGGGAGTAGCTCAAGTGATACAGGGTCAAACTAGCAAGCACAAGGCCATGAGTTCAAACTCCAGTTCCACAAAGATGGAAGGATATGCTATTAAATGAGATATGACTAATATTTTTTTCTAAATGAAAATAAAACGTCTTAGAAACCAATTATATCATCTTGCCTATTCTTCCAAAACACAATTTTTTTCTGTGTCTCAGTCATACATGCCACACACCCACACCTCCCACACACATTCACAAACACAAACTCGCCCCCCTTGCAACTTCATATCTCCTCAGGTGTAACCAATAATGTATTTTAAGTATGTTAGGCTTGACCAACTCTCTTTACTATCATTAACTTAGTTTATTTTCTGAATCTCTATATGTCAATGTGCATAAATTGGTCATCAAATATTTAGTAGCTTTGTTAAACTTCAGCATAATTCTTTTATATATTAATCCTATCACACCTATTTAAACTATGTTCCAATTTTACAGCAATGGGTGACTTTGATTACAATAGAAAAGTGTTTTGCCTTGGTATATTTTAGTATATTAAATCACTAAATTCAGAAGCCTTATTTTTAAATTATTTTATAAGATTTTTAAAGCAGGCATGAAAATAGGAATGGTTCAAAGTGGCTGATGAAGACATAACAGACATGTAATTAAAGAGATAGGTGTGCAGAGCTGTCATCTTAGACATGCATTGTCACTGATCATGAAAAAGCAGGAGCATTATAGACTTCTAAAATATACCAAATATACCAAAAATATTCACAAGACTTTGGAAATGTTTTATCCTATGTGTCAAAGAGAAGTCTTATTCTCTTTCTAGTTCTGCTCCAAGTTTTATGTTCCCATCATTTCTGTCCCTTGCTCTTTTGATGATGTGCATGTCATATGTCTGAGGACCAAAAGGGAAAACTCACATAAACACATTGTCTGCACTGACAGTGTTACAGTTGCTCCAGGGATCAAAGCACCTCTCGCTGTCCACACCCACATGTAGAAATTTATTCCTCGCAATTTTGGGAGAGCTAAAGGGTATTTGGGAACTCAGGATGCAAACGACAAGATAGAGCAGTCAGAACTCGTGGGGCTTAAAACAAGTTCTGAATGCTTTGAACATTTCCCAAAGGAGACACAAGAAACCAAAGAAAATTGACAGCATCTGTCTGTGATCAGGAGCTCCTGTGTGCATGCTAGCAGGGCTTAAACACCCTCTCGCTGTCCACAGCCATTGGTGGAATTTTTTATCTTGCAATTCTGGAAGAGCTGAGAAGTGTTTGGGAGCTCAGGTTGCAAACGACAAGACAGAACACTCACCAAGTTCTGAGTGCTCTATACCTTCCCCAAGGCAGAGACAAGCCAGCAAAGAGAAATAGACAGCATCTTTCTGTCTCCAGCCGCTCCTGTGTGCATCACAGTAGGGTTCAAAGTCCCTCACACTGTCAGCAGCCACAGGTCAAAATTTTTACTTCGCAATTGTGGGAGAGCTGAGGAGGGTTTGGGAACTCAAGATGCAAACAACAAGATAGAGCACACAGAACTTGGGGACCTTAAAACAATTTTGTAACAAATTTTGTTTTAAGGTCCCCAAGTTCTGAGTGTTCTACACCATCCCCAAAGGAGAGACAAGCCACTAAAGAGAAATAGACCGCATCCGTCTATCTTGGGCAGCTCCGGTGTGCATCCTAGCAGGGCTGAAAGCCCCTCACAATGTCCAATATAACAGATCTCAATTTTTTCCTTGCAGTTTTGGGAGAACTCAGGAGTGTTAGGGATCTCAGGATGCAAACGACAAGATAGAGCACTCAGAACTTGTTTTAAGGCCCCCAAGTTCTGAGTCCTCTACACCTTCCACGAAGTAGAGACAAGCCTCCAAAAGAAATTGACGGCATCGTTCTAGCATCCTAGCTGGACTGAAAGTGCCTCATACGGTCTACAATAACAGGTCCAATTTTTTCCTTGCAATTTTGGGAGAGCTAACGAAGACAGCACATATTGCAGCATAGTATATCTAGAGTATTTATAAAAGAGATGCACTGCATGCTAAGTACCTATTCTGTTTGCTAGGTAACTCATATACACTTCTTATATTTTCTTGGTTCTAATGTCTTAATAAAAATGTAAGTTAGTAATTAAATAGTACCATTCCTCAGGAAATGGGAAGAATTGGGAAACAATTATATTAAGTGAAGTAAAAGCCAGACCCAGAGAAACATAGGCTGCATGGCTTCCCTCATTTGTGGCAGCTAGAACGTGCCTATAAATCTACATGTAGATACACTGGGTGGTAAGCAAGGGGTTACAAATGAATTAACTGAATTAGAATAAACTCTATGGAGAGCACAAATAGTATAATTCATTCTAAAGAATAACTTAAAACCTAACAAAATAAGTACCAGGAAATGGGTATTTCCAAGAGGATAGGATGGGGCCAAGTGGATATGAGTAGAAGAATAGAGGAAGAGGAGGAAAGGCAGTCAAGAATTCATTATGTATACCACAGAAGTGAGAAATGTAAGGGAAGTGTGGGTCAAAGGTGTGGTAAATGTTGAAGTAATGACGCAGATCAAGATGCATAGTACACATAAATTGATTTCTTAAATGGCAAAAAAAAATTTATATGTACCTAAAATTAAGTGGTGTTATGGCTCAAGTGGTAGAGCACTTGCCTTGAGCTAAACAGTCCAGGACAGCACCCAGGCCAGGAGTTCAAGCCACAAAAAAAAAAAAATCTGTAGAATTTTTTTTTCACATGGACAAGACATTATGTTGAAAACGAACTTTACAACTTGTGGGGGGAGGGAGGTGAGCAGGGAAGGGATGGTAGGGGAAAAGCAAAGGAAGAGTTAACAATGCTCAATAGGAAATGTACTCATCGCCTTATTCATGTAACTGTAACCCCTCTGTATACTATTTTTGCAATAAAAAACATGAAAAAAAATAAGTAAGGGAAGGTGTGGATTCGAAGGGGTGGGTGAGAATGTAGAAAAGGGCAGCATTGATCAAGATGCACTGTATCCATATCCTGCTTTGGTGAATGGCAACTCTTTTGTACAACTACTGAAAGGTAATACAATATTCAAAAATTAAGAAATAAAATAATTGTAAATATTTTTGAACATGTCAGAGTCTGTATAAACACATAAAATAGCCTTTCTTTGTTATTTATTTGATGAAATCCTCATTTAGGAAATCCTGGAAGTTAATGTCTGCATAGTTAAATACAGGATAAGAACACCTATAACTCAAATATTGTGGAAGTTAACAAATTGCACAGCAAGTATTGACTAAGTTATTAATTAGAACTCATAACTATAGTGAATGTGGAAAATAAAAATCTAACAGAATTAAGCTTATGGTATAAGGATAAGACCCATAAAACATACACTAAGAAATTACTGTTTGGGGCGTAGTTCTAATTAGATACTTCTGACTCTCATAGCAATCTCAGGAGGTAGCAAGTCATCTTATCCCCTGCTGACAGGTAAGGAAATATGACTTACAGACTGCAAAGCCCCTGTTAACACCCAGAGCTGGATAAATGCTGGCTTGAGTTGAGATTCAGATAGTTTGACATCAACAGTGAAGTTTTTGATTACAATACTAACTTCAAATAAATTTACTTCCAGAGTTCAAGCCCCACGACCGACAAAAAAATAAATAAATAAATTTACTTGAAGTAGAGTGGTTAAAATATTTTTTAAATTTTTATTTATTTTTTATTGTGAAAATACTGTACAGAGGGGTTACAATTACGTGGGCAAGATACTGAGTACATTTCTTATCAAGCATTGTAGTCTCCTCCTTTGTTTCCCCTTCCCATCCCTTCCCAGCTTCCCCCCTTCCTCACCCAATCCTCCCCCTCCCCCACCAAAGTTGTAAAGTTCGTTTTCGACATGACAATTTGTACTTCTCATTGTTGCAACGGGTCCACCTGTATACTTATGTAAACGACTTGTTTTTCCCCTTCTCCTCCACAAATTATACCAACATCAAATACAGGGAAAGCAGGGGTTATACTGTGGGGGAGGGACATACAAAGCAACAAAGAAATAATCTTATAAATGCATTAGAAACAAATGCATGAAAGAAAAAAAATAATTTAAATACATATCTTAGGGTTCATTTTCCTAACATCAACTTATCTGACCTTTTCTGCTTGACTCAGACATATACTAGATATTGCAAATAAAGGAAACCATGGGACCTATGTTTCTTTGGGCTTGGCTTACTTCACCTAATATAATTTTTTCCAAGTCTTTCCATTTCCTAACAAATGGGGCAATGTCATTCTTTCTGATGGAGACATAGAATTCCATTGTGTATATATACCACATTTTCTTGATCCATTCATCTACTGAGGCGCATCTGGGTTGGTTCCATATCTTAGTTATAGTAAATAGTGCTGCAATAAACATAGTTGTTCTGGTAGCTTTAGTGTTGTCTTGTTTGTAAACATTTGGGTAAATGCCCAAAAGTGAGATTGTTGGGTCCTAGGGGAGCTCTATGAGGAGTCTTTTGAGGAACCTCCATACTACTTTCCAAAGTGGTTGAACAAGTTTACACTCCCACCAACAATGAAGTAAGGTTCCTTTCTGTCAAGTGATTAAAATATTAAAGGAAGAGCAGAACAATTATCCAAGATATCAGGAAAAATGGCAGGAAATAAGACAAGAATGTTTCTGTGCTCAAGTCTTCCGTCATCTCCCATTGTTGTACCACAGCAGCCTCCAGGCCTCAGAACATGACTGGGTTGGGCCATCGATCTCCCCTACACTGCTAGATTGCAAAGAACCTGCCCTTGCCACACCCAGCAGTGCACACTGCATCATTATGCTCACACATGCTTAGACCTGCCAATGGGCTAGAAAATGCTGCAAATATTCTGTTGTTGTCAAGAGGATGACAAAGGTGTAGGGTTTATTATGTAACAAGAAAAGATTTGAGAGTAGTTTTCTAAAGATAAAAAATTCTACTATAGCTAAGATATGGAACCAAATCAGATGCCCCTCAGTAGATGAATGGATCAAGAAAATGTGGTATATATACACAAGGGAATTCTATGCCTCCATCAGAAGAATGACATTGCCCCAGTTAGGAAATGGAAAGGCTTGGAAAAAATTAAGTGAAGTAAGCCAAGCCCAAAGAAACATAGGTTCCATGGTTTCCCTTATTTGCAATATCTAGATATGTCTGAGACAAGCAGAAAAGGTCAGATTAGGTGATGTTAGGGAAATGAAAGATATGTATTCAAATGTTTTTTTTTTCTTTCATGTGATTGTTTCTAACACATTCATAAGATTATTTCTTTGTAGCTTTGTGTGTTCCTCCCCCACAGTATAACCCCTGCTTTCCCTGTATTTGATGTTGGTATAATTTGTGGAGGGGAAGGGGAAAAACAAATCGTTTAAATAGGGATACAGGTAGACCCATTGCAACAATGAGATGTACGAGTCGTTATGTCGAAAACGAACTTTGCAACTTTGGTGCAGGGAGGATGGGGGAGGATTGGAAGGGGGAGAGGATGGGAAGGGATGGAAGGGGAAACAAAGGAGGAGGCTACAATGCTTGATAAGAAATGTACTCATTATCTTGCCCATGTAATTGTAATCCCTCTGTACAGTATTTTCACAATAAAAAATTCTATTAGAACGAAAACCAGCTGTATTAGAGTCAAAATAACAATGAATGTTCATTGTACTTGTGCATGGCTCTAATATGGATGGACGAGGGCTGCGATGCTGGCATTTCATTCTCTATCTTCTAACCAGTTAAAAAGTGGTAATTCCCTCAGGTGCTGGTGGCTCCTGCCTGTGATCCTTGCTTCTCAGGAAGCTGTCGTATGATGAGATTAATTTCAAGCCATCCCAAGAAAAAAAAATACAGGAGAATCTTAGCTGCAATTAACCAGCAAAAATTCAGGGAAGTGGAGCTGTTGCTCAAGTGAGAGATCACCAGTTACGAGTGAAAAAGCCAAGTGAGAATATAAGGCCATGAGTTTGAGCCCTAGTACCAACAAATGCACACAAAAAAAGAAATAATAATTTCTGCCTTTCTTCTTCAAAACTTTTTCAAATAATCTCCAAAAACATTAAAGTCACCTATGTGATTTTTTTTATTATTTCAACAAAGCTCAGGTCTGTACTATTTATGGAGATAGATATACAAGTTGCAAATTGTGGGTATTATTTTGGCCTGCTGAAAAGAAATCTTTTCAAATATTTCAATAGTACAGTTTTGTATACCAAAATTTAAATGTGAAATGTATACTAAATTCAATCTTTGGGAATTTATTTAATAAAGCAAGTATAGAAAAATTATAGCAATACTTTTCAACTCTATAATAAAATAAATCAAAACATTCTATAATTCTGTGTTCCCTAATTAAATTTATAGTCTTGCTATTCATTCTTTAATTCATCTATTTATGTATTTCATATTCCTTCAAAGTTTATTAAAATACTTTCATAATGAATCTGTATAACCTGATCTATAAATAAAAAAGGCAACCTCCAGGATTTCATGACTCGATTTAACAAATTCTCGCAGGAGCAATTACCTCAACTTTGCTTTCTTTATTTAATCTGACAAAGTCCTATTCTACCATAGAAGTTTGAATTTATTTTAACAAAACAATGAGAATTTCACAATAAAACTTGGATTATCTAGAGTCACAGTCTCTTTTGAACTAGTCTTGTATGTTGTTTCATTATTCTATCTGAAATCTGCTTACTCCCCATCTTTCCTGTCAAACCAGATACTTCTGATAGCTAAGCTCATGTTAGCCTATAAGAAGATTTAAAACATGCTTAAAACTTAATAGGCAAGAGTGAGGAACTCCTGCTATGTACCTGAAAATAAAAGAATTTAAAGAGATATTTAAATGAAAGATCCTCCATGAAATAAAAGAAATGTTAAACCACCTCATTCTTCCAAACTCCTGATCTATTTTAGTTTTTTATTTTTTGTTTGAGAAAAATCAAGTTATTTCAAAAGAGTGTTGTTATCTTTAAGTAGTTGTACAAATGATTGTAAATTCAAGATGTCAATTTATGAGTGCAATGCATCATGATCAATATCATCTCTTCTATCATTTTCTCCCCAACCTGATCTATTTTAAATAGTTATAGGAGTGGAGTAGCTTTACAATATCTACTTGGAATCAAGAAAGGCAAAGGCATTCCTTCGTGAATCATAATGTGAAAATTAGAAACAGAAGTAAAATAAAAAATACTATTCCTACTTTTTTCTTGACAGCATGTTTACTCAAGCAAACATTTTCTACCAAACTAATATATTTCTTTTTTATGTTTGTGCTAAGGCTGAGACTTGAACTCAGGGCCTGGTGTTCTTGTTTAGCTTTTTCACTCATAGCTAGTTCCCTATCACAAGTCCACTTTCAGGTTTCTGTTGCTTAGTTGGAGGTAACAATCTCTACAATATGTCTTCCCAGGCTATCATCAACAGCTCTCATATCTCAGATTCCTGAATTGCTGGGATTGTAGCTGTGAACCACTGACACTACATTTCTTCTTATATAGAAATGGCCTAAGGAGGAAAAATATCCTTTTCAGTGGCTCTGACACTTCCTACCCATGACCAATTCTGTATACATGTAAATAAGTAACTGCTACAGGTTACATTTTATGCCACTAAGTAAACCATACAAGGATGGATATTATTACTGAAACCATTTACATGAAAATTTCTAGGGAATAATAATAGAAATAAAAGTAAACACCTTATCATGAAATTCTTCAAATATTACACTCATTTCTCCTATACTGACAAGAATTCGTACTTGGTACTTTTTTGTCTTTTAAAATTATGTTATTCACTATCTAGAAAGATATAAGAAAAATAATCTAAAAAAATAAAATGATGATTCTAAAACAAAAAAGAAGCCATAACCAAAATGGGCTTGGATATTTTTTGCTGGTACTGTTTTGAAGTGTAGAAGCTATCCATCCAGATGATCATCTATTTCTAAGGCAAATCCCCCTCCAAAAATTCAATCTATATTCCCAGAACATTTAAATTTAGAATGTAATTTACACAGAAGCTCTCCAAATTGAACACATTCATAAGCTCTTGCTGAGTGAAGGCATATTTGTATCCAGCATTGGATAATGCTAACTGCTACTTGCTAAAAGTGGTACAGTTCTCTGAAATGTCTATTTCCAATCCAACATTTTTTTCTTAGAGGGGATATTCTCTAAGGCTCTGTTCTTGGTTCCCTCTCAAAGTTAAGAGAGAGGGCCCATTTTCTTGAAGTACCTGACAAATGCTTCTCTTATGAAGAATCAATCAGTCATCAGTATGTTGAAACCTGTTGAAATCTGTTGAAACCTGAGCTATCCCACCATTTTATGGGTGCTGGTAAGAAGTTCATCCCGACAAAAATAAATTGCCCTGAGGACAAGAAGTTCCAGGAGAAAGGAGAGCATCTTGCCTCCACTGGTATCTGAAGAATAGTGTGCATGTTCCAAGCAACCCAAATTCACTTGAAACATAAAGGAAAATGAGAAAAAGACAATTTTCTTAAAGGCACTCCAAGTGTGACAAATAAAAAAGTTCAAACTATTCACTTTTCTGACTGTCATATCTCCTTTAAAAGTTGCTAACATAAAGGTGATATACAGAGAGGTTACAGTTACATAAGTCAGGTAAAGAGTCCACTTCTTTTTGGACAATGTCACCCTTTCCCTAGATTGTCCCTTTTAAGATTGTGCTTTGGTCTACTCTACATGGCCACTCATATCTAAATGTATCATAGTTCTCTTGAGTTCTAGGCTGGAGAGGCAAAACAAGCCCTATCCCCAGGAAAACTAAGCAATATAAGAGCATTTAAGCCTTCTGGTATGAACTGAAATGGCTTTTTCCAACAGGAGCCCCTTTCCTTATACTCAAATTAGACTAGTTTCACTGCACTGAGCACATTAAGAGTATTCTGTGATTTTCCTCTGCGAAATTTTGTGAAACAATACCAAGGTTATAAATGCAAGTAAATTATAATTTATTATATTTTACCTTAGCATTATTAGGGTAAAAAAAGATTAGAATAAAGACCTACTAGAAAACTTGGGGGAATACCTGGTTTAGAAATCATGAAAAACATTATTTAGTGTACTTGTTTTAAAGCACCTGATGTAAAAGAAAGAAAGAGAAGGGAAAGAAAGGAAGGAAGGAAAGAAGAGAGGAAAGGAAGAGGATAGAAAGAGAAAGAAGGAAAGAAAAGAAGGTAAAAATAGTGTTATATGAAGCTGAAACTTGATTTCACACAATGTGGCCTGATCGAGTTCTCTTTCCCTTCCCTCAACTCTGTTACCAAAGCTTGGCTCTTTTGAATGGCTCTGGTCTCCTGGATATGTGGTCATTGGTTATGCCTAGTGAAGAATAAGAGAAAAATCTACTTTTCTAACAACTCAACTTAAATCATAGAACTGAGTCTTTTTGGACATGTATTAACTTGGCTCTTTCGTCATCTCTAAGCAAATCAACGTGGCAGAGATTTGTGAACAAGTCCATTGAGGTAAGTCAAGCTAATCTCATTCTGAGATCATCAGATGGCTGTTCCCTCCTAATTCTTTTTTATATTAATTTTTTATTGTGAAAATGCTGTACAGAGGGGTTACAATTACATGAGCAAGGTAATAAGTACCTTTCTTATCAAACATTGTTTCCTCTTTGTTTCCCTTTACCATCCCTGCCCTTCCACCCCCCTCACAAGTTACAAAGTTCATTTTCCGACATAATGTCTTCTACATCTCATTGTTGCAATGGGTCCACCTGTATCCCTATTTTAAAAAATCCAGGATAAAATTAAAAAGACAAAAAAGAAGAATTGATGCTCTGGAGACAAGAAACATTTGTCTTCAAAGATGACCAATGACATTTCATACTGAAAGCCATGAAGAGGTTTTCATTAGGGAAATAGCAAACCAGATTGAGTTTTTTAATTGACTTCAATATGGAACTGTTTGATATAAAGGAAATTTTTGAAGCAAATAACAGGATTTGATGACTGAATAGGGATGGTAAGAGGAAGGCTTATTTGAATTTTCTAGTTTCCATAAGTAAATAGTTGTTTCTAACATGGCTTAACACAAAATATACAGGAGAAACAGCAAATATTTAGAAAATCTATATAAAATAGCTTTTATGTACACAGAACTTGAAGAAATATTTGAGGAATGTGTTCATCATGATTGAAGTCATGGGTTATCATGGCCAAAGACATATTGAAAACAACATTAAATTATAATAAATTACAAACACAGTTTTTAGACTTATTCCCCCACTTTTAGAGGAGATATAAAAGCATAGAATATCACCCTACACATCTCAAGCATCCTTTAAGGAGAGTAAAAGTTGAAACTAGTAGGGACCACTGCAAGGCACCATTGCTATGGCTAGACATAGGGAGCTGGGGAATTTCTCATGTTTTTCCTGAAAGCAAACCAAGGGAAGAGATGAAGTAATGTCAAAGTATAACAGAACATTCCAAAATTTAGTGCTTTAATAGCAATTGAATGACTAAATCAGAATTCTATCAGAATGCAATTTAGGCAAGGGTCTATGGATCTGGGTCTCAAAAGAGTTCAGCAATATTTGTCAAGTTAAGTGGATTCTCCAAGTTTTCCATTACATGGATTTTTTTGTTTTTTTTTATGTGAAATCTCTTGGATTTTATTTTTATTTTTTTGAAAATTTTATTGTAAAACTGATGTACAGAGAGGTTACAGTTACATGACTCAGGTATTGAGTGCATTTCCTTTTGAACAATGTCACCTCCTCTCTCATTTTTTTTTATTGTCATTGTGAAGGTGATGTACAAAGGGGTTATAGTCAGGAAATGAGTAAATTTCTTATTAATAGCCAACAGATTCACCAAATTTATTTATTTATTTATTTATTTTGCTAGTCGTGGGACTTGAACTCTGGGCCTAGGCGCTGTCCCTGCACTCTTCAGCTCAAGGTTAGCACAGTGAACCTCAGTGCACTTCTGGTTTTCTAGTGGTTTATTGAAGATAAGAGTCTTACGGACTTTCTTGCCCCAGCTGGCTTTGAACCATGATCATCAGATTTCAGCCTCCTGAGTAGCTAGGATTACAGGCATGAGCCACCAGCCCACGGCTCGCCAAATTTATTTGTAGATTGGCAAAATTTTCTAGGAGAAAGAAGAAAGCAGGAACCGATGTGCAAATATTTACAAGTTTATACTTTCATCACAATTGCAAATGTCCCTGGCCTGGACTCAGTCAAGTCAAGGCTAGGGTGTGTGAGGTAACATTCCACAGGCAGGCAGGGAAAGGTTGCATGAACTAATGATAACTAAATCCATTATAGTGACTAACCATTGGAGTGGTGTATCATTTTAACCACAATATAATTTATTTTAAAATTGATGAAGCATTAGTTTTCTATTAAAACTTCATATGCTCTTAGTTGAGACAAATTAATAAGGTATTTCTGATTCTTTTTTTGGGGGGAGGGGGGTCAGTCATGGGCCTGAACTCTGGGCCTGGGAGCTGTCCCTCAGCTCTTCAGCTCAAGGCTAGCGCTCTACCACTTGACCCACAGCGCCACTTCCGGCATTTTTTTTCTGCTTATGTGGTGCTGAGGAATTGAACCCAGGGCCTCATTCATACAAGGCAAGCGCTCTACCACTGGGCCACCTTCCCAGCCCCTTCTGATTCTTTCTTGAAGACTTTTTCCAGAAAACAAAGGGAATATGTTTTAACTGCTATGTGACTTAATATCACTGCACTGGCCCTCGCTGACACAATTATAATAATAGAATTGCCAATGAAATCCATAAGATCTTGTTTTCTGAAACTAAACAAGGTAATATAGAAATTCTAATTAGTATCCATTTACTTCTGATCTTAATATTATTGTTGTTTTCATTAGTCTGGCTTAATCAATTACAAAACAATTTCAAACAATGAATCTCTATCCAGTAGCTCATGATGGCTAATTCCATTTGCAAATTGGATTATATCCTGATAAGAAAAACAAAGCAGAACAAAGAAAAATCTGATAAAAACTGCATAGTTTGGGCATATGGACATGTATTTTGATGAAACCAGGAAAATTTTTAGATTAAAAAAATCTAGAAATCTAACTTCTACATTTAGTCATGAAGAAAAAATATAAGAACCAGATTTATAACTAAAATTAGCTAAAAGACATAAATACATGAGAGAATAATTTACAGCTATTAGAGTAAGCAGGTCAGGACAGTGATCTTCAGAAATTAAATTCTTTGTATAAAAAAACAAAAAGAGCTAAAACATACTTAGGGAAGCAACTACTTCTCACATACTTAGTGGAGAAATTTTGTTCTAATGCAGGAAAGACAGTTCCAGGTGAGCTCAAGACAAACGTTTATGAGAAAAACATTGGACATGGTGGTACATGCTTGACATTCTACCTACTATAGGAAGCCTAAAATAGACAAATCATAAAGCAGGGCAGGAATTAAGACCCTAGAACAAAAATACCTAACACAAAAAAGAACTAGATTCATGGTTCAGCAGCAGAGCACCCATCTGCCAAGTATAAGGGCTGGAATTTTAAACCACAAGATCACTAAAAACAAAAAGAAAGAAAGGAGACATCAAAGAGAACTGGAATTTCCCTAGTTTAAAGACATGAGATTTCAAGAAGTGCACAATAGAGCTGGGAATGTGGTTTAGTGGTAAAGTGCTTGCCTAGCACACATGAGGCCTGGTTTTGATGCTTTGGGACCACATAAATAAAATAAATAAAAATTTATAAGAAGAAGTGTACAATAATTAAAATTCACAGACAAATGTATTAGAGAGTAGAAAGATACTTGGAGCACACATAAGCATACACATACACAAAGGAGAGAAATAGAAATCTCAAACTTCTGTAAATTACTTCTAGATATCTAGATGAATAAGGATCACATATACCTGAGACCAACATTTAAAAACAAACATAATAAACAGCAGAAGGAATATTTTCTGAAGCTCACATAGACTTTGGAGTAGTTGTATTCCCATCAGCTAGGAAACTTTATGACATATATCTTGGGAAACTGGACAGGGCACTCAGAATGGCATTCTTCAGCACTTGTAAAAACAACCTCAAATTAAAGACTGCTTTGATTTTGCTTAATAAGGCTTAAAAATAAATCAAGTCATTGAAAAATGAAACTATTTTCAAACAACTTACATGTACTTATGAGCAAAGATAAAACATACTCAAATACAAAAATATCCAGTCCCCAGGAGGCCTAAATCCACAAGAACTTCACAATGTCTTCTGTTTGTGTCTATGTGTGTACACACACATGCACATGTGTATTAGACATGAAAAAAAATCAGACAAATACAAATCTCAATGAGAGAAAATTACAATGAAAATACATACAAAAATTATACAGAATACCAAATTATAAGATAAAGACAATACCATTATTACTATAACTAAAATACATACTGTAAAAAAAGATCAAGGAAAGTAAAACCCCAGGAAGATTTTTTCATAGAAATTAATTTTACTTTGCATAAAAAAGCAAAGAACACAAAAATTATCAAAACTTACTTTGAAAAGCCAAAGTAAGTATTTTGGTTGATTATATTACAATAATAAGACAACATGATGCCGGGCGCTGGTGGCTCACGCCTGTAATCCTAACTACTCAGGAGTCTGAGGATCGCTGTTCAAAGCCAGCCCGGGCAGGAAAGTCCGTGAGACTCTTATCTCCAATAAAGCACTAGAAAACCGGAAGTGGCGCTGTGGCTTAAGTAGTAGTGTGCTCTCCTTGAGCTGAAGAGCTGAGGGGCAGCGCCTAAGCCCAGAGTTCAAGCCCCACTACCGACAAAAAAAAAAAAAAAGACAATGTAGTTTTAGTCTGAAGTAAGAGAAACATATCAATGAAGGAGAACTAAAATAATCTCAGATATCTGTTGTCAAAAGACCCATGATTAAAGACGAAGGAAATATATATAAAATAAGCTTGAAAGTTTATACATAAAAGTTCACATAAAATGAGTCATAGGTCACAACTTAAGAACAAAATTATACAAGGACAGGACATTTTGGATAGAATCCTTAAGTAACATGCATACATGCACACACGCGCACAAACACACACACACACACACACATACACACACAGAGAGAGAAAACACAAACTGTAAAAAAAAAAATCAGTAAGTTTGCCTATACCAAAGTAAATCTTTTGCTTTTCAAAAACTTTTCTTGTAAACAATAAAAGAGAATTCAAATTTGTGAGTAGTAGTTCGAAAACCTATGTCCTAGAGGATTTTGTCTATATTATTTAATAACATGGACCACTCAATAAGAAATCCTAGCTATTCAGGCGGCTGAGATCTGAGGATCAGGGTTCAAAGCCAGTCTGGGCAGGAAAGTCTCTGAGACTCTTATTTCCAATAAACAACCAGAAAACTGGAAGTAGCACTATGGCTCAAGTATCGCTCAAGTGGTAGAGAGCTAGCCTTGAGCTGAAGAGCTGAGGGACAGCACCCAGGCCCAGAGTTCAAGCCCCGTGATCAAATAGAAAAAAAAAAAAGATTTCAAAACAATTTCCAAGCTGTGGCTTATTTCTATAATCTAGCTACTCAAGAGATTGATAATTTAGTACTGTGTCTAGAAGCCAGCTGAGCCAGAAAGACCACAAGATGCTTATCTCCATTTAGCCAGTAAAAAGCCAGAGTGGATCAAGCAGTAGAGTATCCATCTTAAGTGAAAAAGCTAAGTAAGAAGGAAGCCCTGAGTTTCAGATCCAGTACCAACACATACACACACACACACACACACACACACACACACACACACACACACATACACACATACACACACACACAAAGAATTTTCAAAGATATATAATGGGAAATATGATGGCAAATAATTGCAAGAAACTTACTAGGAAAATGCAAATTAACTCACAATGAGACTCTAGAATACATTCACAAGAAAGGCAATGATTGGAAACCACTCATGGCAAGTGGCAAGTGTCTTTAAGGCTGCCCAAGAGCTAGTGCCCTCAACACACCAGAGGGTGATGATATAAAATGTTTCAATAACTTTGAGAGACAGTTTGGTAGTTTCTTAAAAAAGTAAAATATCTAGCTCAAGGGAAGAGTGCTTGCACAGCAAGAGAGCTGTGTTTGCTCTCCAATACCACAAAAAGTTAAATGTAGCTACTTTTGTTGCTATTCCATTTCCATGTATTTACATAAAAGAAACAATAACACAAGTACATAAAGTAGTATATGTAATTGTTTTCTGGTAATAATCAAAATGTGGAATGTAATGTCCACCAGTAAATGAATGGCTGAAGGAAATGGAGAATATCCATTCAATGAAGTATTATTCTTGACCAAAGGAATAGGTTATGGATACAAATAATAAATGTACTCTAAATGATTATGCGGTAAAAGACACTAAATCAAACAACAACAACAACAAAAAGATTATGTGATACAATTTGTTAAGACATCTAGGAAATGTGGTCTAGAGCCAGGCGCTAGTGAATTATGTCTGTAATCCTAGCTATTCAGGAGGCTGAGACCTAAGGATCACAGTTCAAAGGCTGTAAGATTCTTATCTCCAATTAACCACCAGGAAACCAGAAGTGGTACTGTGGTTCATAGTGGTAGAGCACTAGCCTTGAGCAAAGGAGCTCAGGAACAGTGCCTAGACCCTGAGTTCAGGCCTCATGACTGACAAAAGGAAGTGGTCTAAAGCAACAGATGGATTAGACAGAATTGCCTGAATCTAATCCATATTTTGATTTAAGTAATAATTTCACAGAGAATGCATCTGTCATAACTCATGTAATCAAAATTTATGTGATTTATTTATATCAATTATACCTCAAGATAGCTGTAGGGAAAATTATCTAACAGCTCCAGTTTTAAAAACAACATTCTATTTAAACTTGGATATGTTACCAATCACATCTGTATTTCATATTCTTCGTCTGTAAAGGAAAAAGGTGTACCCGTTATGTTAGGCATAGTAGTATATATTTATTCACAAATGTCTGCTACCTTTCCTTGTGATCTCTCCCTTTTCTGATGCTTCTTTGCAGAACAGTGTTATTCATAGTTACATGGCATTTTGGCTTGGCCACATGATTTTCCTATTCATTGAAGTATGTCTAAAAATCAAATGAGGATTTTTTACCCTATCTATTACCTTTCTATGGCTTCACTGAGCCCAAAGTAAGAACTGCTCTTTCAGTGTGGTCCTAGAATGAAGGCTATGGAGCAAATCCATGAACCTGTGATAGAAATAAATGCAAGCTAGAAATAATCTGTTTCTATCAAGTGTTTAAGATGTAGAGACTATGATGTGAGTTAGCTGAAGATAACTGTTACATAAAATATGAGATGGTCCACTGGGACATGGCTCAGTGGTATCATACATGACTAGCAAGCATGAGTCCCTTAGTCAAACCTCAGTACTATGTAAGGAAGAGAGGAAGGGAAGAAGGAAGGAAGGAAATAAGGAAGAAAGAAAAGAAGGAAGGAAGGAAGGAAGGAAGGAAGGAAGGAAGGAAGAAAAGAAGGAAGGAAGGGAAATGTATCATGACATCGAGATACACAAATTGACTCTACATTGGCTAAATATTTCCCTCTACTGGCTTTGGGACAAGTCACAAGACTACTATAAGAGACTGATTAGTCAGGATTCCAAGTGATATAAATGTGGAAGATTTATTAAAACTCTCACTGAGGAAAGCATTGATATAGATAAATTATGTACACTTTGGCAACTTAAGCAAAGAAGCTGAAGAAAAAAAGTGATGGTAACAGTGAGTTAGTCAAATGTGCCTCTTATGTCTGACTACAGTTTACAAACTCTGGGTCAGGTAGTACAAATTGCTCATTCAGGGGAAATGGATGGTTTGGAGAAACAACCATCAGCAGATTTCTGTACACCATCAAAATGAACACAGCAAACTTAGAAATTCTAGGATTTGTAGCTGATTCTTATTTTCAGTGTGTGAACAGGGAACTACGATTGGGTCCTACTAAACTAGGAACAAATCAATACTGGGCCATGCAACCTTTTGCTTTGCATTACTCTCATTATTCACATACTTTTATTACAAAAGTAAACATTGAATAGATTATGCAACCAGAAACCAGATGCTAACACAGATGCTGTCCTAAAACAGATGTTAGATTGCAATCCAGATTTGCTGGCAAAATGCTGACTAGCTAAGTACAATCCATATGAATATTGATCTTTCACCCTATGTGCCTAGCTTTTAGCACATCCCCAGCCTTTTTTTCTATTAAGGCTTTCTACTGATGTTACAGTTAACATAATCGTAATTGAGGTCTTCAGAAAGTTATACAAAGTGAAATGTTAATATGGTCAAATTAGTGTAGAAAGCATTTAGTTAAATCTTGTTAAACAATATTTTCAGTACTGAACTTCCCATGGAGTTTTAAATATGAATATAAGTTATAACTTGCCAAGAAAGGGACATTAAATGAGATATTTGCCAGCTTATTTGGCCACAAAACTTTGTATCCTATACAGCATCTAGCACATTTCATATTTATATTCATACAGGAAATGGAGAACTCAATATTTCCTTGAAAACTATTCCAATATCATTGGAGACACAAAACATATATATATTAATCTTTGCTTTCAGCCAAGTTTACTTCCCTTCCTTCCTGAACATGTGACTACCTCATGGATGAAAAAGAAGTTTAGGAGAAATGATAATAAATCTTAAATTTCTATTTCCAGCCTTGGTCTATGTGGGTTTTTATAAAGTGGGGGCTAACATAATAAATGCATCTTTTGTTTCTCCATTGCGCCATGTTAATAGCTCAATTACAACACTTCATTCCAGCTGAGAAGCTGCCTTTTGTTGTCCCCAGTGAAGCAACATGTGGCCCAGGTTCAATGGGAACAAAGCCAATCACATCTAGTTGCTGGCCTGATGCCTGGCACACCCAATGAAAGCTATGCATGATCAGGGAGCCCTAAAACAGAGTCCTGAACAAACTGTAGAAGCATTGCTCATCTGGCCTTTCTCTCCCTTTCTGAGCCAGCACTTTCAAATTCTGTTGTAATCTATTGTTCATTTCTTGTTCCCCTAAGAAACCTGTTACTTTATCTCCACCAGCGTCTCAGACATTCCTAATGTTTACCAGTCTTTCTTCCTCTGCTCTGCAAACTTGCATGTACTTCAGGATCCAGCCCAACGATTTTTTAGTCTTTCCTATCCACAGGAAGTTATTTTTCTTTATCCTAGGTGTTGGAATGAAGTTCACTTTTTCCTATAATATATTGATTAATGTGTATATGTAGCTCATTTGTCTCACATAAACTTCATGAACTTGGGTGGCATGATTTGCTCACATTTGCCTCTTTCTTATCTAGAACACACTTCTAAACCCATGACCTATGAGGCTCTCCAGGAACATAAAACTCAAACATCCAAACTTTCTGGTTCTATCATAGTTACACATACACACACACACACACACACACACACACACACACACACAGAGGTTCAGTTCCTCTTTAACTTCCACAGAGGCAACCTTTATGAAATAAATCTCAGTGCTCAACATCATTCTACTAGTACATTTACATGTATATTCCATAGCATATTGAATGAGCTCTTACTCTACACATCGTTTCTATCACAAATCTGCAGCTATGCCACCCCGTGAGCTCTTTAGTTTTGTCTTTCAGAGCTAGGCACCTTTGTCTTCTCCATTCTAAGGGCCCTCTCTTGTCCCACCCTGGATACTAACCTTGAACTCCTGCTCTCTTCTTATACAGTAAAATCTATCTTACATCTTTATAAACAACCTAGCCTTGAAATTTTTGTGTATAACCATTCTTTGCAATTCTTTATCCATTTCATCTTAAAAAGTTTCATGCCTTCCATCCTGATCCTAACCTGCTAGGAAAGAAAGTGGATACTCAAAGGGTTTGAGTTAGTTTCCTTAAGGAAGACATTATTCCTGCTCAGTCTATCAAATCACTCTCTTCTGGTCTAGAACTTTCTCTAGAGCTATTTTTCTTAAAGACATGCTGGAGAAAGAAAAAGGGGGATAGAATGTCTCCTAGCTCAATGTGGTATTGATGAGGGTAACAAGCAAGGTGGACCAGGGTATAAGAAGTCACTTCTGCATTGGATTAATGGTCTCTTTTAATAGATAGTGCATCTTTAGTACACAAGATAATTTTTAAAGGATATTTTTGTATATACTTATTGCAAAAATACTGTACAAAGGGGTTACAGTTACATGAGCAAGGTAATGAGTACATTTCCTATTAAGCATTGTTGCCTCCTCAATTGTTTTTAAATTTTTATAGTAAAGTTGATGTAAAGATGGGTTACAATAACTTAAGGTAATGAGTACATTTCTTTTTTTTAATTGTGAAAATACCATACAGAGGAGTTACAATTAAATGGGAAAGATAATGAGTACATTTATCAAGCATTGTTTCCTCCTCCTTTGTTTCTCCTTCCCATCCCTTCCAATCACGCCCCCACACCTCCCACCAAAGTTGTAAAGTTCATTTTTGACATAACAAATTGTACATCACATTGCTGCAGTGGGTCTACCTGCATCCCTATTTAAATGATTTGTTTTTCCCCTTCCCCTCCACAAATTATACCGACATCAAATACAGTGAAAACAGGGGTTATACCGCGAGGGAGGGACATACAAACGAAGAAATCATCTTATAAATATTAAAAACAATTGCATGAAAGCAAAAAATTTGAATGCTTATCTTTGGGTTCATTTCACCTAACATCAACTTATCTGACCTTTTCTGTTTGACTCAGACCTATACTAGTTATTGGAAATAAGGGAAACCATGGGATCTATGTTTCTTTGGGCCTGGCTTACTTCACTTAATATAATTTTTTCCAAGACTTTCCAATTCCTAACAAATGGGGTAATGTCATTCTCTCTGATGGAGACATAGAATTCAATTGTCTATATACCACATTTTCTTGATCCATTCATCTACTGAGGGGCATCTGGGTTGGTTCCATATCTTAGCTAGGGTAAATAATGATGCAATAAACATAGTCATGCTAGTAGCTTTAGTATGGTCTTCTTTGTGATCATTCGAGTAGATGCCCAAAAGTGGGATTGCTGGGTCATAGGGAGCTCTATGTGGAGTATTTTTAAGAAACTCCATACTACTTTCCGAAGTAGTTGAACAAATTTACTCTCCCACCAACAATGAAGTAGGGTTCCTTTCTGTCCATATCCCCTCCAGCATCTGTTGTTATTAGAGTTCTTGATTATAGCCGTTCTAACTGGGCTGACGTGGTATCTCAATGTTGTTTTGATTTGCATTTCTTTTATGGCTAGAGAGGTTGAGCATTTCTTTATGTGTATATTGGCCATCCTTCTTTCCTTTTCAGAGAAGTTTCTCTTTAAGTCTTTAGCCCATTTATTTATTGGTCTGTTGTTTCTCTGAAGATTTGTTGTTGGGGGATTTAATTTTTTGAGTTGCAGGCATATTTTAGTTATACGACCTTTTTCTGTCGTATGGCTTGTGAAGATCTTCTCCCAATCCATGGGCTTTCTATTGATCTTGCTAGCTATGTCCTTTACCATGCAGAAGTTTTGCAATCTCATGCAATCCCATTTGTCCAGCCTTTCTTTGATTTGTTGTGTTTCTGGGTCTCTATTCAGAAAATTTCGGCCTGTGCCAAGGAGAACCAGGGTTTCTCCTATTCCATCTTGTAATGTTTTCAGAGTGTTTGCTTTGACTCCAAGTTCTTTGATCCATTTGGAGTTGATTCTGGTACAGGGTGATATATAAGGATCTAGCTTTAGTTTTCTACAAGTAGTTAAGCAATTTTGCCAGCACCATTTACTGAAGAGGCTGTCTTTCTTCCATTCTATTTTTTTAGCTCCCTTATCAAAGATTAGATGGCTATAGGTCTGTAGGTTCATTTCTGCGTTTTCAATTCTATTCTATTGGTCCTGTGGTCTGTTCTTATGCCAGTACCAAGCTGTTTTGATTACTAGGGCTTTTTAGTAGAGTTTGAAATTTGGTACTGATATTCTTTCAGCACTGTTCTTTGTGTTGAGGATCGTTTTTGTTTTTTGGGGTCTTTTATTGTTCCATATGAATTTTTGGATTTCCTCTTATATTTCCTTGAAGAATAGGGTTGAAATATTTATAGGTATCACACTGAATTTGTAGATAGCCTTGGGAAGTATTGCCATTTTCACGATTTTGATCCCTCCAATCCAGGAGCATGGGAGGTTTTGCCACTTTCTAAGTTTGATTTCCTTTCTCAGGTTTTTAAGTTTTCATCACAGAGGTCCTTCCCTTCTTTGGTTAATTTAATTTCTAGGTATTTTATTTTTTGTGTGGCTATTACAAAGGGGGTTGCTTTCCTAATTTCAGCCATGCTTTTCTCATTGTTGGAATACAGAAAAGCCATTGCTACTTTGCCAAAGTTTTAAATCAGCTTGAGTAACTTCCGAGTGGATTCAGCGTGATTCTTTAAATACAAGTTCATGTCATCTGCAAAGAGGGAGAGTTTTATTTCATCTTTCCCTATTTGGATCCCCTTTATGTTTGCATCTTTTCTTATTTCTGTAGTTGGGAATTCTAATATGAGATTGAAGAGAAGTGGACAGAGGGGACATCCTTGTTTCATTCCTGAGTTAAGAGTAAATGGCTTTAGATTTCCACCATTAAGTATAATGCTGGCTGTAGGTTTGTCATACATAGCCTTTATTGTATTGAGGGATATTCCATGGATTCTTAATTTTTCCAGAACCTTCATCATAAAAGGGTGTTGGATCTTGTCAAATGCTTTTTCTGCATCTATTGAGATAACAATCTGGTTCTTATACTTGCTCCTGTTGATGTGAATTACATTAATTGATTTGCATATACTGAACCAGCTTTGCATCCCTGAAATGAATCCTGTTTGATCATGGTGTATGATTTTTTGGATGAATTGTTGAAGTCAGTTGGCCAATATTTTGTTGAGAAGTTTTGCATCAATGTTCATCAAAGAAATGGGTCTATAGTTCTCTTTCTTTGATGAGTCCCTGCCTGGTTTTGGGATGAGAGTTATGATGGCTTAATTGAAAGAGTTTGGTAGTGAACTTTCTCTTTCAATTTCATTGAAGAGTTGGAGGAGTATTGGTGTGAACTCTGTTTTGAAGGCCTTGTTGAATATGGCTGTAAAACCATCTGGTCCTGGACTTTTCTTAGATGGGAGGTTTCTTATTGCTGTTTCTATTTCAATGCTTGATATATGCCTGTTAAGTTGGTTTAACTCCTCTTGGTTTAGGTTCAGCATGTTGATATTTGCTAGGAAAAGGTCCATTTCTGACAAGTTCTCAAACATATTAGCATAAAGTTTTGAAAAGTATTCCCTTCTAATTTTCTGAATCTTGGTTTTTTCTGTGGTAATGTTTCCATTCTCATCTCTGAGCTTATTTATTTGGATGTGTTCTCTTCTTTTTCTAATAAGATTGCTTAGAGTCTGTCAATTTTGTTAATTTTTTCGAAGAACAAACTCTTTGTTTTGTTGATTCTTTCTATGGCTTTTTTGCATTAATTCATTTAATTCTGATTTAATTTTAATTATTTCTGTCTACTGGATTGGGCTTTATTCTGATCTGATGCTCTTTTTCAAGGAGGCTCAGATGTCTCATTAAAATTGTTGGTTTCAGATATCTCAAATTTGTTGATGTAGGAACTCAGAGCTATAAACTTGCCTCTGAGTACTGCCTTTGCTCTGTCCCAGAGTAGCTGGTAATTTGTGTGTTCATTTTTGTTGAATATCATGAACATTTGAATTTCCTTTCTAATTTCTTCCATGACCCACTAGTGGCTCAACAGTGTTTTTCAGCCTCCATTTGGTACCGGACTTTCTTTGGTGGCTTTTGGTGTTGAGTTCTAATTTTATTCCTTTGTAGTCTGAGAGAATGCAGGGTATAACTTCAATGTTTCTGAATTTGGACAAGTTTGCATTGTGGCCTAAAATGTGGTCTATTTTGAAAAATGTTCCATGTGCTGCTGAGAAAAATGTGTATTGTGATGTTGCTGGGTGAAATATTCAGTAGATGTCTGTTAAGTGTAGTTGATGTATGCAGTTGTTTAGATCTGTGGTTTCTTTGTTGAGTTTTTGCTGAGTTGATCTATCTAGTGGGGATAGTGTTGTGTTAAAGTCCCCAACAATTAATGTCTTTGGATCTATGTGAGATTTGAGGGAAAGTAGAGTTTCTTGGATGAATTTGGGTGCTTTGTTGTTTGGCAAATAGAAATTTAGAATTGTAATATACTCCTGAAGGAGAGATCCCTTAATTAGTATGTCACAACCTTCTTCATCTCTTCTCACTAATTTTAATTTGAAGTCTATTTTATCTGATATTAGTATTGCAACTCCTGCCTGTTTATGGGGCGGTTTGCTTGGTAGATTTTGTTCTAGCCTTTCACGCTCAAAATGTGTTTGTTTTTATGGGCAAGTTGTGACTCCTGAAGGCAGCAGATAGAAGGTTTTTGCTTTTTATTTCAACTAGAAAGTCTATGTCACTTAATGGAGAGTTAAGTCTGTTAATGTTAAGAGATAATACTGAGAGGTGTTTGGGAGTTCCTGCCATTTTATCCACCTTCTTGGGGGCTGCAGCAACTGGGTTGTTCCTACGGTTCTTGGATTCTCAGATTGGGTGTGGTCTCTTGGCCTTTATTGTGGTCTTATTGGTTTTCTGTGTTTAGGACATCTTTAAGTATCTTGTGTAGGGCTGGTTTGGTGGAGATGTATTGTTTCAGTTTTTCTTTGCTGTGGAAGGTTTTTATTTGACCTTCAGTTATGAAGGGGAGTTTAGCTGGGTACAGTATTCTTGGTTAATAGTTGTTTGTCTTTAGGGCATGGCATACATCATTCCAGGCTCTTCTTGCTTCGATTGTGTCTGCTGAGAAATCTGAGGTGATTCTAATTGGTTTCCCTTTATAGGTGATTGATCTTTTCTCCTTGACAGCTTTAAGGTCTTTTCCTTGGTCTGAATTGATTCTGTGCATATTATAATGTGACAGTGGGATATCCTGTTCTGGTCTGGTCTATTTGGAGTTCTAAAAGCTTCTTGTATCTGAATAGGCCAATCTTTTTGCATGTTTGGGAAATTCTCTGCTAGGATCCTGTTAAACAAATTTCCTAGAGCATTAACTTCTTTCTCTAGGTGTTCCTCTACACACATTATCCTCAGATTAGGCCATGGATTTGTCTTGCATAGTTGTATGTTCTTTCTCTATAATATCTAGGCTGTCTTCCATCCCCGAGATTTGATCTTCTGCATGGTCTATCCTACTGTCAAGACTTTCTACTTTGTTTTTTTAATTTCTCTTCCTTCTAGTTGGTCGGCTTTGATGGCTTCAAATTCTTTGTTGGAACTTTGTTTTAGATCTTGTATGAACTTCTTTACTTCCTTAATTAGGTGTTCCGTGTTTATTCTCAAATCACTTACTTGATTGGTTATGTTTTCCTTGGACTCCCATTCAGCATTCCCTTTGTGGTCTTCCTGACTTCTTTCAGCTCTCTCTTTATGGAGTCCATGAATGCCTTTAGTGATCTTTTTGAGTTCTCATCCTGCTCTCTTAATTCCTGTATTACTCTTTGATTAGCTTCCTCACGTTCATGCAATTCCTGTAGTTCTCTTTAACCATTCTAAGATTGCTCATGCAATTCCTGTATCAATCTTTGAGTAGCTTCCTCATGCTCATGTGCTGCTTCCTGTATTAATCTTTAGTTTACCTCCTCTCTCTCCTTATCACGCGCACACTGAGTCCTTTGCAGATTTTCAATCTTTTCATTCACCATGTTTACCAGTAGTATTTGTAGAGCTTTTTGGGAACTGTCCTCTGGATTATTCATTATCTGTTCTGTCTCCTGATTATCATGAGTGGGAGTTGAGATACCCAGACTTGCCATTTTTCTTGTGTTTTTCCGGCTGGTTCTGCCCATTTGGTATGAAAGTAACACTAATTTTGTGCTAGAACACTATTTTAAGGCAAGCATCAACCAAAGTCCTGTAGTTGCACAGTCAAAAGTCTGCAGATACAATCTAGTTCAACAGATACAATCTATTCAACATCAAACAACTATGTAGTAATGGGCTACAAACAGCAAAGAGGAATTTTGCAAACCAGAAATTATTAGGTTTATGGAGATGTGTGAGGAAAAATAGGATTAGAGGGATGTGGAAAGGTAAACAGAGAGTGAAATTAACTAAGTCCTAATCTCAAAGATGGAAATGGATTAGACATGGTAAGAGAGAGAGAGAAGAGGGAAAAAAAGAAAAAATAGACAAGAAAAAATGGAAGAACAAAAATTTAAATTTAAAAAGTTGAACACTTAAAAATTATGCAAGTTTAAAGAAGTAATATTGAGAGAAGAATGGGGATAGGATGAGAGGAGGGGAGGGATAGAAAGGAAACATGAAAAACTAAAAAATAAAAATACTTATTTTATAGGTATAAAGAAATAATACTGCTATTAAGGAATTTAAGCCTAAGAGGTTTTGATTTGAGTAATAAATTTCTGGATTAAGTGTGTACACAATGGGGGATAAAGTCTAATAATCCATGAGGGGTATATCTGAGGATGAGCAGAACAGCAATTAAGTCACACAAAAGAGAACAAAAGAGAAGAAATAGTGAAAAGAATAAGAAAGAAAAAACAATGGGCCAAAAGGTCAGTAGAGATTTTAGTAAAAGCACCACACACATATACATCTAAAATAAAAATTGTAAGAGGAAGAAAAAGATATTAATCTTTCTATTAATATTAATGTTTTCTATTAAGAAAACATTTTTTAAATTTTTTTAAAAAGGTAGAAAAAAAGGGTTCTTTGATTTTTTTGGGGGGTGGGGTGGGAAGATCCTATATCTCCCTTGTGTCCATAACCAGTCTCTTGGTGGAGTCTCTGGTCTGCTTGTGGTGTTTGGTTTTCCTGTGGCTTGATTGGTTTCTTAAGTCGGTTTGTCTGGGCAGTCAGAAAAATGCTCTACTTTACCCTGGATTTTGTGATCCTCCTCCCAGGCTAATTCAGTGGGAGGGAGATCTGCTTTGAGTATCACCGAAGAGGGAGATGGCTGTTTCCTCTAGTTTGGAGATGCTGTGATGAGGCTAGGTTCTGGGTAGAGTTGAGGCCTTTCAGCAAACAGTAGCTTTTCCCTGCGGAGCTAGCTGCTGAGACACTCACAGAGCCCAGCCTGGAGCAATTCTCAGGGTTTATGCTTACTGAATTTCAATTGATTGTCTAGGCTGTTGTAGGGAGGGGCAGCCTCTGGCTCTGTTTACCCAGTGAAGAAAGCCCCTCCTCTAGGGACGGAGCTTTTCCAGCCTGGGCTGGGTGACTTTTCCCTGGGTGGAGCTGAGCCTGGCTGGTCAGGGCAGGTTCCTGTGACCTGCTAAATTTCTCTTTTGTTTTCTTCCAAGGCCTGGGTTGGAGCTAGCTGCTCAGCCAGGCCTTTGTCTGTATCAAAGATGGAGATCTCCGGTAGTGGGGTGGATAGGGGTGGCTTTCCTTCCTCTCCTCCTTGAGGAGTGAGGATGTCAGGGTTCTACTCACTTAGGAGTCTTAGTTGTTCTTTTTTCTATCTCTCTTTTTTTCCTTTGGTTTATTCCCTGTTGATACTGTTTTTGATTTCTGTACCCATTGTGTGGTAACAATAAAATAATATTAAAATTTATCTGATTCAGGGAAGGGAAGGGGAATCACAAAAAGGGTGGGACAAACTGTGAAGTGAGACTCACTGGATATTATATTGGAAATGAACTTTACAACCTGTGTGTGGGGGAATGGGAGGGGAAAGTGGGAGAAAATGAGGGAGGGGGTAACACTTTTCAAAAAGAAATGTACTCAGGTGATTCCAGGAAGATGGTGGAGGAGAAGCTGGAGGCTAAACAAGCTCTCACACAGAAAGCAGTTTTAGTGTTCCAGTGACAGTCCTAGACCAGAGAATTACACCAAGTGTGCCATCACAGTACAGAGAGTTTGGCCAGAGAGGGAAAATCCAGGCAAGGCGACAGATCTGAGCACTTGCGGGTAGCTGCAGCAACTAAAAAAAAAACCCTTTTGATTCCATTTCCAGGAGTTCATTTTGATAAACATCATTTTATATGCTCATATGCACATAGGTTTGGAGCAGGTGTGATCCTCTGTTAAGAATATCTAGATTTTTTTATGGGGCTGGGAAGGTGGCTCAGTGGTAGAGCACTTGCCTTGCAAGCATGAGGCCCTGGGTTCGATTCCTCAGCACCACATAAGCAAAAAAAAAGAATATCTAGATTTTTTTCTATGCTTTTTTTTTTTTGTCAGCTGTGGGGCCTGACCTCTGGGCCTGGGCACTAGCATTCTACCACTAAAACCACAGTGCCACTTTCGGCTTTTTCTGCTTATGTTATGCTGAGGATTCAAACCCAGGGCCTCATACATGCAAGGCAAGCACTCTACCATTGAGCTACCTTCCCAGGCCTGCTATGCTTTCTTTTTTCTTTTTTCCAAATTCTTTATTGTGATTAAGTGATTATATAATTTCCCAAATTTCACTGTATTGTGGGATAGTGATGCTTAGTTAAAGTCACAAACACATTCTAACTTTCATGGGGCAAATTGTCTATTGTGGTCTATTACATTTATGAGTTCTATGAGTTTGACAATATAGTTATTTCTTCCACATTGGGTGATATGTGTTAGGTTTTTAAAAAGAGGTAGTCGATTAAGAACAGCACCAGCACGCACGTGGTATTCCGGTAAGGGGTTTATTCAGTAGACCTGCTGGGACCAGGCAAAGTTTGCACTCCACATGGCTGGGAAAGAGAGAGAGCAAGAAAAGAACAGAGAGTGAGCTAGAATAGAACAGAGAAAGCAAGAAAAGAGCAGCAAGAGCAGGAGGGTGAGTGAGAGCAGAAAAGAAGAGCAAGAGCAAGAGCAAGCGAGCAGAAAAGAAGAGCAAGAGCAAGAGAGCGTCTGGGCCTGGGCTAGGCCTTATGTAGGGTATGGGTGGGGAAAGGTGTGGCCACATCAAATTCAGATGTGACCTCAGCAGATGCAGATATGACCTCTTCCAGGTGTCCCAGTTGCCTAGGTAACGCAGGTACTGGGTGGAGACTTTGCTGCGAGGAGGGTGGAGTCTGCTTGCCATCCAGGGGCGGACCTTACAATATGTACATTTGTATTGCATAGTGTCAGCTGTTCCCTCTTTCCCACTTGTTCCCTCCCTCCCATCGCTGCCATTGAATTGCTTAGTTCATTTTTAACAATGTCCAGTTTCTCCTTCTGGGTTGAGGCTTTACACATTTGGTCTTTGTCCTTCCTCTCTACTTTTCACTTTCTTTTCTTTCTTTCTTTCCTTTTCTTTCTTTTCTCTGCTTTTCTTTCTTTCTTTTTTTTCACTTAATTACTTGGAAAAGAATCTGTTTCCCATCTGCCTTGAATTTCCACTGATTGTCAGAGTAATCTCATAGAGGTGAAAATACAAAAAGAATGTAAGTCTTGGCTAGTGTTGATGAAGCAGACAAGAAATTGGAAACTCAGTGGCAGGACATAGAGCTAGGTGGAAATGGAAGGTTAGACACTCCCTGACCTCCTCATGACTCTACACTGCACATAACTGGTACATCACAAAATGATTAAGTGGCCACATCTGAACAAATGTATATAATATACAAATGTATACAATATGTAATACTCTCATACATGGTGCCTACTGTTCCTGTTGGTATATATTACATTATTTTTGTTGAATATAATATATTATATAATGTATATATTAGTAGATTATAATAGTATATTATATAATATTTATAATAATTTTAAATATTATTTATATTATATCATAATTATGTAATTAGATATATCATTATAATTCAAAATACACTTGAATATATTATATCAACATTTCATTCACAGTAACTTTGTCTACTATGATTTTTAGACTTTTTGGTAGATTTTTTAAAATTATATTTATGTAGTTGTACAAAGGGCTTTCAGTCCAACATGTCAATAATTCTTCTCTGACTACCACATAACTTCTTGGCATTATACTTTCTATTCAGTAGCTGGAAAATTTTACTCTACATAGTTCTTTGAGGAAGAATGTATCATATTTATTTTGTTCATATAGATAAACCTGATCAAAGTAGAGTAATTTGCTTAGAGTCATTACTTATATAAATTACATGACCTAATCTTTTAAAAAGTTGTTATCCTTACATAGTTCTACAAAGCTGTTTCAGTTCAACATGTCAGTTTGTGGGTATGATGCATCTTGATCAATGCCTTATCCACGTCTTATCACACTTCCTACATCAACTTCTTTAAGCACTAAATGAATTGCCTTTTGATTTGACATCCCATTCCCAAATACACATTCCTTAGAAGTCATGATGGTTTGGATAAAGGTCTCTCAAGGCTCAACTGTTGAAGGCATGTGGACCTATTGAGAAGTAGCAAAACCTTTAAGAAGTGGACCCTAATGGACTGTTTTACAAAGTGAGTACCAGAAAGTGTATACATGTTTTGGTGAGGCTGGCAGTGGGAGAATACAAATGGAAGAAGGATCATATAGGGTTTAGTTTGTTTGGGTTTTTTTTGTTTGTATTTTTTGGTGTATGTGCTGGGTTTGAAGCTTGAACTCAGAACCTTGGTGCTTTCCCTAAACTTCTTTTGCTCAAAGCTTGTGCATTACCATTTGAGCCACAGCTTCCACTTCTGGTTCTTTGAAAGACTGTTTTGAACTGCATTCCTCAAATATTAGCCTCCCATGGAACAAGGTTCCCATGTGCGTAGCTTAGTTTATATCTTAGGAACATCCACATGTTTTTTCATCCAATTTACATCTCCATCAGCAGTGTGCAAAAGGTTTCATTTTCTTGACATCCTCAACAGTAATTGTGATTTTCAGTTTTTTTTCAATAATATAGCCATTTTACCAGAGAAAAAGATGGTATCTCCTTGTTATTTTGCTGCACACTTCCTTGATGATTAGCAATGTTAAATTTTTATCTATCTGTTCACCATTTATAGGACTCATTTTGAGTTTATAGGACTCATTGCTCAGTTTGTTGGCAACTTTGTAACTAAGATATTATTTTATTGTTATTAAGTTACTTGAGTTACCTATGGATTTTGAACATGAAACCATTATCAAGTTAGGTCTGAGATTTCATGGCTATAATAACTTTGTAGTCTGGCTTCTCCTGGCTACAGATTTACCTCTTTCACTAAGACTGACACAGTAACTGCAACTTCAAAATAATAAAGGTTCTTAAGTGGAACCTAAACAAATTCCATACATGGGAGGAAATTTTGTTCTAGCCTATATGGAAACAAATTGAGATATGAACATAAAGGGACCTTTTATTTTAATGTTTATTGTAATCATATTTTACAACCCATTTTTAAGAAAAAACACAGATAATAGAAAAGAAGAGATATATGCACTCAAAATTTATTTATTATAATGCATATGGTTCTGTATAAAATAAGCCAATTCTGCTATTTTTCTTTCTTTTTGGTGGGGGGAGGGTCCGGTCGTGGAGCCTGAACTCTGGGCCTGGGCACTGTCCCTCAGCTCTTCAGCTCAAGGCTAGCACTCTACCACTTGAGCTATAGCACTACTTCCGGCTTTTTTCTTTTTGCTTATGTGGTACTGAGGAATCAAACCCAGGGCCTCATGCATGCAAGGCAAGTGCTCTACCACTGAGCCATATTCCCAGCCCTCTGCTATTTTTCTTGATGAAATATAGTATTCATTTCATAGATTTATGTTTGGGATACATGCATAATATGTTCCTTAAATATATGACATATATTTTATTTATAAAATGCATGTCATTTAAAGCTATATAGGTAATTTACATGTGAAACATATAACATTGCATACTTAATGCATAATAAAGTAATATATGTATATGCATATATTCTTAATTATAATTCCATAAGAAAAGTATCTACTTGTATCTTGTATCTTGTATCTTATATCTGACATATATATGTGGTACGTGTGTGTTACTGCATTAATCAACCTTTACTATAGTAACAACCAGTTCTAAAATTTAGATGATTTATAAAGAAAATGATTATTTCTTGCTCGTCTTCCTCAAGGAAGGCTAGGCTTTAGCATCTATTTTGCTTAGACTGTAAGTGGTTATAGACACAGTTCATGTTTTGCTTCATTCTCTCTCTGAGTTCAAGGACCTGCTAGCTCATGCAAAAATGCCAAAACACAAGTTTAAATGTCTATAAAAGTTTCTTATGTTTAATGATCAAAAAGTAATCAAAGATAAACCCAAAATCAGTGAGGCAGGGAATGTATGCAGAGGAAACAAGGAAATCAATCATTATAGAAATTATATCACCCATTATAGTTGGTCCATGTGTTAAAGGCTTACCCACCCAGCCCCAGCACTTTGGGAGGTGGTAGATCCTTTAAGGGGGTGGGGCCTAGTGGAAGAACTCTAGGCCATTGGAAACATGCCCTTCTCAGAGATAGTAGACACTTCTGTACTTCCAGAAACATTCTCTCTCTGTCTCTTTCTGTCTCTGTTGCTCTCTGTCTCTCTGTCTCTCTGTCTCTCTCTCTCTCTCTCTCTCTCTCTCTAGCCACTCTGAGCAGTTTTACTCCACCATGCACTTCTAGTTATTAGGACTATATTCAGTTCTAGCATAGACACAGATCAAGGAGACAAGTTAACCATTGTCTGAAACCTCTGAAATTGTGAGCAAAAATAAACCTTTCATTGTTTTAAGTTAATTAGTTCAGATAGAAAACCAACTAATATGACTGTCATGCAGATGTTAAAATTGTATTTCCTTTTTAATAAAAACCCTACTTTTTTATGGAATGATGGCTATATTCCAGGCATTGTACTAGTGGCAGAAATATAAAAAGTTTCAGACCTGACTTCAAGAAGACCCAATACCACAAAACATTTTTCATCTTCAGAATAATCAGTCTAGTAATATTACATTCCAATCTATGTCACACCTTACATAAAACAGAATTATCTTTAGTATATATGTGCTAGAACTTTTTACTATTTCTTCAAAGGTTTAGGTTTTCTTGCCAAAAAAATAACTTGATTAAACTTGAGATATTAAAGATGAGCAGGAAACTTGCATATTAGGAAATGAGCAGCCATATCAGGTGGCACAGAATTTGTATCTTCCATGTTCATAATTATTCTTATTGAAACCTTTTAGGCACTATCTGATAAAGATTGTCCTGTTAAAATGATCACAAATAAGTTTGTTTCTTTATTGCTATTTTTTAACTTAAATGTTGTCCATAAAGTAGGTTTTCTAGCCAGACACTGGTGGCCTGTAATCCTAGCTCTTAGTAGGCTGAGATCCAAGGATCAAAGGTCAAACCCAGCCCAGGTACAAAAGTCCTGGTGAGACTCTTATCTCCAATGAACCATTCAAAATCTAAAAGTAGATCTGTGGCTCAAAATGATACAGTGCTAGTTTTGAGCAAAAGAGCCCAGGGACAGTGCCCAGGCACTGAGTTCAAGCTCCACAACCAACAAAAATAAATACGATAAAATAGGTTTCCTTATTTATTCTAATAGTAATGTACTTAATAGTAAAGCGACCAAGCATTATTGTTAATTGGGAATGTGGTCAGATTTGCTATGAACAGCCTGTCTAAAAGCAGCACTCAGCTTGGAATGGCACATGTGTATTTATGTGCACATGCAAGAACTTTTAGCCAAAAAAAAAAATGAAAAGTTTTAGGCAGAGCTTGCATCAAATTACCCCCATTTGATGGGTTGCTGTGGAAACAGATTTGCTTTCTGGAAGTGCAAACCATGCTTGAGCCTAATGCAAAGAGCAATCCCCAGCATGAAAGAGCAGCTGGGAGCTGAGGTAGTGGGAGTTGACATGGCAGACAGTAGCCAGACAAAGTGAGCCAGGCACTGTCTGGAAGAAGGAGTGAGGGGGCTGGGAAAGGCACGGAGCATTGTCAGCAGAGTCAACCAAGTGGCCCAGCTGTTCATTCTCATCATCACTAAGAAAACGCAGAAAAATCCATTCGTGAGGATTAAACTCACTGAAAGAATAAAAAAGATCAAAATATAATAAATGAATGGGTTTGCCCCAAGCAGCTTGCATTGAGAAACTTTTGAAAGCTACAGAAAGTGAACAAACAGGACTATAGTTCTATACCCCGTATACTTATTAATCCACTCAAAACATAAAGATTGACTCATTCTTGTCTCCTCTTTGGGCAATGCATTCTTGCTTTGTGACGACTTAGGAAATTATCTGTCTCAAAGAAGTCACTATGTACCACTTCTTGCACTGTCCCAAGAGGAAAAGAGAGGCCTCATTTATCTTCTTTTATGATCTCATAGATTGAAAAGTGTTTTCTTGAATCTTGAGACTTCACAATCTCCTCTAGTATACCAAATGCTCTAAGAATTTCCACCAAAAAAAAAAAACACAACAGATTTGACATCTCTGCTGAATGCAACCATTCCCTCTTCATGGGGCCACAGAAACCCTTGTCACTTAGCACCCATGGTTCAGGTGCACAGTGATGCTGTTCCTTACTACTTTGGAAAAATACTGGAATAGTCATTTTTTCAAGGACATTTTCTGCTTTAAAATCTGAATCCATTTTCCTACTTCCGTTTAGAAACTCATCCTGGTTAGCACCTGGAAGGAAAGGTTTTAGCGCTGATAAATCATCATTAAAAAAATGAAAGTATATTTGATCTCACATAGGAAGTGTGGGTAGGTGTAGCAGACATTCTGTTTTAGACAGTGGATGCTCTCCTGGCCTTCAGGATGTAATTGAAATGCAAGTCAAACTCTTACCCACAGGCCGTATCAGGATAATGTAGTTTAAAAATAACATGAGTAAATTCTCTACAATCCTACAGTTTACAACTCAGCTCTCTCACTAATTAGCTGTATGACTTGGGGCAAATTGCTTAGTCCATTTCTTCTATAAAATAAAGATGAACTTAATGTACACCTGCATAGTTCCTGATACACAATGAGTACTCCATGAATGTTAAACATTAAATTCCATAATAGAAAATTAAGATAAACCTTAGAATAATCGGATAATTTTTCTGGAAAAGAAACAACAAAAAGATCCTTAAGTTAGGCATTTTAATTACCACTCTGTTAGTTTGAATCAAGGAGGGTGATACTGCTGACATGAAACTGGTTTGTTTCTTAAAGTTTGCCTCTCCTCCACATTTGTTTATTCAGTAATACAAATACAATCACATCATTTGCTTCCTTGAAACATGATGATTTATTTCCTCAAATGTGAATGTTAATGCATACATAGCACCTCAGCTACAACTTACCTGAGACTCATGGAGTTCACTTATTTCCTATGTATTATACCTCATGCTCTCTCAGTCTAGCTCACGCAAACTATTCCTGGTTTACTGAATGTATCATTGCATCAATCAATACCTTAACACTTACTGTCTCTTAATTGCCTGTTTCTTCTTGCCAGACTTGGCTCTTCTCGCCTCTTCCATATTGCTTTCCCAGGTAACCTTCAATTCCCACTCCATTATGAGCCCCTCACAAAGTTGGCTTTGGGCTTGGGAGTTGGCATTGTCTCTAAACTGCACTGAAGTGACCTCTTTCCTGATTACCTCCCCAGCTGCGGTATGCTTTTTCCTGGAAGTTCCATTCTCCTCAATGTCCCCAGAGTCTCCCCGAAGGCTCTCCACCAACATCTGGTAAATGAAGACATACAGAAATAGGAAATGGTTCTGGAAACTGTTTTACCCCATGAATGTCTTTGTGGTATTCAAGATGTGTTTCCATTTGACAAGTGTATTTACGGTGATCATACTATTCATAGCAGAACCTCAGACTCTGGAAAGCTGTAAGAAAGCCTAAAAAACCGTTTTCTCCACACTCTGCAAAAAATTGACTCCATAGGTGGGCCCACAAATTAACGTGAAGCAGATAACGAGGCATCCCAGGTTCCTCCATTTGGTATCTGTGTCCTTTGTGTCAGTGTCCTCACCCCTTCTCTCCTGCAGTCACTTTACAGCCAATATGGAATCCAGGAGGGAGTAACAGGAGACTGTATATCAAGCCTGGGATCAATGTATCCTAATTGTAGCAAGTCCCCATTTAACCAGCCCTGAGAGGATGGACAGTCAGACCACCTCTGAACACACCTGTTTCTTATGACTGTTATAACTGCACATACTTCCTCACTCACCTCCTGCCCCCACTTCTCCTTGTTTTACCTAAAATAAATTCCTGTACTCACCAAAGATAGCTGAAGATGCACTAAATTGCTGCCTTCCTGTGGCAAGTGGGTGGTTAGTCCTTTCTCTGGCCTTTACCATGCCTTTTTATTTGGAGTATTGGAGTGAGTGGCCAGAACTGACACATGGGATTACAAGAATGTGGGCTTGAGATCTAAAAACTCTGGTTTTTGAATATGGGTTTAGATCCACATTCCACATCTTTCTAGGTTTCCAAATGTGAGTAAATTTCTTCCCCTTTCTGAATCTATTTCTATTCCTGTAACAAATTCTATACACTCCAGGTTATAATATAGGACTCAGTGTATGGAAACTCCTTGCTGATAGTTGTTTCTATTTTTACTATTATTTTCACTATTATTTAAAATGTTGCTACACAAATTTATTTGTGTGTTGCCTGCAGCAGTGTCTTCATTGTGCCTTAGCTAAACTGAATGACAATTTCCTATTCCTACCAATAGTAGAAGGAGGATACAGGGATAGCTCCAAAAATTAAATGTGATAGTTTTGATGAGAAATTGTTTGAAAACAGTAAAGAGATAACATTAGCTCAATATTGCTTATTTTATTTAAACCCATCTTTAATAAATCTTAAGTGTTGGTTTTTACTCTAGGTCTGGTAGTTTGTTTGGGCACAAAGTAATATAAATGTCAAGTGCTAGTTAGAAATTGCAATTTGAAATGAAGTTCTTAAACATTTCAGCAGCTCTAGTGTGTAGGAAGGAAGCCTTTACTAATTCTGTGGCCTCAAACTTATTTTTCCCCCAGGAAGCATCCCTGAGATACTAAATATTTTGAAAATCTGTACTTCCTAAAATGACGTGTAATTGAGTAAAAAGAATGAAGCTGATTATGTACCTCCTGCCTCCTCAGTGCCTGAGTGACTGAACAATAAGCAGAAGCAGGTTAGAGAACGAAACCCTGACATTTCATTCACATAAATCATGCTAAGACCTGGAAAAGGCTAGCAGTGGAAGCTTATATTGAGCACACCTCATTTGTGTGTGTGTTTTGTTTCCTCCTTTAGTAAAGGCATGGCTCTGTAGATATTCTCTAGAGGAGCATCTAGCTAAATGGTTAGCAGGATGACTAACAAGAGGCTGTGTTATTGTTGTCTGACAGATGACTAAACCAATTTTGTCATCTCATCTGCTAAGTCCTCAAATAAATACAGTAACTTAGAAACCATGAATAAATAACATACAGATAGAAACAGCAAATTTCCTTCAGAGAGCACAATTAAGGAATTGATTGTATTATTAACACCAAATTGCAAGCATAATGATTTTCACCTTTCAACTATAAGTAGAGCATGCATTATAAATTAGGAATCTTGTGCTGAATATCTCTGAAAGATCAAGTAGCAAGAAACCAAGATGGGCCAGAACTATATGTTTAAGCTGTGTTCTGTGTTCACACTGGTGAGGTGAGCTAGGAGGAAATTTGAGCCATTTCCTCTGAACTTTAGGTTTAGTTAACATAGATAGGTGGCTATTAGTTACAATTAAGATCAATTAAATTAAATGAAAGATAACCACTTAACCTGAATTTTGGGTAAACAATAAATCTTCTAGGATAATTTGGCATCAACCTCACTAAAAATTGGAATATACAAAACACATATTCACTGTATCTGAAGTCTGAACTAAGCTCTACTTTTTTTTGAAACAGCTTTATTGAGAAATAATTGATGTAAAATAAAAATGAATATATTTAATTTGTAGAACTTGATGAATCCAGAGATATTTTTAGACCCTTAAAACCAACAGTAAAACTGACAATAAACCTTTTGAATAAACTCCACATTCACTCTACACATCTGTCAAGCAAGATTTTGTTCATTTTCTTTGAGTTTGACTTCCTGGGAATGGGATCCTGCAATGTTTTTCATTTCTGTGACAAGATTGATTTAGCATAAAGTCCTTTAAGCACACTACGTTGTTGAGTTTTGCTGGATTCAATAACCCTACATATGATGTACAACGTACAACCCTAGGTGCAATGAACTTAGAGAAGGACTCTCCCCTTCATTTGTAATTGGCCATGAGGAGAAAATGAAAGGTGAGTTTGTCCAGACTTTGGTCCTAGTCAAATCACCCCTCTGCTATATTTTGCTTCTCAATACAGAAATAAGACTTTTGATACTAACAATGGACCAATTTCTCCCTTTATTTCATGGAACTTTCCCCCTGAAGGAGGAAAGAATGAGGCCATGGTTAAGCTAATGGCAAAATACACAGACTGCAAAGCAAACTCTTGTAACAGACAAGACTGTTCAAAAATATCCTTAACCTTCTCTTTAATTAGGTTTGAGTTGCATTTAGAGGAAAGTCTTTCCTCATGTTCTAGATATTTCTTCACCAGGTTGGTACGTAAGAAAAAAACAGGGTTAGTGTGTCAACATAAATGACTTAAATTTCAGCTTCCAGCATATATAAGTTGTAACAGTTTCTTGTTTTGTTCTTGCTGTAGCCTATCTGTAAAATGAGACAATATTTCCGTATCATCCACAAGGGCTTTTGATGTAGAAAAAGACCCAAATATAGATTTAGAATTTTCTTTCTCTTTCCCCTTTTGGATTGTTAAGTTTATTTAAAAGACTAATTCCTTTCTTTTTCTTTTCTCTCTCTCTTTGTCTTTCTTTCTTTCTTACTTTCTTTCTTTGTTTCTTTCTTTCTTTCTTAATTCTCTGCTCCCTGTCCTCCTTCTTCCATTTAAATATATGTGTGTGTGTGTACACCTGTGTGTGTGTATCTGTGTGTGTGTATCTGTGTGTGTGTATATATTTTATATATATGAAAACAAGTTGTGCTCATGGCTCACGCTTGTCATCCTAGTTACTTGGGAGCCTGAGATCTGAGGATCACAGTTGAAACCCAGCAGGGCAGGAAAATCCTTGAGATTCTTATCTCTAATAAACTATGAAAAAGAGTCAGAAGTGGATCTGTGGCTTAAGTAGTAATGCTCTAGCCTTGGACAATAGAAGCTCAGAAACAGTGTCCAGACACTGATTTCAAGCCCGAGAACTGGCACAAACACACACACACACACACACACACACACACGCACGCACACACACACGCACACATGTATATATATATATATGTGTGTACACACATACACATACATATATGTACATATGCATACATATATATGTATACATGTGTGTGTGTGTGTGATTCCTCCCCAACAGGCATATTCCTGTGTCACTGTTTTGTAAATCCAGGATACCTGCTTAGATGCATTTTCTCTGATTTCTATTATATTTACCATTTTCTCACATATGTTTGCCCTGAAGTTCTCATCTTTATGTTATTCCTCATTATAGCTCCATATCTGTCAGTATTGAAATAGTCTGGTTTTATATTTGCTTATCAATTTTATAAGACAACATCTAAAATTAATAGTTCTCATATTTAGATGTAGTAGCAATTGCTTACTGAATATTACAAGGCTATCTTTAAAATTTTTTAAATATAATTTTGAGTATAGTTAGGATAAAATAAAAATAAAACTAGCAAAGCATTCAGTTAATATGAGCAAAGAAGACCTCATATACTTGAGGAGGCAGAAGTGGAACCTGGACTCTTGTTCTTCACACACAAAAGCTGACTTTCTGGCATGTTCTACCGGAGATCTTATAGTAGATAGAAATGAATAGTCTAAAGTGAACACATTTATGTATCATATAGATCACAATATCATTGAGTACAGGAGCCATGCCCCATACCCCCCTATGATAGTATCTTATATGTAATAAGTTCTTAGTAAATGTATGTTGATAATGATTTCCTATTATGAATAAATATCCATAGTGTTTTTCTCTTTCAGAAGCAAGCCCATTTCATGAAGAATATATGAAGACATTGATTTATTTTTCTTATTATTCAATGCTATTTGGCAAGGCCATCTAGAATATAACAAATGATCAGAATGTGTTCATTAAATTGAACTGGCACAAACCTTCTGACTTACATTTGTATTCACATAAACGTGCATTCCTTTTTACTTTAGAAATGCTTTCTAAATGTTTTTAGATATATCCCACGTCTTCTTAACCCATCCTCTATTATTCATTTGTTTCTTTTGTTTAATAGTCTACAAAGTTATCCTACTTCTCAACTTCTACCTTATCCAGGTCTTAGCTTCCTATTTTTCATAAGGGAAGTACTCCTGGTGGTCAGTCAGCTCTTGCTGAGGGGGTATTACTGACTCTTGGGGTCTTAATATCACTGGGCTGCCTAATTTCTGGAAGGTTATATTATAATTGTTAACATCTCAATGCCAACACTAGAGGTGACTGCAGGAAAATTGCAAATTTAAGTATCAAGTTTGAGGCCAGCCTGGGCTCCACATCAAGACCTGCCTAAAAAAATATAGAAAAGTTGCCAGGGAAAAAGTTTGCAACCAACTGAGAAAAGGAGGTGTGGGGTTTGAAGTTAGGGCCTCATTTCTGTTCAGCTAGCTTGCTCAGCTGGTACACTACTATTTGACATAACCTCTATCCTAAATTTGTACTATTTGGGAGATGGAGTCTCACATTTTTTTTCTGACAAATCCATCTATAAACCACAGTCCTCTATAGCTCAGCATCCTGAGTAAAAAGTGTTACGGATGTGAACTGGGTATGAAGAAATATTTCTTAAGAAATTTTCCTTTTATTCTAAGGCAAAAATCAAAACCAAACCAAACCAAACCAAAACCACAGTCACCTATGAATATATAAAGGGATAAGGCATGGTACCATCAATATGGTCCTCTCCTGGACTGTTACTTCCATACAACAATCCTATATTATTGGAAAGGAGAATGTGTATGAGTTTTTGTATGTTTCTCTCTCTCACTCTCCCTCTCTCTCTCTCTCTCTCTCTGTGTGTGTGTGTGTGTGTGTAGTATTCATCTCTTCCATGGTTTGAGAGAAATTTATGTTGGGAAATAAAGTATAGAACAAAGAATAGAATATAGAAGAGATTGCTATATCTTTCAGAAGCTCCTTCACAGGTTTTACCATCTCTTTGGTATTGCATCTTCCTCATCACTATTCCCTTCTTCTAGGGATTTCTACTCTGACCCAATTAAAAGTCACACCAGTTGCTCTGTGTGTTTCTAAGAAAGAAAATAATACTACTAATTATTGCGAGATGGTGCAGTGATCATGTGGTAAACTCCAATAACTGATATTTTAAATATGAAAAATTAAAAATTAGACATTCAAATCATGATGTATGTCACCTGCTATCTTACACATATTTGCACATATATAGCCTCTTTCTCACACTTTCTCTCTCTCTCTCTCACACACACACTCTCACACACACACCAATATGTGTTTGCTTTGGTTTTGATTTTTTCAGAATTCCATGTGTTGTTTTTCCTTGTCTAGAATAGTCTTAGAATTAATAGGGAATTGTTTAAGTAATTTCACAATCTTTTCTTTCTAATCACACAACACTCCTCTGCCTATCATGCCTGTTTTGTATTACAAGAAGTATGATCAGACTATGTGAAGTTCCAAAACCTCATAGCTTACTGGAGACTAGATTTTATAGCACAGTAATGTAAATAGAACTAATGATAGAGGTCCAAGAAGTTGATTCAACTGTGTGAATACATTTCCTTTCCTATATAATGACCAGCAGGCATACCTTGGGCATTCGACAAAACAGGAAAATACCTCTGCAGAAAATGAGTCAGCTACTTCATTTCTGCTAAGCTTTCAGACTATGACAACACCTCATCAAATCTCAGAAATGTTCTTCAGTGGCCTCTTTTGGTCATCAGAGTCTTGCTACTGTTCCCTTCAAGTCTCTGAGACAAAATTAAAACAAAACAAAACCATAGAGCATACATATGTGATCAGCAAGGAGTATCTGTGAAACTAACCTTTTCCATCCTATCAGTGTATATTTATTGGGAAAAATCTATATAAAAAGATACATTTTAGGTTTGTTTTGGATAATAGGAGGAGGAAGTTTCAGAAACAAAAATGCAGTACTTCAGCTGGTTTGGATTGAGAACGTGGGTGTTTCAGGGAAGAAGATGATAGGCCCTAAGTACCTATGTGGGAAGGGATGCCCCTCACCCCATGAATTGTGCTATTATAGGGTTAAAACTCAAAAAAGATTTCAGAAGGTTAAATAATTTGTACAGAGAACATCTGGAATGTATTAATAGAATCTGGAACACAGGAGAGTCACATGTTCAGGAAAATGAAGAAACTAGAAGGACAATCTGGGCAACACAAGAATGATAAAACAGAGACTGGAAGGCAGAGAAGATTCTCCAATAGCTGGAACTCCACTTACACCCAACACATCCTGAGGGAGATAAAAAAGTAAAACCCAGAAGATTGTTTTGTTTGTCATAAATTACCCACAGTTCCTAACTTGGCAGATATAGGTTAAGCCTTAAAATAGAAAGTCCTCTTCATTAAGAGCACAAAGAAAGTTTTGGTGAAGTTCTCTGACTATTCTCATTGCCAAAGTATCATTTATTTGTCCAGCCACAGTCACATTTTTTTAGGATTATACAAAGCACGATATAGTTTTGTAAGGCAATATTTTTCATTTGCTGAGAAGAGGGTCAAAAACTTCCATGAATGACTCAGAAAGTAGTGATGCAATCATAACAAGTGACCAGAACTTTACATTAACAATAGGAGCACAAGCCAGGAGCTGCCTGCTGCTTCCATGAGAGCCTGTTGGAGAATTACATTGCCATGGGCCCTAGCAGTACAATGTTGGAGCAGTTGAAAGCTCGAGAGACTTGTGGAACTTGAGCTCTGGCTTTTGAAGTTACTTCCTATGGGCTGAGTTTTCCATTTGATTTTATTTTCAATGAAGGATATATGGAGCCATACTTTAATTCATTTACCAGAAGAAAATCAAATCACAAAGCAACCAACTTAGCCCCAATGGCCTACCCCAGGGCCATTGGTGGTAAGAGGAAAGAAGTAGAATAAAGGAAAACTAGACTGGAACTGAAGCCTACAAAAACACCTTATGAACCTTTAACCCATTAAGCTCTCAAAATTGATTAAACCCACTTCACACTTGTCATGGAAAAGAAAAATGCAGATTTTTGAAAGCAATGCAAAGTTGGAAATTACATCTTGAACATCATGAACCCTTCTGGAACTCAGGGGGCTGATCCCACTTAGTGTGCTAAACATGTATGTGTTCTGGCTGTTGAATGAGAGAATGTATAAGCAGTTAAGAAGCAGAAACCTGTCTCTGGGCTTTCCTGAGGGAGTTGGGTAAGAACAATCCAAAGAAAGTGGTAGATAGTTTCTGGAAGAATGGGTTTGCAAAAAGGGCATTCCTGAGGGATGCTGAGAATTTTCTTGGATTGTGTTTGGCTAGCATGTGCTCAGTGCAGATGGAACACATGTGTAGAAGACTCCACAGGCATTTCCTACAAATCTGCCTTGTTTTCTTGTAGGATCTCCTTATTCCATTTCAATGTCATTATCAAGGGTTAGCTGACTAACTTTAGCATAAGATGTATGGGAGTTTTTTACAAGACCATTTTCAGAGCAGAGAAATTGGTGAGTGCATTACACTTACTTCAATTTTATGATGATTTCAGATTATCCTCTAATAATTTCAACATGCATTTTCTCAAAGCAAATTCTGAAAATGCTATGCAGTATCACTTTGTCACTCTGTGGTTTTATGTTTTACTTTTTCACCTTTTTCCATTATTTTTCCAGGTGTTTATAGAGTCCATGTAATTGTTGCAACAGATAATTAGTCCCATTGTACAAAAAGCATCTAGAAACTCAATGCAGCAATGACGACATTGTTTGCCCAATAAGGGAACTAAAATTAAGGCTGCTAAATAGTTCTCTACAAGAATAACAGTCTGAAGACTTTGCATTTCTATAACATCATTATCATCATTATTGAGATTTTTATTATTGAAGTTTATCCTAGGAAGAACCAAATAAAATAATGTATCTAGAAGTAATTTGTGTCCCCATATGATTTCATTGAATTTTCTTATAGAATGGAGTCTCATTCTGAGCACAGAAAGAAATATCTGTCATCTCTGGGGGATCCACCCTAGCATGAGAGCACCAAGTAAGTCAGATGCCAGGTAATAGGAAATTGAGGCCAACTTCTAACCAAAGGGAGGCTCTGTCTCTTATAGCTCACAGAAGCTCCCTCTCTGATGTACAGTACTTTCCCAAGGCATTATAATCCCCAAGCCTCCAAACAGGCTAGGCGATTTGAAAACTTATGCAGAGATTATGGAAAGCCAGATTACTAGGAATGGAATAAGGACCTTGCATTCTATGCAAGCTTTTGTCTTATGTCTTGAGCACTGGGCACACAATAAAAGAGGAAATCAAATACTTTTATTTTTTTCTCTCAAGCGTCTTTTACTTTCTCTCCCTTAGGGCCTTTCCAGACCATCTGTGCCCATTACACAGATACTCATTGAGTCAACAGGAATCATACCACAACCTTTTCACTAATGAAGACATAATCAGTTCATGCAAGGCTGAGAATAATGATCAAGAGTGAGGATTTATCATCAAACCTACCAAGCATATATCATTCCCAATGCTTTCATTTTCTGTTTTATGAATAAGGTCATGATGAGTTGAATTAAACAGTAGGGAGTAGATCATATGACCAAATGTCAATATTCAATAATTTTTAACTTTTAATATTTTATGCTTTATTGAGGAATGATGATCCTGAAGAAATGGCTTCATTGGACAAAATCTTACTAAGGCATAACAAATGTTAAAACTGATCATGTTGAAAGTGTTTGCTATTTTATGATCTTTTGTTTGTGTTGACCAAAATCAACTGAGTCTCGCATTATCAAAAGAACAGGTAGAGGAGTAGAGTGGGGTTTATAGGTAGCAGTGTTCCTCAGAATTAACAGCTGGATCTCTTGAGCACCATTATCATATTATAATATTCACTGGTAACATTAAGCTAACTCATGTCCACATAAAATAGATGAGAATTGTTTTTGTTGTTGTTTTTATCAGTTGTAGGTTTTGAACTCTGGGCCTGGGCGCTGTCCCTCAACTCCTCAGCTCAACCTTAATACCTTACCACTTGAGCCACAGCACCACTTCTGGCTTTTTTTGCTTATGTGGTGCTGAGCAATTAAACCCAGGGCCTCATACATGCAAGGCAAGCACTCTACTACTGAGTCAACTTCCTAGTCCTAAGAATTGTTTTAAACCAATATATTCAAAATGTTTTTCCAACATGGAATAAGGACAGATATTGATGAGCTAATTTACACTGTTGTTTTGTATTAAGTATCTGAAATCTGTTGTATAATTTACATGTACATCACAACTTAATTTGGGCTAATCACCTTCAAGTTCTTAAGAGTCACTATGGTTACCAATATGGAAAGCAAATCTAGATACACCTGAAGCCAAGACCTTTCCATTTGATTCTCTTCTATTTATATCCTCTTCTGTGTACAGACTATATGTATGTGTATGCTTAAAATGTTTAACTGTGCCTAAGATCCAGTCATACTCAAAGTCTAACTGTAATCTAATTCCCTCATCTATCAGGAAAAGAATCTGATATCCACTCTGGATCCTGTTTTATATGTGGAAATGGGGGAAGAAAAGTTGTAACCATCATGGTCGGCACAGCTTTAAATAAGTGAAATAAATCTATTGTCAAGCACCAACTGGCTGTTCTCTACTGTATGGCTAATATTTTCCACAGACAGTAATACCTCCCCTTCAACAGTACTGAGTAAACTAAGTTGGTACTCAATCTTTCCTTTATGTTGTTTATTAGAGAATAATGGTAAGATTTCATGAAATTAATACCCTGATTTAGGGATTAGAATCCTTTTTGTTTTTGAAAAGTGAGTCCATTAAATTTCATTGTCCAAGAAATAAAACTGAGGATATTATAAGTTATTATAAGGTATGGCTCATTTTGAGCTCACAAACCATGCAAAACCTGGTGACAAGCCAGATTTTCTGTCGAGGCATAGTTTACAGATCCTGTCCTACATAATTCTGTTTCTGTCATGCTGTGTGCTAAATGATGATCTCCAGGCTCAAGTCTGGCGCTTTCACTGAACAATGAAAGTCTCTAAAAGATCTTAGCATTGGGAGCAAAATGGAGTTCAGCTTCACTCTTCAAAAATAAAAAAGAGATTGTGATCTGCTGGAGCAAAATGATTCCCACCACAAGTGGGACACACTCCCTCCTGCTGTTTCCAGGTTCTCTATAGTTTGGGCCTTTGAGGAGCCATTTGTCCCACACACTCAGGGAAGGAACCACTGGGATGAAACTCTCCCCACAGAAGGCACACTTCTGAGATGCCCGGTCACATCAATACCTGCTTAGCCATGGGCGTGCTATTGTTAAACATCCTCACTGGCAATTATTTTCACTAGAAACCAGTCAAGCTTCCCAGGACAGAGATGTGTCAAAAAGATATTCTATATTTAACCATGTTCTCTTAGGCACGTATCTTCTCTAAGCCCATGTTTCATATATAAAAAATAGAATTGGTTGCCTCCCTCACAGAGTGGCAATTAGGACAGAATCACTATTATAAATAAACCACTTAACATCATATTTTGTATATGTTTAACTATAGAAAAGGTGAAGAAGATAATAATGATGATGATGGTGATATAACAATGATAATGAAGGTGATAATGATTATAGTTCAGAGGGTTAAACCAGTTACTTTAATAGCTCATACAGCCAATATCTAAGGAGCTAACTTCCAACTTCCTTAGCCCAATCAGGAGACATGCTAATGACATGATTTGTCTAGGTTTGGAAATATATCAATCCCAACTCTACACTTTTCTTGTCCTTCTTATTTTAAATATTTTAGTGAGACAACATGCCTGAGCTATATATCCCATGAAAGCTGCTGCTGTCTAAAATACCCACACATACCACAAACCCACACACCCACACGCCCCCACACACACCCCTATCATACAAAGTTTATGTTCAAACATATTTGTGGAATACTGAAATAAATAAAATTAACTATGCTTCCCAATACATACTACATTTAATATTATATTTATTTTTCATTTCAGCCAGAACTACTGGGGTTTGAATTAAAACCTCAAGTTGCTTGGCAGGCACTCTATCACTTGAGCCATGTCCATACCCTTCCAACACAGTCTTTTAGCAAAATTTAAATATGACAATATTCATTGTAACTGTGTAAAGAAAGTATTATTTCCAATGTTTGACAGAGATAATTTCCAATAATTGACAGAGCGCTGCTTATGATGCTACCTTTCTGTGAAAAAAATTCTCAAAATGGTGATATTGATAATAGGTATTATGCCATACCTCTGAGAGGTAACATTTGAGTCCCAGAATCACTCTTGTGAGGGAGATACAATTCTAGTACAAATTCACAAGGGAGAAAATCTCTCCAGCATTTTAAATTCCCTACATTCAGACAGGATAACCTGGATTTGAACCAAGCTACCTACTTCCAGAGGCTGTATACTTGACTCATGTGAAAAATTCACATGATAGAAAAAAGAGGACTGGAAATGTGGCTATTCAGAAAGCATTTACCTGACATGTATAAGGCCCTGAAGCTTTCTCCTAAGACTATGGGAAAGAGACAAAGTAAGAGAGAGAGACAGATAGATGCACATAGGGGAACTATGCCAATAGAACATTTCCCATAGTGCAAATTAGGAACTTAAGAGGGGGAGGGGAAATGGATATTTTGCACTCTCAAACCTGTTTCTTCTTCCTTTTAATGTTGTTACTTAAAACCTGCCACACCCTCCCATTTATTATCTCAGAGTAATTACTTCTGTTTTTACTGCTAGTTATTTGCTGAAGTGCTTTTGGCATAGAACTGCATTGTAGAACATATACAACACCACACAAATTGTGGAAGACACACAGCACACCATACATTGCAGAAAATTCGGACAGTGGTTCTACATTAAGTAATTACAAAACTTTTTTAGAAAATTAGAAATCTTTTCAAAAGATTGGTTTTTCCATCTATTAACCAAGAACAGTTATGAGAAGGGAATAAGAATTGCATGTAATGCTCCTGGATTGGAAAGATCAACATTGTGAAAATAGCAATACTTCCCAAGGCTGTCTACAAATTCAATGCGATACCTATTAATATTCCAACCTCATTCTTCAAGGAAATAGAAGAGGCAATCCAAACATTCATATGGAACAATAAAAGACTCCTAATAGCAAAAACCATCCTCAACAGAAAGAATAGTGCTGGAGGAATACCAATACCAAATTTCAAACTCTACTACAAAGTCATAGTAATCAAAACAGCTTGCTACTGGCACAAGAATAGACTTCAGGATCAATGGAATAGAATTGAAAACCCAGAAATGAATCTACAGACCTATAACCATCTAATTTTCATTAAGGGAGCTAAAAAAAATAGAATGGAAGGAAGACAGCCTCTTCAGTAAATGGTGCTGGCAAAATTGGTTAACTACTTGTAAAAAACTAAAGCTAGATCCTTATATATCACCCTGCATCAGAATCAACTCCAAATGGATCAAAGACCTCAGAGTAAAGCAGACTCTCTGAAAACATTACAGGATGGAATAGGAGAAACCCTAGGTGTCCTTGGCAAAGGTCCAGATTTTCTTAATAGAAACCCAGAAACACAACCATTCCAAGAAAGGTTGGACAAATGGGATTGCATGAAATTGCAGAGCTTCTGCATGGCAAAGAACATAGTGAGCAAGATCAATAGAAAGCCTACGGATTGGGAGAAGATCTTCACTAGTCATACAATAGACAAGAGTCTCATATCTAAAATATACTTGGAACTCAAAAAATTAAATCCCCCAACAACAAATCTTCAAAGAAACAACTGCCCAATAAATAAGTGGGGTAAAGACTTAAAGAGAAATTTCTCTGAAGAGGAAAGAAGGATGCCAATAGACACATAAAGAAATGCTCAACCTCCTTAGCCATAAAAGAAATGCAAATCAAAACAACATTGAGATACCACCTCACCCCACTTAGAATGGCTATAATCAAGAACTCTAATAACAGCAGATGCTGGAGGGGATGTGGACAGAAGGGAACCTTACTGCATTGCTGGTGGGAGTGTAAACTTTTTCAACCACTTTGGAAAGCAGTATGGATATTCTTCAAAAGACTCTACATAGAGCTCCCCTATGACCCAGCAATCCCACTTTTGGGCATCTACTGGAATGATCACAAACAAGACCATACTAAAGCTACCAGCACGACTATGTTTATTGCAGCATTATTTACCATAGCTAAGATATGGAACCAACCCAGATGCCCCTCAGTAGATGAATGGATCAAGAAAATATGGTATATATACACAATGGAATTCTATGCCTCCATCAGAAAGAATGGCGTTGCTCCATTTGTTAGGAAATGGAAAGACTTGGAAAAAAATTATATTAAGTGAAGTAAGCCAGGCCCAAAGAAACATAGGTCCCATGGTTTCCCTTATTTGCAATAACTAGTATATGTCTGAGTCAAGCAGAAAAGGTCAGATAAGTTGATGTAAGGGAAATGAACCCTAAGGTATTATTCAAATGTTTTTTTTTTCTTTCATGCGATTGTTTCTAATGCATTTATATGATTATTTTTTGGTTGCTTTGTATGACCCACCCCACCCCCATGGTATAACCCCTGCTTTCACTGTATTTGATGTCGGTATAATTTTTGGAGGGGAAGGGAAAAAACAAAACGTTTAAATAGGAATACAGGTGGACTCATTGCAACAATGAGATGAACAAGTCGTTATGTCGAAAAACGAACTTTACAACTTTGGTGGGGGTTAGGAGGATTGGGTGGGGGGGTGGGGAGAGGCTCGGAAGGGATGGAAAGAGGAAACAAAGGAGGAGGACTACAATGCTTGATAATAAATGTACTCATTATCTTGACCATGTAATTGTAACCCCCCTGTACAGTATTTTCACAATAAAAAAATATTAAATAAAACAGAAAACAAAGAATTGCATGTAAAATTTTTGGTATTTAGTAAGCCGATGTTTATGTTTACCTATGTATACTAGTAAATGTCATATCAACTTTACTTAAATAAAATGAACAATTAAAAATAGTTTTGTTTTGTTTTTGGTCAGTCGTGGGGCTTGAACTTTGGGCCTGGGCACTGTCCCTGAGCTCTTCAGCTCAAGGCAAATGTTCTACCACTTGAGCCACAGTGCCATTTCTGGTTTTCTGGTGGTTAATTGGAGGTAAGAGTCTCGCGGACTTTCCTGGGCAGGCTGGCTTTGAACCGCAATCCTCAGATCTCAGCCTTCTGAGTGGCATGACATTGGTGCCTGGCCAAAAATAAAGTTTTAATGGTATATACTAGCTCTTCAGAAATAGTAGATATTAGTAGAAAATTCAGAAAATATTGTCAGCTATAATCATGTTTAAATGTTAAAACTTCACCTTCACATCCCAAATTTCTGCATAAAAACATCATTGAATTTTATTTGAGTGACTAAAACTATGACTTGCAGAAGATAAGGTTATAGTATAATTGGTAACCTATTTTCTTGTTAAATAAAATGATTGCTTAAATTTTGAAAAATCCTGTCTGGGTAGTATCTTGAAAATATGAAAAAAATCCTAAACCAAATCAATTACCTAGGTCTTAAAGTAACAAACTTCACAGAAAAAGTAACTTATATGTGCACCCAGCAATTCATTTTGAAAGCACAGTCAATGGACATTGAAATTTTTGTTTTTTTAATCAAGTCACTATGAGACTAAAATTAAAATGAATTATTTTGTTAACATAAAATGGTTATTCAGTAATTATAATGTGTTAACAATCTTCAGTTTTCAATGTATTTCTTATGTCATGTCATTTTCACATAAGAATCATGGCAATAATCATAGTCTCAATAATAATGGCTATGTGTGGAATACTATGCCCAGATTTTACATAAATTAACTATATACTTCAAAAACAAATTTTGCTGGAGAAGAAGCTGTGCTTTCCAGAGGATATGTGGATAAGAGGATAAGCAATCACTTGCAGATCATGTTTTGACTCACAAATGCTCTGTTGCCTCTAAAAGCTATAAATGCTGCCATTTTGTTGTCATTTATAAGAAAATTAATTCCAGAGTAAATTTCCAAGATTATTCTATACAAGGAAATCCAGGCTCAAAATCAGGCTTTCTAACCACAGGTTTTAGGTTTTTTTGCTTCCATACCTCCTCCCTCCTTCTTATTTTCTAGTTCCAGGTAGCATATTATGGTCCAAAATTCTTTAGTTATCTTCAACTAGTTGTACCAGCGTGTTTTGATTTAGCATGTCCATTTATGTGTACAATGCATTCTGGTTAGAATCATCCTTCTGTCATATTCCCCTGTGGGTGTACATCTATCCCATTCCCACCAATTTCGTCAACTTTCCTAGCTCTATTTCACATGCATATTGAGAATTATATCCTTTCATCTGACCCCATATCCTTTAGCTCCATACCCCTATGCTCCAAAAACTTTGATTCGTAAACCTCCACAGGTGCCATGCCCTACCTTACAGGTACAAAGAGCCAACATAAGCAATTTAAGGTTTGTGGGTAGACATCTTAGAATAAAACAAAGGGAGCTGATGAACCAGAGGTCCTCCAGTCAAAATGCAGACTCAATTCCAGAAGTTTGACCCTGATCCCAAATCATCATTCATTCACAGAAAGTGGCAAATCCTTTTTCACCTAAAATTAAAAGGAGCTGTTCTTACTGATTCCTCCTTCTGTAAATATGCAAGAAAGAGCACCATGCCAGGGTGAAGGTTACAACCTAAAGACTTGAATTTAAAAGAAAAAATATTTAACATTACATAAAACAAAATCTCCCTCTTTTTTTTCCCAGCCAAATGTCTTCTCTGAACTCAAGGTTGACTTCCTGGAGAGAAGGGGATGAACAGGGCCTCTAGTGGTCATTGTGGTTGTGCAGGCTTTGGAGGGATGCCTGGCCTGCCCACCACTTGCTCAAAAATCCTTATTAGACAGCAAAAATAACAGCCTCAGAAACATCCAGATGACAGGAAGCATGTTTCTACATGTGGAGAAGTATTCCCTTGCCTCCCATTCCCTGTAATTAGGACAAACAAAACAAAGCAACAACAACAAAAAAAAAACCTACATTGTTCTCTGCATAGTCCACTGTGACATCTTTCAACGTTAATTGATGAAATCTGTCATCATTTACCGTTGATGAAGAAAAATGCTGCCATAATTTGAAAGGCAACTAAAGTCTAAGGTTTCATTAAACAATGTTTCTGGCCTAGGTAGGAACAGCATGGCAGAACTGCTAAGAACAGTTCTGCTTATTCATTAAAGAATGCCTCCTGCAACTAAGCAGCAGGAACCAGGCACAGAGGCTTTAACAGTTGCAGTAAGCTGCCCAGGACCTATGTGAAGTTGTTTGGGTGTCTAATGAAGGAACAGACATGGAGGGAATCCACAGAACACAGACACCTGAAGTTCCTCTCATCTGCCTATATTCTTCTCCTCACTGGATAAATGGGGGAAGGCACAAATTAAATTCCCAAAATACAATTATTCTTCAGATTAACTTGGTTTTAAAGGGAGTGTTCGATGAAAAGGATCAGTATGAGAAAGAATTCTTCTTTTTTCTAAATTAAAACTACTATAATGTAATACCATTTTTATTATACAAAACTATTTCCTGTGAATTTACATTTAGCTTAGGTTCATGTTTATTAAAATATTAAATTGTGGCTTGTTTTGGTTTTAATGGTGATAAATTTTCACATAAAAGTTATCCTATACATTGTAATCCTATATATTCTTTTATTTCTTATTGTGTGTTTTCCAAAGCACTTAAGAAAAGATTTTCTGTTTAGATTACTAGAATTTTTATAATTTGAAATATACCTTAGTCATTTATCATTGGATATGTAATTTCATAAGGGCATTCTCTAGAGAATTCCTTTATCATTAAAATCTTCAAAGTTTTTTGTATTAGTGATAGAGATTCGACTTGTGTTGACACCTTTCAGTGGCAAATTACATGGCAATTATGCCCACAGCTTATTTAATTATTTTGGGGAATAATTACTCAAATACAAGTACAGTTGTGTATTTTTTGTATTTTTTTGTTAATCAAGATATATTAGTATCCTGTCACATTAGTATCCTAAATGTAATATATTAATATTTATTATATGAAATTCACATTTTACGACTGGAAAAGACTGATCATCTTAAATTTAAGGAAAGGAACATTTTACATGTTAAATTTAAGATAAGTAATATTGAACAGAGAATATCTGAAAGATTTTACCACCTTATGCCTAGACATTGCTTAAGATCCTACTTTAGGGTAAATTATAAACAACATTATATACTTGTGGTGGCAAAAATATTTGATTTACTTTACTTTCATAAACATTTGAGTAATCCTCAGCCAAAATTTGACCTTGATTTTAGTCAAATTAAAGTCTTTTTATTATTTTGATTCAATGACAAATACATACAAAGATACAAGATTCAAATGCATATGTTTTAGCTATCTAGTACACACACACACACACACACACACACACACACACACAAGCTAAAGGTTTCTGTAAGAGGTCCCTTGCCAGATCTGGTATCAGAATGAAAGTTTTTATGATATTATAAATTATCGGTCTTATAACTCATCCAATACTGAAATATTACAGGACATGAATCAGTGTGCATGAGTTGTAGGGGTGGATGAGGAGGAAGAATAGTGACTTTCTACTTTGTTGTGTGACTTTTAATGCTAGCAGCTATCTGGATATGCTATGAGTACCCTTACTAAAGAATTTCTAACTATTGATCAGATGTTTTAGGGACATGCCATATAGTTGCTTGTTAATATTTCCTACTAATATCTTAACTTCACATAATTGAAATAAACAGGTCACAATGCACCCAGTTTACCTCCAAATATTCCACTATTCCCTTGTAATTTTGCCCCAAAGCCAACCTACTCCCTCACATAGTACATGCTCATTGGCCAGACATTCAAACAGAAAAAGAAGCAATTTGTGGCCTAAGCATCTTCTTCTTCTTCTTTTTTAAGATACAAGCTTTTCTTATTCTGGTGAAGTTGGCATACTTAAAAGGCCAACATCCTTTCTGGAGCATACAGCCTCTGCAGAACAGCCCTCGGGCAAGGTAGACCCCAGGCATCTGGATCGTGGTGTCCTGCCCAAGACTGTCACATTTTCCTTGCACCAGAAAAGTAAATACACAATCTGCTGTTTGTGTCATGGAGACTGGGTTTTTCTTGGGGACATGGAATTTGTGTCACTATTGGGGTTTTTCAAGAGTGGACCAGGACCAACAGTTACACTTAAAATCAGTAGTCGATCCTAGCATTTTTCAAAAAGTTACTTAAAATTTTAGGATGAGAATGTTTCTCCCTCAAAAAAAAAATAGGAGGCAGAGCTTGAGTCCAATTGTGTAAATGTTCAGAACAAAGAACACATGGAATATGATAAATAGTAATTTCATAGTTGATGATAAAGCATAAAAATAATAAGTGCTCTCCATTAACATCTTTCTCTTAGAAATTATTCTTGGTGATTAGTTGAACAATGAAGTTGTCCTTTGATGTTGAAGAAATGATTGTGCTGTGCATGTGCAAATCTAATTGATAATTTTAGTGTACTTTACTATTTAAATTTTTGTGCCCTAAGGGTCCACCCTTCCTAGGTTTGGATGTAGAAATGAATGCCTGTATTACCCTCATTTTTCCAAGGACAGCAAGTGAAGTTAACTTAGCAAAGGTCACAAAACTGATAAGTTGCAGGGCTTTGAGAGACTTCCCACTATCCCAATGCTACTGCTTTTTGGAGAAGTGACTAGGAGGTTTGGCAGACTCAAGTCTGTGACTCTGAAAACACAGCACTCTACACTACAAATCTGTGCTATGTCACTGTTGGTGCATTTTACCTTTAACAGAAAAGTAACTAGAAGAATGTGGATTCCAGCCACTTGCATTTCTCAGATGCCCTTCCTGCTGAGCTGCTGTGTTTCCACACCTGCAGAAAGAAGTACCATATACAGGGTAACTATCATTTTATTTAGAAAGCTTTGTTGAAATCTTATTGTTTTTCTTAATTCCTTGGCATTGTTCTCATGTGTTCTAGCTCTATTGAATTTCCTGATATCTTATGTGCATTAATGCTTCCACTATTACATAAACTATCACATTCATAAGAATGTGTCACTAATTCATAAGAATTAGTCACACTAATTTCACTTAATCTTTAATTTTTAATTCACCACTGGATGCATTTGTCTTCAGAGCTTAATGCTGAGACTTAATGACCTAATAGAGGAGGAAAATAATTCAATCTAACTACTGAAAAGAGTCAACATATATATCTGTATATCTATCTATCTATCTATCTATCTATCTATCTATCTATCTATCTTTCTATCTATCTATCTAGTCACTCTGTGAATTGGGGCTCCACACCTGTAATCCTAGCTACTCTGGAGGCTGAGATGTGAGGATTGTGGTGCAAAGCCAGCCTGTCAGGAAAGTCTATAAACCACTCTGAAAACCAGAAGTGGCACTGGTGCTCAAGTGGTAGAGTGCTAACCACCTTGAGCTGAAGAGCTAGGGACAACACCCAGGACAGAGTCCAAGCCCCACAACCAATAATAGCAACAACAAAAATCACTCCAAGATAATGCCCTTGAGATAAGATTAGATAGATGGCTGGAGTTCTACAAAATTATCTTTGAGATGTATTGGGATGGGGTTAGTACTTGCTTCTATGGCCTACAGATAATCTATTTCCTCTTTATTATAAATTGTAAGTTTAAGCTACAAATACTTCCTATTAGCCTGATCTTAGTTGCACTTCAGGGTCTTTCCATCTTCTCTGCCAGCCCCTGGCCTGCTATTTCTTACAGGGATTTGGCTCATTTTTATGGTAACTGGGATACTTTTTCCATATATACCCATTTTATGTTGGACAAGTAGATTTTCCTTTATGATAATATCAAAATGCTAGATAGATTCAAATATGGAAAACAGGTGAAATGGTAATATGATAAAAAGAAATTAAGTGTAGTCAGAATAATGGAAAGTCAAGATCAGGTTTCTGATCTTTCTATACCTCTCCCCTTGCCCCTACTACAAACATGGTGGTTTTCACTCTCTAAGTCCTAATCCCTAATCATCACTGCCACAGTCTTTTGTTTTCTTTCTCCTTGATTCCCATGTTGAATTTTAAAATCATATTTATAGCTGAAGACTAATATTGAGTCTCGAATTACTAAAATAGGTCCCTACTTCAAGGCAAACATTGTCCTGCCATTTTGACTTCTCATCTATAACTGAGAAGTCTGACAGCCACTTGAAAACATTGAGAGAGATAAATAACATGGGATGATGAGACCCTAATCCTACAATAGATGGACTATGTTTAATCTTATCCTATTGTTTACTCATTGTGTGACTTTAGAGAGATTAATTAAATTCTCTAAACTTTAGTGAGAAACAACAGTATTAAATAAACTTGTGTGAAAATTAAAGTGGATTATGGATTTAAAATATTTAATAGGTGACATGTTTTTAGCACTTAGCTTATGTTATTTTTATGATAATTACTTGAGACTTATTATTAATCAAGGCAAAGATGAGAGATAGGAAGGGAATAAAATCAGATTGAATTGGCAATATCAGAACGCTCTTGTGAGAGAGGTAAAAGAACAGGTAATCATGGAAAAATGAGAGAAAGTTAGAGCTCAGGGAGTTTCCATGTTTGTAGGCTGCAGGACAGACCATGTGAGTGAAAAAATGACCATTTCTGTGAGAGGGCGGAGGAAAATGCCCTGATTTCTTGTTCCAGGTTGCCCATTGACTGATTAATTTGCCTTTGGTGGCCAGAAGCTCTCTGCCTCCTATTGACTCAGATATCAAACAAAGTATTGGCTTACTGTAGTCTAAGGCCCCTCCATCTGTCATAGGGCATAGTATGTGACATGCAGGTAAGATTTGGGAATAAAAAAGGAGCAGAGTTAGAGAAAAAGAGACCATTCACAATGGGAATGTATACATGGGAGGTGAGGCAATGTATAATGACAGATTGGGAAAGGGGAGAGAGACATAGACAGAGACAGAGAGAGATTGAAAAAAATGGAGACAGAGAGCTATCAGAAGACAATCCTCCCATTTTTCACCATATAAGTTTAGCAGAAGTAATTCCTCAGGAGAGCATCATGGCTATTTCTTCAAAAACATGGCCATGCCTGTGCCCTGCCATCTTATCTATATTTCTTGTAACAGTTCTATGGTTAACATATGGTGTCACTCAAAGGTCTTAGCTGAGCCACAGGTTCATAAACCCTCCAGACACTGTTCTAAAATTCATTGTCTTAGTCCTTAATTTACTATCACTATTAAATAACATTAGATTTCATTACTTAAACTGAAAAAGTTTCAATTTCCATCTACTTCAATTTTTAAATAAATACACCAAATAGGATTGAATACTTACTAACTGGTTGATTCTATAAAAGAACCTCCTGAACAGCATTTTAAAATGTTGTTCCACAAAATATCTCTGAATATTCTTTATTCCATAACATACAGTACTCTTGCTGAAACTGTCTATCCCCAAATTCAAGTATCAATCCATTGAACTAGTTGTCTCAGATACACAGGTAAAATGCTCTATCTTGAAGTTTTGTAGATTTTATTTAGGTTGCATGATATTTGATTATGATTTATATACATTTATATAAGTATCTATAAACTTGTGTAGGTATGTTTGTGTGTCTCTGTGTATGTGTGTGTGTGTGTGTGTGTGTGTGTGTTTGTGTGTGTGTGTAGGAGTACACACTTTAAGCCCATTGGTATTTATGTCCAACTCATCAGGCATCACAATTTCACAAATAATCTCCCCTTGAATTCATAGGCAATATGAGACCCAACCCAGTCAAAGTGAAGCACACAAATTTTTTAGGGAAGTGTCTGCATCATATGATAATGGACAATTGGGAATGGTTCATTAATGGGCATCTTTTCCAATCCATGACAATAAGAATTTTTTCTTGAACATAGATGCGTCCTTGAAAGGCAGGACTTCCAGTAGCAATCTTTCCTCCATGAAAGAAGGTCTGCAGGAAATTGTGAGCTACTTCAGAGGAAGCCAGCTGGCAGGTAGTAACAGGTTAGCACAATATGTTTGACATTTGTGACCTGGCAAATGCCTTGAAGATTTCTACATCTTTTTTTCTGCTTGATTAAAAAGAAAAGTACCGGGCTGGGAAGGTGGCTCAGTGGTAGAGCGCTTGCCTTGCATGCTCGAGGCCCTGGGTTCGATTCCTCAGCACCACATAAGCAAAAAGAAAAAAGCCAGAAGTGGCGCTGTGGCTCATGTGGTAGAGCGCTAGCCTTGAGCAGAAGAGCTGAGGGACAGCGCCCAGGCCCAGAGTTCAGGCCCCACAACCGGACCCAAAAACAAACAAACAAACAAAAAAAAAGAAAAGTACCTTGCTCCTTTAAAATAGCACTACTCTAGCGAGGCACTGATGGTTCATGCCTATAATCTTAGCTACTCAGAAGGCTGAGATCAGAGGATCACACTTCAAAACTAGCACACGTATGAAAGTCCATGTGACTCATCTCCAATTAATCACCAAAAAATCCAGAAGTGAATCTGTGGCTCAAGTGGTAAGGAGCTATCTTTGAGCAAAATAGCACAGGAATAGGACTCAAGCCATGAATTCAAATCCTAACACTCATACACACACAAATAATTACCACTGTGTATATGGGCATATAAGCCCAACACAAATTAGACACAAGAGAGACATTATCTTCTACCTATTAAGTAAAAGCACAGAATTATGTCCTTAAATATGGGCAGGGATATATGTACATTCATACACACACATTCACACACATACTCACAGAGAGCTGACTTTGAAGCTGGAAATATCCTGTAATATATTTAAATTTTAAGTGACCCTGACATTTTATTATTTACCACTAAAGCTTTGAATTGCCTGTTTAGCAGCTTACCAAGGAAAATGACAAAGTTCTGAGATATTAAAATCATAGCATTTCTCTAGCAAATGAAGATCTGAAATTTCAGCACCTTAATTTCCTAACTCACATATCATTCAGTGAGAGTTTAATTTCATGGGAGAGTTTAATTTCATATCCATGGGAGGAATGGAGAGAAAGCAGCTCAGAACATTTATGTACAGTTATTTTAATGAATATATATATATATATATATATATATATTCTGGAAGATCACAAGAATGAATTGCTTCAAATAAAAAAGTGGTTTATTTTGAGGACAATCAGAGAACATTTCCCTAAATGATTCCTCTTGTGAGCAGCTCCACCTGGGATTGCTGAGAGATTGCTGGGATATTCCCAGCAAGAATCTCTGACATCCTTGCCCTCAATCCATGCCACTGTGAGAAACTCCATCTCTGTGCATAGCCCTGGCTTCCATCCAAGTATTGTTGACTTCCAAATACATTTAATACATTCATTCAGTTTACTCCTACCATTCAAACTCAGTTCTGAAGTTTCTGGGGGTCTAAGAAGTTGCAAGACAAAATCAATTCAAAGCTGAATCCGTCATTTTTCCAATCAGATATCTCACTGCAAATCAGGCAAAGTATTGGTCTGCTAAGGGTCTCATAACAAGGCAGCACAGACTTGGATGCTTAAACAATAGAAATTCATTTCTTGCTTTTCTAAAGCCAAAGGAGCAGCAGAATTTATTTTTCCCATGCCTATTTCTGTCCAAAATTTATCATTTATGCAGTAATCACATTGAATCAGTGCTGAATCTAATGATATAATTTTAATTATTTCTCTCTCATATTTTTGATGGTATTATTGAGAACTCAGGGCTTCAGCTCTAACCCTTTCTGTTTAGTTATTATATGAATAGAATTTTTAAAATTTTTTCCAGGCTGTCATGGCACCAGCCCCATTGGTAGGATTCACACATAACTTAAATCACAGATGTAACTATCACCTTTTAAACATGAGGACTTTCTAAAATTGAATCCAGTCTTTGCCTCCTGAGTAGCGAAGACATACTATACCATGTTCAGTGCCTTCTCATGTTAAAGACCCTATCTCTAAGTACAATCAGATTCGTTTATATATTTTGTTGTGATACAATTCAGGACTAAGCAGAAGTGTATTTTAAGAGCCTACCAGACTACAATTACATAATGTTGTATTTGCAAAACACTAGCACTATGATTTTTAGTGTTGATTGGATGTTCTCAGAACACCAATAATAACACCAGGTGCCCAGGTACAAGAAACCTCATGCAGACCAAATCATGCCACATTGCTCTACATATCCAGCCCTTTATTCAGACTTTTTACTCTACCTGAATTATCCCCTAGCTCTCTTATTCCCTACCATCATCCCCCAACGTTTATATTCTCACTGAGTTCATGTACCACTTAAGACATGGGTATACAAAACTGCCCTCTACTCTTCCTGATGAAATAGTATATTTCTCCTACAGCACAAACCTTGTGCAGTCAGGATGTACATTGTCCAATTCAATCTGGCAACATTATGGAAATCAATATAAAATCCTAAATCTTCTTCTATATTTCGGGTATCTCAAAGCCAGGCTTGAAGTTTTACTAGTCAAAATTTAGCAAAGTGTTCCATAGGAGTCAGTAAGTGCTTGATGGATGAACAGGGAAATAATAGATACATGAATAAATCCATAGTTGGTGTGACACCTTATATCTTAGAAGAACATTAGTCACATCCTTGCCTTTGAATAATTCAATGAAAGGATAGCATTATCACATCTATAATCCTAGCTACTCAGGAGGCTGAGATCTGAGAATCACAGTTCAAACTGTCTGAGGCTTTTATCTCCAATTAACAACCAAAAAAGCTGGAATTGGAACTGTGGCTTATGGGGTAGCATGTGAGCTTTGAACACAAAAGATCAGGAGCAGTCTCAGGCCTTGACTTCAGGAGGAGAAGGAAAAGGAGCAAGAGAAGGAGGAAGAAGAGAAGAAGAAGAAGATATTGTAGTGCAAGGAAAAGGTAACTTAATTTCAGCACTCAGAAGGCTGAAGCAAGATCAGAAAATTAAAACCAGCAGGAGCTGGATATTGGTACCCTATTTTGAAAAAACCCACAAAATCAACAAAAATACTATACCTGTTACCTTCTCTGTCACTATGAGCAAAATACTACCTAAGGGAACAACTCAAAGAGTTGTTGGTTCCAGTCTATGTTGGCTTTCACAGAACATCATGGTAGTGGGAGCCATATGGAGCAGAGAGATTATCACCTCTTCATGAACATGAGGAGGCAAAAGGAACACGGAGGGCAAAAGAAGAAGAAATGAGCTAGGGCAACATAAAAACACACCTTCAGTGACCCACTTCCTCCAACTAAGCACTTTGCTTGCACTGCATCCCTGCCCACTCTCATCATAAGATGACTCCCTCAGGGGTTATCCATTCAGTAGATCAGAGTTTTATGATCTGATTGTCTCTGGAAACACCCAACAGAGCCCTCAGAGATGTGTTTTACTAATCTCCCACTCTCATCCAATCAAGTCAACAACCAAACAAAACTATCTCACAAACAAAAAACACGAAAAAACTCATCCTGTTATTATGACTCAGCTGTCACAACTAATTAGCCAATATTGATATATTATTAACCAGTCATGCCTAGTTTATCAAGAGAATTACCTGCTGTGAAATGCCTCATTAGGCAACTCTGTTGTTATGTGAGCATTATAGAATGTCTACACAAACCCACATGGCATACCATACTCCACCATGGGCTATAAGATATAGCCTGTTGCTCTAAGGCTAAACCTGTGTAATGAGTTGCTGTCATGAACACTGTAAGGTATTATAACACACTGATATTTCTTTTTCTACACATATCATACAAGTTCATTTCCTCCAGCATCACAACAAACACACGTTTTATGTGTGCTGCTGTATGACTTCACTGAGCAATAGAAATTACTCAGCTCCATTATAATTGAATAGGGCAATTTTGTGTATCTAATATATTGCTAACCGATAGGTAGCCCACGATGGTACAATCTTCTACAGACAGTATTTATTGCACGTCCCCTGTTTGTCCCAAATTCATATCTAGGACACCATATCACTGTAAGGAAAAGCCCACTCGCAGACCTAATCTCCGCCCTCTATGGGCAGGGCCTGCGCAGTAGGTAAGGCACCTCCCATCCAGGTCTGAGGAAGGGAAGGGGCCAGATGGTGCCATTTTCTTAATTTTCCTCATGAGAATTTGGCCTTGTCAGCTCTGCCGGCAATAAGTCTTTTCCTCTACGTGACTTCTGTCTGAGTGGTCTTTAGGGTTACTTTGCGCCTGGGTTACATTTTCCTTTCAATCATATTTGGTCAGGCTGTCTCTTCTGGCATAACATGTCTGGCATCACAAGTCTGAAAATTTTCTCAGACTTTCCTTGTTGTTGATTACCTTTAAAATATTGAGAGATTGGTTGCTACTTTGCAGAAAGTCCTTCAATGTGTGTCTTTGGGTTATCTCATGGTTAGACATGATTTGTATGGTTTGGTGAGGAAGAACTTGGATGCAAATACCATTCTTATTACATTGTGACAACTTTCACTGATGACACTACTTTTCGTCACTTAGAGATAGCTAAGGCTATAAAAAATGGAAAAGCAAGCAACTTTTTGGGACATGAAATTGTTACTTGAAATCTAAATTTAATGTTCAGAAACAGAATGTGTTTTGCAACATAGCCAAGCTCATGTGTTGAACATTACAGCTGATTTAAAATTATAATAGCAGATATAAATGCTTACCAAATAGACCCATATCCTGCAGTGCCAAAAAATATTTACAATCTTGTCCCATACTCTAGTGGAAGAGGTGTGGATCATTCATTCCTGAGTTTGAATCTCAGATATGGCACTCATCTGACTTTCAATCCTCAAGCCTAACATCTCTGAAATATGGTTTCCTCATCCACCAACCCAAAAGTTTGTTAATGGTTACATCAAAATAATGAAGATTATAAACCTGCCAATAACTAACATCAATTACTTATCAGATGATATGATTATCCTAAAAGCAGCATGATAGCAAGCCCATTGTGAATTGCAAATGGGGGTCTGTGTACATTTGTAAGTGGAGCAGTGGGAAAGACCAAAACAAATTCTGAACCCGGAAAACTTGCTAATACTCTGGAAATTCAGATTCATTGTCTGTGAATCCTTGAAAAGTAATGACTTATTTTTATCTTTTATATTTTTATTAATTGGTTTGTTCATTTGCTTTGTACCAGTACCATTGCTGGAACTCAAGTCTTCAGCTTTACTTTGTTTTACTGCTTGTTAATGTCTGGTATTCTATCAATTGATTTATAGGTTTGATTATGCATTTTTCTGCTTAATTGCAGGTAGAGTCTCAAAGACTTTTCATTGCAGACTAGCATCAAATCATGATCTTCTGAATCTCAGCTTCCTGAGTAGCTGAGACAAGAGGCATGAGCAAATGGTGTCCAAATTGTTTCCATTTTTTAATAAGAAATGGGACTTGTACATAATATTTCCTTCAGAAAACTTATCTAAGGATTATATTGATAAAGATGTGACAGTTACTACCACAGCAGACAGAATCATGAAACAGGTTGACAGTTTTTCACTATGTCAAACTACATTTATATAGAACTAGACACATATATTTAAGTAGAATTCTTATGTTGATTTTCACCTCAGGGTACTTCCTGAAGTCTTGATGGATTCAGTGCTATGCATAGTGTTCCACAGAACTGCCATTTGTATAGACAACCATCATAAAGAAGTGTGTTGTCTTGAAATTCCATTGTCAGTTCTGAATATTTCTTTTTAAATATTCTTTTTAAATATTTTATTGTTGGGGTTGGGAAGGTGGCTCGGTGGTAGAGTGCTTGCCTTGCATGCATGAGGCCCTGGGTTTGATTCCTCAGAACCGCATAAGCAGAAAAAGCCAGAAGTGGCACTGTGGCTCAAGTGGTAGAGTGCTAGCCTTGAGCTGAAGAGCTGAGGGACAGCACCCAGGCCCAGAGTTCAGGCTCCATGACCAACAAAAAAAATATTTTATTGTTATTGTAAAAATGATGTATGGAGGGGTTGCAGTTACATAAATCTGGTAATGAGTACATTTCTTTTTGAACCATGTCACCTCTTCCCTCATTTTCTCCCAGTTTTTCTAGTGAGTATCATTGCCTTTGATCACCCTTTGTCTGTGACCCCTTAGATAAACTGCCATACACGACAAAAGGTACAGAAAACAAAAGCAGCAACAAAGTAGGAAAAAATCCCAAAACAAAATCAAAAGCAAAGTAACAAAAAAATTATTGTTTACATTTCTTGTAGTTCATTGCAATAAGCATCATTTTATATGATCATATACACATAATAATTGAGCCTTTGTGATTGTCTCCTAAGAATATCCTCTTTTTGGTCTCACTGTGTTAGTGTCTCATTTAATTTCTCATGTCTTAGTATAAATTTTTGTTGTGTTCACATGCAGATTTACAGGTATATTCTATTTACCACAGATGAGGCAACCTATGTTTTTTTGGGTCTGGCTTACTTTGCTTAAGATAGTTTTGTCCAAGACTTTCCATTTACCTATGGATGTGCAATATCATTCTGATCATTCTGATGTAAGCATATAATACCTCTGTGTGTATGTGTGTGTGTGTGTGTGTGTGTGTGTGTGTGTGTGTGTGTGTGTGTGTGTCCATTCATCCACTGAGGGGCATCTGGGTTGATTCTAAATATTTCTTGCCTTCAGAATGAAAACTCATAGGTGGAAAAATTCCCTCAATCCATTCATATTATCAGCAATAACCTGGCTGAGCTCCATAAGGGTTAAAGCTCCTCTTCAGCTTTCAAAAGACTAGGAGAACAGGGAGCTCTGATGGTCTCTTCCATCATTTACTATCTTAAAGTTCATGTTGCCTAATGCTCTACCATAGGGACAGATGTAGGAGGAAAGACTTGATAACATGTTATATGAGTCTTTCTGATGGGTTAGACTCTCATCGCAAAGGGAAGGGAAGGATATCATAAGAAGGCAAGATGGCAAAATCTTACCATAAATTAAATCAATCAAATCAGGACAAGTAGGCAAAGTTTGGGAATTAGGAATGAACTCAAAACAAAAAATGGAAAGGAATACTCATACAAATATTGCCATTAAAGTAAAAACCAAAAATGTGTCAATACATATAGGATATATTTTAATAAGTCAGCAATATCATTAGTCATCTTCATTTCCAAACTAAATTTACACCTAAACCTTACAAATGTATGCTGATTGTTTAAAATAAACTGTAGTTCTAAGGTCAAACATCAAATTATACAACTTCTCAAAACAAATATAAAATAGGTGAAAATGTTCAAGACCTAGAGTTAAGCAGAATTCTCTTAAATGAAACAAATTATAGTTTATTAATTTTAAAGGCTACACACTTGTAATGCCACTACTCTGAGTGTAATAAGAGTATCTCAAGTGTAATGCCAACCTGAACATTGAGCTTCTGACACTGAGTTTCTGACTCAAGTCAGAAGCTGACTCAAGCTCCCCCCCAAAACCCCCAAAGTCATACAGACTAGACTTCCTGCAAATGTAAAAATTTTGGTCCATCAAAAAAATAGTTAAGATACAAGCTAGATAAAGGCAATTATGCATCCAACAACAGGATTGTCCAGAGTATATAAAGAACTCTGAAACTTGGTTGCAAGAAAACAAGTAACAAATAGCTAAAATAACAAATGAGTAAAATCCCAGACACTTCATCAAATAGGATGTAAGAATGGCAAATAGACACAGCAATTTTTACTATCATTAGCCATTAGGAAAATTCAAGCTCAAAGCAATTGTTTCAATCACCATATACTTTTATTGTTATTGATTATGGGGCCTGGAACTCTGGGCCTGGCCACTGTCCCTCAGCTCTTCAGCTCAAGGCAGGCACTCTACCACTTGAGCCACAGCGTCACTTCTGGCTTTTTCTGCTTATGTGGTACTGAGGAATCAAACCCAGGGCCTCATGCATGCAAGGCAAGCACTCTACCACTGAGCCACCTTCTCAGCCCCTCCCTATACTTATTAAAATGGACAAAATTATCAACAATATCAGATGATAACCAGGACACCGAATGACTAGAACTCCTCTTGTTGTTGGTGAGTTCAAGACCCAGGACCAACAAAAGAAAAATAAGAAAAAAAAGATACTTAAGAAATAAAACTGGACTCTGCCAGTGAGAGTGGGAATGGGTGACAGAATGGAAGAAAGAATTTTATTAGATAATTTTTTACAATTTAAAAGTATGTGAACTACCTAAAGATAATGTTTACTGAAAGTTAAGTGAAAAGAAATGAGCTTCCTTCCATGGGGTGAATGATTTAGTCACTCATTCACCACCAAACTAGTGAAATATGACAGATACTGTAAGCCACAGGAAATAATATGATCACAGACATTAGTCTCCCTTTCTTGAATTTAGAAGGCAAAACATTGAAAAGCCAATAGTTACAAATCATTGGCATTTACAAGTACAAGTAAGTAAGTATTTCTTGTACTTTTGCTAACACTTGGATGATAAACTCTCTTTTCTGATCTGCAAGGGTTAATAAGATTCCTTCATGGTTATTAGCAAGTGGGCTTACACATGTTGAATAATGCAACAACACAGGAGACATTATTCTCTTCAATGTACTCTTCTACCAAGCCAGTTACACTACCTTGCTGTCATTTTAGGGGCCAGTGTGGATTATGGACTGGGAATTCCTGACCAAGAATATTGAGACTCAATAAAAAAAAAACCTGATTGGTTGTTTAGCATGACATAATTAATACAAGTTTCTCATTTGGTAACAGCTTAATTTTTGAAAACCTGGGGTTTCCTTATGCAGTTTGTTGAGATACATCTCAGGATCAATCTTCTTGGATGTCCAATTATGCCAGAGGAGGGGTGTTGACATATGAAAAGAGAAAGGAAGAGAATACAGTAATAAAATTCACTGAACACCATATAAAATTAAGAAAACTAAGGGAAAGAGTAGGTTTGGGAGGAAAGGGGGAGAAGGAAGAAAAGGGTGACATCACTGAAGATGTATTAGATTCATAAACTGCTTTGTTGAATGGCAGCTCCTTTGTACCACTATTTAAAGACAATTCATACACACACACACACACACACACACACACACACTCTGGGCTGGACACCAGAAGCTCAAACCTATAATCTTATAATCCTAGATAATCTGAAAGCTAGGATAAAGCCAGTCAGGGCAGAAAAATCTGTGAGACTCTTACCTCCAATTAACCAGCAAGAAACCATACACAAATGTCACACCAAATGTCCTCAAAAAAGTATAGGTCATTATTCTTTTTGATTGTTTTTAAGTTGACAAATTTCAAATTTGTATTTTTATAATAGTTTGACTATATTGCAAACAGCATTGCCAAAGTTAAAATACAGGTTATAACAAGGAAAATTTATACTCATGCAAAAGATGAAAAGCTGAAAATTACATTCATCAATTCAATTTCCATTAAAATATTCTTACTCATTTGCAATCTTTTGGAGGGAACTTTGTCCAATTCGTTTGCCTGTTTATTAACGGAGTATTTATTCTTTTGCTGTTTAGATTTTTATTTATTTTTATTATCTTTAGGTAGTTGTACAAAGAGGTTACAATTCAACAAATCAGTTAATAAGTTTAATATATCTTGATTAGCATCACTTCTTCCATTGTTCTCCCCCACCCTCAGCCCCACCGCTCCTCTTTGTTGTCCTATTTTCACTAGATAGGCCCTCAGTATTATGACTGTACCCCACCTTTCTCCCTTCACTCATCTTTTTACGGTTCACAATACGGGATTCCATTTTTTAAAGCAACTCAGTTCTGAGAATGACCCCAGTATATACCTAAGTCCTTGCTTGTTCCCTCGATCATTTCTTCTTTTTTCAATTAAGTAAATATGCAACTTGCTACAGAAAGATCAGGTTAGTAAAATAAATGACATTAAAAGCCATTTTGTTCTATATCTTAGCTATAGTAAATAATGCTGCAATAAACATACCCAGATATCCCTCAGTAGATGAATGGATCAAGAAAATGTGGTATATATACACACTGGAATTCTATGCCTCCATCAGAAAGAATGACATTGCCCCATTTGTTAGGAAATGGAAAGACTTGGAAAAAATTATATTAAGTGAAGTAAGCCAG
>NW_012267330.1:5033207-5053588 GCF_000151885.1 Dipodomys ordii | reverse complement strand
AATGTGGTATATATACACAATGGAATTCTATGCCTCCATCAGAAAGAATGACATTGCCCCATTTGTTAGGAAATGGAAAGACTTGGAAAAAATTATATTTTTATTGTGAAAATACCCTACAGAGGGTTACAATTTACATGTGCAAGGTAATGAGTACAGTTCTTATCAAGCGTTGTTGCCTCCTCCTTTGTTTCCCCTTCCCATCTCTTCCCCCTCCTCCATCCCCATCTTACTCCCTCCCCCACACCAAAGTTATAAAGTTTATTTTTCTACATAACATCTTGTACATCTCATTGTTGCAATGGGTCCACCTGTATCCCTATTTAAACGATTTGTTTTTTCCCTTCCACAAATTATACCAACATCAAATACAGTGAAAACAGGAGTTATACCATAGGAGAGGGACATACAAAGCAACAAAAAATCATCTTATAAATATGTTAGAAACAATCAAGAAAGAAAAATCATTTGAGTCCTTATCTTTGGGTTCATTTCACCTAACATCAACTTATGGTAATCGCTTCTATTAAGACTTAATATTATGGTCTGAGGAGAGTTATAAGCTGAAGAAAGACATCTGAATATCAAAGCAGAGAAAATGGAGTGAAATCAGAAAGGTAGGAAAACAGGCTGTATGCTCTGGAAACCTCAGTGCACTCTGGTCCATCTCCTCCAGTCTGTCCAGTCTGTCCAAGGTGCACATGTTGCAGGCAAACACAGTGGTAGAGAACACACAGAAATTATTTAGAAAATACACATACTGCAGAGAACGAAAGAGCTGTAGAGGATGACATTTTCAAAATCCTCCCAAAAAGTAACATTAGAGATTTTTAGGTATGAAATAGATGTAGACCAGAATCAAATTTACTATCTTAATGGATTAATTATCTCCCTTTACTTTTGTGTGCCTTTTATTTGTGTGCTTTTTGTGACTCTTGTGTTCTAGTGTTTTTCTGTTCGAATATGTGTATGCATATATATGTGCAGTATGAGTATGAATGTGAGCATACATGTGTATGCTGTGTGCCTCTATGTGTGTGTGTGTGGTATGTGTGGGCATGTGTGAAGTTGTGCATGTGTGTATGCACTCTACCTGCAAGTGGTCAGGTTTGCAACACAGATATTTCCTTTTATGTATTCCACATAAATCTTTATGATGAGTTTCTAACTTGTACTTGTCCTTATTTTTGCCTTTCCTCACAGTTGGTTTGCAATAATCACTTCACACTTGCTCTCAAATTGGATTATTTGAAACTCATTTATTTGGCTATGTTTATGGTGAGAACAGCCCTGCTGGTGGACACATGCAAGCAAAGTTGAGGCTTTAACTTCCTGCATGGTCCCTTTTTGGCCCCTCAGCCCATACATCTAAAGCATAGGAGTGGAGAGTTACAGTTCTGTCTTAACCAGGAATGAGAACAGAAAATCTGCCATCCCCAAAATGGGGCTTTTGAAGTACTGAAATCTAGATCATTCTCTGTCACCAGGGTGGCATTCCCCATGTGAGCCCTGAGGGACGACTGGGTCCACATGTCTACTTCTGTGGCTGTGTTGTCAGCTTCCCTCTGTTGTTAAATATCTGTTTGCCTCATTCTTATAAGTGTACTTATCTTTGGACTGATAATGTAGGAAAAGTTCCTTCTCACAAAATCATTCACTTAATCATGTCTTTTTCCAAATGAAGTAATAGATGATTGTTAAATACATAAGGAATATTTATACTTTATTAGAATTAGCACATGGGGGGGGAAAGATTGGGGGGAGGGGAGAGGCTGGGAAGGGAAGTGAAGGGTAAACAAAGGAGGAGGTTGCAATGCTTTGTAAGAAATGTATGCATTACCCTGCCCATGTAATTGTAACCCCTCTGTACAGTATGTTCACAAATAAAATAAAATAAAAAAAGAATTAGCACATGGACAGACTTTCTTTTTTATAATATATATTTTTATTGTAAAGATATTGTCCAAAGGGGTTACAGTTACATGAGCAAGGTAATGAGTCCATTACCCCTTCCTTGGATTTTCCCCTACCACCCCTTCCCACCCTACCTCCCCAACTACTCCCAGTCCAAGTTGTAAAATTCATTTCCAACATAGTGTCTTGTACATCTCATTGCTACAATGGGTCAATCTGTGTCCTTCTTTCAGAATTTTGTTATTTATTTTCTCCTCCCCAAATTAGAAAAATGTATATGCAAGATGCAGGGCACCATAATCAAATACAGTGAAAAAAGGGGTTATACCATGGGGGACGAACATATAAAAGAAACAAAAAATCAGATAGTACATTATAAGTACTTTATAAATAACAGCAACATAGAAAAAAAAAACTTGTGTCCCTATTTGGGGGTTCATTTCGCTTAGCATCATCTTATATGGTCAGTTGTCCATAGCTTTTGACCTTTTCTACTGGTCTGGTCAGATTATACTAGACACATACTAGTTAGTGAAAATAAGGGAAACCATGGAACCATGTTTTTGGGGAATGGCTTATGTCACTTAGTAATATTTTTTCCAAGCCTTTCCATTTCCTAACAAATGGGGTAGTGACATTTTTTGTATTGGATGCATAGAATTCCATGTATATACCAGATTTTCTTGATCTATTCATCTACTGAGGGGCTTCTGGGTTGGTTCCATATCTTAGCTATGGTGAATAATGTTGCCATAAACATAGTTGTGCTGGTAGCTTTAGTATGGCCTTGTTTGTGATGGTTCATGTAAATGCCCAGAAGTGGGATTGCTGGGTCATAGGGGAGCTCTATGTGGAGTCTTTTGAGGAACCTCCATACTGCTTTCCAAAGTGGTTGAACAAGTTTACACTCCCACCAACAAAGCAATAGGGTTCTATTTTGCCCACATCCCCTCCAGCATCTGTTCTTGATTATAGCCATTCTAACTGGTATGAGGTGGAATCTTAGTGTTGTTTTGATATGCATTTCTTTTATGGCTAGAGAAGTTGAGCATTTCTTCTTGTATCTATTGGCCATTCTTATTTCCTCTTCAGAGAAGCCTCTCTTTAAGTCTTTTTTAAAAAATTTTTATTGTGAAAAAACTGTACAGAGGGGTTACAATTACATGGGCAAGATAATGAGTACATTTCTTATCAAGCATTGCAGCCTCCTCCTTTGTTTCCCCTTCCCATCCCTTCCAAGTCTCCCCCCCAATCCTCCCCCCCACCCCCCCACCAAAGTTGTAAAGTTCGTTTTCGACATGACAACTTGTACTTCTCATTGTTGCAACGGGTCTACCTGTGTCCTTATTTAAACAACTTGTTTTTCCCCTTCCCCTCCATAAATTATATCGCCATCAAATACAGTGAAAGCAGGGGTTATACTGTGGGGGAGGGACATACAAATATATACACAATGGAATTCTCTGCCTCCATCAGAAAGAATGCCATTACCCCATTTGTTAGGAAATGGAAAGACTTGGAAAAAATTATATTAAGTGAAGTAAGCCAAGCCCAAAGAAACACAGGTCCCATGGTTTCCCTTATTTGCCATAGTTAGTATATGTATGAGTCAAGCAAAAAAGGTCAGATAAGGTGATGTTAGGAAAATGAACCCTAAGATATGTATTTAAATGGTTTTTTTCTTTCATGCATTTGTTTCTAACGCATTTATAAGATTATCTCTTTAAGTCGTTAGTCCACTTATTAACTACGCAGTTGTTTCAGGATTTGTTGTTTGGGTATCTATATTTTTGAGTTCTAAGTATATTTTAGATATGGGACCCTTGTCTTTTGTATGGCTAGTGAAGATCTTCTCCCAGTCTATGGGCTTTCTATTGATCTAGCTATGTCCTTTTCCACGCAGAAGCTCTACAGTTTCATGCAATCCCATTTCTCCAACCTTTCTTTGATTTATTGAGTTTCTGGTTTCTATTAAGAAAAATTTGGCCTGTTCCAAGGAGCCCTTGAGTTTCTCCTATTCCTTCCTGTAATGTTTCTAGGGTGTCTGCTTTTACTTCGAAGTCTTTGATCCATTTAGAGTTGATTCTGGTGCAGGGTGATATATAAGGATCTAGCTTTAGTTTTCTACAGTTGTTTAACCAGTTTTGCCAGCACCATTTACTGAAGAGGCTGTTTTTCTTCCATTCTACTTATTAGCTCCCTTGTGGAAGACTAGGTGACTATAGGTTTGTGGGTTCATTTCTGGGTCCTCAGTTCTATTCCATTGATCCTCTGGACAGTTCTTGTACCATACCAAGCTGTTTTGATTATGAAGGCTTTGTAGTAGAGTTCAAAATTTGGTATTGATACTCCTCCAGCATTATTCTTTCTGCTAAGGATTGTTTTTGCTATTCAGGGTCTTTTATTTTTCCATCTGAATTTTTGGATTGCTTCTCCTATTTCATTGGAAAATGAGGTTGGGATTTTGACAGGTATTGTGTTGACTTTGTAGATAGCCTTTGGCAGTATTTCCATTTTCAGGATGTAAATCCTCCCAATCTAGGAGCACGGGAAGTTTTTCCATTTCCTTAGTTCTACTTTAATTTCCCTTTTAGGTTTTTAAAGTTTTCTTCATACAGCTCCTTCACTTCTTTAGTTAACTCTTAGGTATTTTATTTTTGTGAGGCTATTACAAAAGGAGTTATTACAGGAAAGTCATTGATTTCTAAGATTTAATTTTATACCCTGCTACTTTGCCACTCAAGTAACTTGGGAGTGGAGTCCCTGGGGTTCTTTAAATACAAGATCATGTCATCTGCAAAGACAGAGAGTTTTACTTCATCTTTCCCTATTTGGATCCCCTTTATGTTTGCATTTTGTCTTATTGCTCTAGCTATGACTTATAATACTAAATTGAAGAGAAATGGAGAGAGTAGACATCCTTGTCTCATTCCTGAATTTAGAGGAAATGGCTTTTAGCTTTTTGCCATTAAGTTTAATGCTAGGTGTAGGGTTGTCATATACAGCCTTTATTATATTGAGGAATGTTCCATGGATTCATAGATTTTTGAGAGCCTTCATCATAAAGGGGCATTTTCTGTATCTATTGATATAATCATGTGGTTCTTATTCTTGTTCTTATTGATGTGATGAATTATATTCATTGATTTGCATATATTGAACCAGCTTTGCATCCCTGAAATGAATCCTGTTTGATCATAGTGTATGGGGTTTTTTTTGATGAAATGTTGAAGTCTATTGGCCAAAATTTTGTTGAGAAGTTTTGCATTAATGTTCATCAAAGAAATGGGTCTATAGTTCTTTTTCTTTGATGAGTCCCTACCTGTTTTTTTTGGATGAAGGTTATAATAGCTTCATAGAAAGAGTTTAGTAGCACACTTTCACTTTCAATTTCATTGAAAAGTTGGAGGAATATTGGTGTGATATCTGCTTTGAAGGCCTTGTAGAATTTAGCTGTAAATCCATCCAGTTCTGGGCTTTTCTTTGGTGGGAGGGCTCGTAATGCTGCTGTATTTTGATGCTTGATATGGGTCTGTTAAGTTGTTTTAAATCATCTTGGTTTAGTTGGGACATGTAATATTTGCTAGAAATTCGTTCATTTCTTCCAGATTCTCACACTTATTAGCATAATGGTTTGAGAAGTATTCCCTTATGATGTTCTGGATCTTGGTTGTTTCTGTGGTGATATTTCCATTCTCATCTCTGAGTTTGTTTATTTGGATGTGTTCTCTCTTTTTTCTGATAAGATTTGCTAAGGGTCTGTCAATTTTATTAATTTTTTTGAAGAACCAATTCTGTTTTCTTGATTCTTAGTATAGTTTTTCTCAACTCTAATTCATTTAATTCTGATTTAATTTTAATTATTTGTTTCTGTGTACTGGATTGGGGTTTATCTTGTTGCTCTTTTTCAAGGAACTTCAGTTGCCTCATTAAAATGTTGGTTTCAGATCTCTTCAATTTGTTGATGTAGGAACTCAGAGCTATACCCTTGCTTCTAAGCACTGCTTTTGTTGTGTCCCAGAGGAGCTGGTAGTTTGTGTACTCTTTTTTGTTAAATATCATGAACATTTGAATTTCCTTTCTAATCCCTTCTATGATCCACTGGTGGTTCAACAGTGTGTTGTTCAGCCTCCATGTGTAACAGGATTTTCTTTGGTGGCTTTATTTCATTCCCTTGTGGTCTGTGAGAATGGCAGGGCATAAATTCAATGTTTCTGAAGTTGGACAAATTTGCTTTTGACCTAAAATGTGGTCTATTTTGGAGAATGTTCCATGTGCTGCTGAGAAGAACGTTTATTCTGATGCTGCTGGGTGAAATATTCAGTAGATGTCTGTGAAGTCTAGTTGATCTATGCAGTTGTTTAGATCTGCGGTTTCTCTGTTGAGTTTTTTCCTGGGTTAATCTGTCCAGTGGGGATAGTGTTGTATTAAAGTCCCCAACAATTAATGTCTTTGGTTTACATGAGATTTGAGGGAAAGTAGTGTTTCTTGAATAAATTTGGGTGCTCCATTATTTGGTGAATAAATATTTAGAATTGTAATATCTTCCTTTAATTAGTATGTAGTAACCTTATTTATCTCTTGTCACTAACTTTAATTTGAAGTCTATTTTATCTGATATTAGAATTGTAACCGCCATCTGTTTATGGGAGCTGTTTGCTGGGTAGATTTTATTCCAGTCTCTTACTTTCAGATTGTTTGTTTTTGTGAGCAAGGTGTGTCTCTTGAAGGCAACAGATAGAAGGATCTTGATTTTTGATCCAACTAGACAATCTATGTTGCTTAATTGGAGAGTTAAGTCCATTAATATTGAGAGTTAGGATTGAGAGGTGTTTGTTCCTGATTTTTTAATCCATTTTTGAGGGGGTGCTGAGCCTTGACTGTCCTTGCTGTGATTACATACTTCAGTGTTTGTAGGTTATTTCACAGCCACTATCCTGTTCTTTTTGTTTTTCTATGTGTATCCAGGAATAGAGAGATATGAGTTTAAATTAAGAAGAAAAATTGGATATAATGATACTGGAGGGGTAAGGACAGCTTAGAGGAGAATTATATGTACTAGGAAGAGAATAGAGACCTTGTTTCAGAGTGTAAGTGGTAGAAAAGAATTTGAAGAAAGGTTATATAGGGAATAGCTTAGAGATCTAGATGAAAATGAGAAAAGAAATCTTATATATATCTGTATATATTTAATTGGGAAAATTGCTGATATTAGAAAAAGGTTTATTGAAAGAGTATTGGAAAGTTGATTAATCTAAGATAATTCTTGTAATTACTATGTTTATATACATAGAAGGACTTACTTTGTGTATAGAAATAGACAGGTTATCTCTGACAGAGTAGTAGTACAATGTGGCGGGAAATGAAGAGGAAAGAGTGAGAGGAAAAAAATTAAAATTAGGGGAAGTGGCGCAAGGGCTCAAGTGGTAGAGCACTTGCCTTGGGCTGAAGAGTGCAGGGACACGCCCAAGCCCAGAGTTAAAGCCCCATGACCGACAAAAAAATAATAATAATTAAAATTAGAAAATTGAAAAGTGGATGAAAAAACTAAATAATAGTAAAAAAAAACAGAAGATTTAAGTAAAATAGCAAATCCTAAAAACACAAAATAATAATGCAAAGAAACCAAAACAAACAATAAACAATCAAACATTAAAAAGAAACTAAAAGAAAATCTAAAGAACGAGTTTTGGGCTTTTTGGAGGAGCTTGTGTCTCCACATAATCCTCTAAACTGATTTTTGATAAAACCTTGTATGCCTTGCAACAGTCCACTTTCCTCATGGCTTGGTTGGATTCAGACAGCCTTTTTTTTTTTCCTTCATGTGTCTTTTCTTTTTCCCTTCTTTTTTTTTAATTGTGAAAATACCATACAGAGGGGTTACAATTGCATGGGCAAGATAGTGAGTCATTTTCTTATCAAGCATTATTGCCTTCTCCTTTGTTTCCCCTTTCCATCCCTTCCCATCCTCTCCACCGCCCCCCCAACCCGATACTCCTCTCCCCCCAACCAAAGTTGTAAAGTTCGTTTTTCGACATAACTACTTGTACATCTCATTGTTGAAATGGGTCCACCTGTATCCCTATTTAAACCATTTGGATAAGTTGATATTAGGGAAATGAATCCCAAGATAAGTATTCAAATGTTTTTTTTTTCTTTCATGCTATTGTTTCTAACATATTTATAAGATGATTTTTTGTTGCTTTGTATGTCCCTCCCCCACAGCATAACCCCTGCTTTCACTGTATTTGATGCTGGTATAATTTGTGGAGTGGAAGGGAAAAAACAGACTGCCTTTTGACAAGGGAATGTGACCGCTACCTAGAATCCCACTCTCAAGCCTGATGGCGGGGAGTTGGGGGGATTGAGATTTGTAATCTGTGGGGCTGTGTTCGCAAGCTTTCCCAGGTAGCCATTGGAGGTTTTGGAACATATTTTAGATCTATGTTCACTTCTGATGTGATCTCTCCCTTTTGGACGGAGTCTTGGGTCAGATGGCTTTGGGACCCTACAGAGTATTGCCACCCCCAGGGAGTGGACCCAAGGGGGTTACTTACAAGATCTGTAGCTGGTGGTGCTAGACCACAGAGCCTGTGTTGTGGCAGCCAGGATGGTGTTGGTGGGTTCTCAGTGGAAAGGTCTAGGTGTTGGCAGGACCAGGTTGAGGGGAGGTGGGGTGGCATCTGCAGCAGCTTCAGGTTCTTGCTCTGAAGGGTGGGGAGTCTGGGCCAGGTGGAGCTTGGTTTGGCGGGCTGCGGTGGGCAAGGGTGGGTGGCAGCAGGCAGCCCTGGGGGCGTCTGCGGGCTGTGGGCTGTATCAGATGCAGTGTGGTGGGGTCACCTAGTTCGGCAGGTAGTGCCGTCCACAGCAGCTCTGGACTGTGCTGGCAGCAGGGTCCAGGCTTGTGCAGGGACAGCAGAGCCAGCAGAGTAATGCTGCGGTGGCTCTGAGAGACCCGGGTTGGCTCCCTGTGTAGGCCGGAAGGGAGCAGGTCCTGGCAGAGGTTCCAGTCAGCCGTTAGCCAGGCAGTTGTCCCTTGGGGGCAGGGTATTGGCTGTGGCTGTGGTGTCCTAGGGGCTGTGCACAGAGGTGGCAGGGCTCCACCGGGATCCTGCTGGCACTGCTGGCTTGGGACCTCTCGTTGCCTCCAGACGCGATTTTGGGGTTCTTACCCACTGGTGTCAATTTCTGGTGGTTGCAATGGGTGTTTGCTGAGTCCCCTCAGAGCACATTCTCTGTGGCCACCCAGTGAGCAGGTTGGAGCCAGGGTTTGCTTGCCGACTCTGGCATCTTCACGGGTTTCCCTCTTAACTCTCCACCGGTCTGGTGCTGAGAGCTTTCTTCAGTTTTTGAATGCTTCTCTGCTTAAAATCTGCAGAAAATCTTGGCATGGTGTGGAGCTGTGTGGTGCCGCCCAGGTGAGGTCCTGCTCAATGTTTCTCTTTTCGCTTTCCCTGTTTGCCTGTTGGGATATTCCTTTTGTAGTAGGGAACGTCTTCAGCCATTTAGAGTTTGATTGGAGTGGGTCTCTTGAGGTAAAGTGTGGCTGTGGCCCTAGATCTTAGTTTTGTCAGAGACACCTGGGAGGTTACCTGTGAAATCTTTGCCATTCTGGAATCTCAGACTTTTTTTTTCTTAATGGGGCTTGGACTCAGGGCCTGGGAACTGTCCTTAAGCATTATTGCTCAAATTTCCAGCTCCAAGTTCAGCTTTTTGTGGTTAATTGGGGAGAAAAACCTCATGGACTTTCTTTCTCAGGCTGAGGTTGAACTGCAATTCTCAGATCTCAGCCCCATGAGTAACTATAATTAAAAGCTTGAACAACCAATACCTGACCATTCTGTAGTTTGTTGGGTTTTGTTGGTGGTGGTGGTGGTGATCATAGGCATAATGGGGAATTGAACTCAGGGCCTAGGCACTGTCTTTAAGCTTTTTACTCTATAAGCTAGTATTCTCACTTTGAGCCATAGCTCCACTTCCAGTTTTCTGGTGGTTAATTGGATAAGAGTCTCATGAACTTTCCAGCCCAGGCTGCCTTTGGACAGTGATCCTCAGATCTCTGCCTCCTGATTAGCTAGGATGAGAGGTGTGATGGCCAGCTTATTCTGTAGTTTTTTAAGACAGTTTTTTTAAGATAATTTTTTAACAATTTTATTCTCATCTACTAGTTTGTGTTTTTTAAAGGTAGACTCAAATGTTTTAAAATTTTCCTCCCAATTATACCCAAATATTGTGTATTTCTTTAAACTTTTTTACTTTAGCGTCCAAAAATTTGCAATTTTTTATGCCCATGACCACTAACAAACCCTTTCACATACAGTAGTCAGAGGAAAAATGCTCTGTTGCATGGTTGGATTACAGAATGGAAGAATGTATGTATAATGATTTTTTAAGCAGTTTTGCAACAGATGCATTCAGAAGCAAGCATGTTTGATCAAAATGTTTGAAAAAGTGGCCATGTGATGACATAAAGATAGAGCATTTGGGACATTGGCTGCAACTGGATTCTAAACAACTTTATTCTACAGAGCAGAGGTCAATGCTGACACAGCATTTGCATTTCATGTCTGAGAAAGTAGAAAACACCCATTGTTGCTCCTAGTGTCATGAAACTGTGTTCTTCTTATGTAATATCAAATAACATTCTAGGTATTAGTGGAGTGTAAAGAAAGCCTAAAATTCTAAATTACAGGACCTGTGATGCTGCCCTGATGGTTTCTAATTATCTGTGATGGTGCTGAAGCCTAGAGTGGAACAAAATTATAAAACAAGGCAATGAAGGTGTCCTGGGCATGACCATTGCTTTGTAAAGTGCCAGCTGTGACTGATTTGACAAGGGAATCCACAGGCCATCTGCAGCCTGCTGAGAGGATGTGACCAGCTCTAACATCAGACCAGGCTACGCTCCAACTTGACCTTTTGACTGAACAGCTGGACAGGACATGGGTTCATGGTATGGACATCCAGCTCTTTATTTTCACTCCTTAAGCTCCTCTTGCTACAGCTAAGTATGCTGATCAATAACCATCTGCTGACCCAAACTTCTTGATAGATGAGGGACTAACTGAAAACTGCCCAGTCTTTGAATGTGACCTTTTAGCTATATTGAACTTTAAGAGAGAATGTGGAAATGCTAGTGAGAGCAGAGACTCAGAGAATTCTAGGAGTTGCTCTCTTAAGACCTGGAGGGAGTAAGCTAGAGGATCTTACTATGAACATCTAGAAAGGGGTCAATAAATGCCAAAACATAGAAAGAGCTTGAATTTCCTCTAGGCACACATATGCATGTGCCTAACTACTAGAATTCTCAGTGCCTGTGAGAGAGCCCCAGCACTGTCTCCCAAATCAGCTGACAGCTTTAGATGAAATCCACTGCCCTCTCATGTCATTGTTTGGTGGTTGTTTTACAATATGTGGAGTGGGGGCTGGTAAGGTGGCTTAGTGATAGAGCACTTGCCTTGCATGCCAGAGGCCCTAGGTTCGATTCCTCAGCACCACATAAGCAAAAAGAAAAAAGCCAGAAGTGGAGCTGTGGCTCAAGTGGTAGAGTGCTAGCCTTGAGCTGAAGAGCTGAGGGACAGCACCCAGGCCCAGAGTTCAGGCCCCACGACTGGATCCCCCCAAAAATGTGGAGTGGTGATCCATATCATGGTTCTATACTTTATGGCTGTCTATAATATCAATTTTAAGAAGTAGCATGTGAGGCTGGGAAGGTGGCTCAGTGGTAGAGTGTTTGCCTTGCATGCATGAGGCCCTGAGTTCAATTCCTCAGCACCACATAACCAGAAAAAGCCGGAAGTGGTGCTGTGGCACAAGTGGTAGAGCACTATCCTTGAGCTGAACAGCTGAGGGACAGCACCCAGGCCCAGAGTTCAGACCCCATGACTGATTTAAAAAAAAAAGTAGTATGTATTTAAAAACACAAGTCTATAGAAGTAGAAGCAGGTAGAAATAGTATTATTTCTACTTTATTGAAATGCTGCAATGTAGAAAAATGACATTTAAAAAGTTGGATTAACCTGTTTATAAAAGAAATGAAGGGGTAGTAGGAAAAAAACAAAGGAGGGAGGTAACAATGTTCAACAAGAAATGTACTGATTACCTTATTCATGTAACTGTAACCCCTCTGTACAGCATCTTTACAATAAAATAAAATCTTTTTTAAAAGCAGTGAACTCTAATACATGTGCTAGTGGTTCACTCCTGCACTCCTAGCAAATCAGGAGGTGGAGATATGATTATAGTTTGAAACCAACCCAGACAGAAAAGTCTATGAAAATCTTATCTCCAGCTACCCAACAAAAACTCAGAAATGGAGCTGTGGCTCAATTTGGAAGAGGCCCTGCCTTGAGTGTAAAAGCTAAGGGAATGCACAAGGCTTTGAGTTCAAGGCACAGTACTGACACTAAAAAAAAATCAATTAATTAATTAATTAGTAGTGGTTAACTCTAGTTCAGGTTGACCATTGTCATTTTTTAAAATTTAATTTTATTGTCAAGGTGATGTACAGTAGGGTTACAGTTACATAAGTAAGGTAGTGAGTACATTTTTCTCCCAGTTTCCCCCCTTCCAAGTTGTATAGTTCATTTCCAAATATTGTCTTGTAAGTATCACTGTTGCCCTTTGTCTCACTGTTTTGTTGTTCCCCTTCCCTTCCCTAATTCAGATAAACATATATACAATATCCAGAGTACCAAAATCAAATACAGTGATAACTGGGGATAACCAATAGGAAAAAAAAACATGAAAGAAAAAAGAAATCACAGAGTACATTAAAAACAACAATTGCTTCTTAAATGATATAGCACCCTTTCCATGAGTTGTGTCCTATACTTTAAGTAGAAACTGTTAGAATCTTTGTGAGAAAGCATCATAAAAACTCATTTATTTCTGAAGGTCTCCATGGGTACTAGGAAGGAGTCTGAATCTGTGATAAAAACTAATTCATTTGATGTTATAGAAACTGAAGTAAATCCATGTTCCAGTCACCTTATTTTATATAAAGGGAAGTTACTATTAAAGAGTTTGTAGTGGTATCCTGTGGAATTTCATTATAAATCCAACTTCAGGGCTCTGACATTAATATTATTGGCTTCTTTCCAAAAGCCTAGGTTTTAGATAATTATACTATCACTTAAGAAAATAATTAGAAAAATATTAAGGAAAGGAGCTCCACAAAACAGGTTTTTAAATGTGGACAAGGAAAGGTTAGTCAAGTGATATAATGGAAACAAAGGGACTATAAAATGAAAATCATGACTCAGATGCGGTCTGAGGAGCTGCTGTAGATACAACCCTAGGCTACTGGATGGCTGCCTCTTTATGACTGAGGTTCATGCACATTCCTCTTGGCTACACGAGAAACTGGAAACACTCCTGAATATTTGTGCTCTGAGTAACAGGCATATATTCATAGGAACATACCACTAACAATGCATGCTAGCCTTCAAAACAGAAGATGTTTGACAGATTTTGTCTTAACCAATGGAGAGGTCTGTATTCAAGATTTATATCAGAATATTTGTACTTCTATGGGGAACAGATGGACAATTAGTTTAACATGAAAAGTAAACCTAAGTACCACAGCCACTGTACAGAAAGAAGGAAAAGCAAGTTAGATTCCAGAGAAATATGAAAAGTAATGGGCATTAGGAAAGAATCCTTCTATGAGCATATTTCTTCAACTACCAGTTTATATGCTGATAATTTAGAGTTTTTTTCAATATGCAAAGCAAGAAGAAAACAAAAACCTTCTTTAAAGATGATTCCTAGATTTCTGGATGCCAGTGACTTATACCTGTAGTGTTGTAAACACAGGAGGCTGAAATCCTGAAAATTACATTTCAAAGCCAGCTCCCAGTAGAAAAGTATGTGAAACTCCAATCCTAAAAATAACCAGCAGAAAGCTAGGCTGGGGGCATAGCTCAAGCAGTAGAGTCAGTGAGTAGAGCTACTATGAAATCCTCAGTTGAAACCTGGTATAGGATAAAGAAAACTTTTTTCACATAATGGCCAATGTGAATATAACTCACACATTGCTTCAAGAGAAATGATTTGAGCATTCTACTAATCATTCACTTAATTCTATGTTTATAATCTGCCTCCCTCGATGGGTATCAAACCATGATATACAGATAGCATAATAAAAATTATAAGTATAAAATCAGAAGCATGATCAAGCTCAGACCTGAAGTCATAGAGCTGAATTCATTGAGTTTTGGAGTCATTATTTCCTAATCTAACAATGGAAGTGATAATGATTTCTACTTATTAGAGTTCTGGTGAGGAGTGTTCAACAGAGTATCTGGCAAATGTTAAATAGTTGTGTCTTTCAACAAACTAATATAACTTTTTTCATTCTTTTCTGACTCTAATGTCAAGTTCCATAGACTATGAATGTGGAGTCAAAGTACTGGTTAATAACTAAATAGGTGTCATTTTCCTATAACTAATAACTTAAGCAATACAAAGGAACCTACCAAAAAACCATTGATAATAATAAAAATTATCTGGGTTAATCAAATTGAGGACTTAAAAAAGTGTCCTAAAAGATTTTCCATATCTTACTGGTCCAAGTGTATATAAGATTACTATTGAATATAAGTCTAGATCTGTCTCTCCAAATATCCCTGCTTTCATAATACTTTTCCTTTATCTCAGGGTCTTGAATTAAGTACTCACTACAAGTGCCTCAAGCTCTCTAACCCCTGAGACTTTAACACAGTTTCCACATGCCTATAGGTGTAACAATAACCATATTTTATAAGAATCTCATGAGGATTAGGTTTGAACCTATTAATAAAACAACAAAAACATTATATATATATTTTTCTGCCCCCTTATCTTTTTTGCCCTTGTGATGAGCTGCCCAAATGCTTCAACCACACTAAGATGTCAATAACCAACATGAAAGTTTTCCCGTTCTGGTTCCTGCTTCTTTAGCTTTCTTTTCCCAAAGCTGGGACCACTTAATCCTCATGTGCAGCCCATGGGAGTGCCTGTGTTCAGCCTGAAGGCATTAAACAACTCTCTCCTCATACAGAAGAGGGGTTGGGGAAGAAAGGAATTACTCACAAAACTACCCATCCATCCATCCATCCATCCATCCATTCAAGTCATTTTTTTTAGTAAACACTTAAACAGATACCATGTGTCACGCTCTTAGGTATGTAAAATAAACATGATGAGAAGAATAAACCCATATTAACCATAATACATGTCCATGTTCTCAAGTTGCTCAGTGTTAAGTGAAGGAGACAGAAACATAAACAAACCCCTGATGAACAGCATACCAGAGGCAGAAATGAGCTGTAGCAAGACAGGTTGAACTATAGTCATCAAGAGAAGGAAGCAGAGTGGGCTAAAGACTTAAAGAGAAACTTCTCTGAAGAAGAAAGAAGGATGGCCAATAGACACATGAAGAAATGCTCAACATCCCTAGCCATAAAAGAAATGCAAATCAAAACAACATTGAGATACCACCTCACTCCAGTTAGAATGGCTATAATCAAGAACTCTACAACACAGATGCTGGAGGGGATGTGGACAGAAGGGAACCTTTACTTCATTGTTTGGTGGGAATGTAAACTGTCAACCACTTTGGAAAGCAGTATGGAGGTTCCTCAAAAGACTTCACATAGAGCTCCCCTATGACCCAGCAATCCCAATTTTGGGCATTTACCCAAATGTTTACAAACAAGACCACACTAAAGCTACCAGCACAACTATGTTTATTGCAGCATTATTTACCATAGCTAAGATATGGAACCAACCCAGATGCCCCTCAGTAGATGAATGGATCAAGAAAATGTGGAATTCTATGCTTCCATCAGAAAGAATGACATTGCCCATTTGTTAGGAAATGGAAAAACTTGGAAAAATTATATTAAGTGAAGTAAGCCAGGCCCAAAGAAACATAGGTCCCATGGTTTCCCTTATTTGCAATATCTAGTATATGTATGAGTCAAGCAGAAAAGGTCAGATAATGTGATGTTAGGAAAATGAACCCTTAGATATGTATTTTAATGTTTTTTTCTTTCATGCATGTGTTTCTAATGCATTTATAAGATTATTTCTTTGTTGCTTTGTATGTCCCTCCCTCACAGTATAACCCCTGCTTTCACTATATTTGATGTCAGTATAACTTGTGGAGGAGATGGGGAAAAACAAGTCATTTAAGGATACAGGTGGACCTGTTGCAACAATGAGAACAATGAGAAGTACAAGTTGTCATGTCGAAAACGAGCTTTACAATGTCAAAGTGGGGGGGGAGGGGGGAGGCTGGGAAGGGATGTGAAGGGTAAACAAAGGAGGAGGTTGCAATGCTTGGTAAGAAATATATGCATTATCCTGCCCATGTAATTGTAACCCCTCTGTACAGTATGTTCACAAATAAAATTAAATTAAATTTAAAAAAAAAGAGAGAAGGAAGCAGCTTATCAGTCTCCATTGTGGATCCCAGATCTGCTTTCTGAAATCTATGCTAGGTTGATTGAGATCCCACCTTCCAAGGACTCCAAGAAAAGTGTCGTTAACTTAGTTCCATCTATTGAGCTGCTTTTTACCCAAGTCCTTTTCTTTTCATCTATGCCAACAACTAGGGTCAGCATCATATTAGGCACCTTGAAGTCCTTACTGTTGCCTGAACTTCTAAAAAATAATGCTGATGACAAAGTATATCCATATATATGCATTAGTCTTTATACTTAATATAAATTAGTAAAAATGATCCCTCATAAATGTAAATAACATACTTATATTTGGTGTGGAAATAGAAGCACTTTAAAATTTTAATTCACCCTTTCATCATTCTCCACCATCTTGCTTAAACCCACTTTTCTCCTCAATTTACCTAGTTACATTTTGACATATGTATACTGAATATTATGTCTGATTTGCCCACGTTTCTTCTATTTGTCTGAACCCTCCCCTTGAAGCCTCTCCTCAGACAACACATGCTTCAGCTTCCTGTTAAACTGTTAGTTGTTCAGAGGAGTTACTACTCCATTGGTATCTTCTCTGTATATACCATAATTTACTTAATATGTTTGTGTATATATGCATATGATCCTGTATATGTTGGCATATGTATGTATAATTTAGATCAGCTCAGAAAGACTACTCTCTGAATCTGCTTTCATATGCTGGTGATGGAAGGCATCCAGTAATTCAGTGTGAAGAATACCTGATCAGACAGACACTGTGATCGACATTAAAGATTTTACAGTGAACAGAGGCATAACCCATGGACTCTCGGTGAATCAGACAAGTCCTACCCAGCCCTGCCCCTATAAGCAGTGGTAAGACAGACAGAAAGCTTAGCTTTGATACTTCATAGTTCAAAAGCAAATTCAGTTTACAGAGTACCCAATATGTGAAGATAATAACATTCATTAAGTACCAGTAGTTGGTCAAGTTCCTTTCTCAGCTTAATTTTCTCTAACTCTTGTATTTTCTTGAGATAGACATGCATTAAACATCATGGTATTTTTTAAAAAGTCAGTCATGACTAGAACTAAAAATTGGAAGTGTTTTGTATATCTCATTATACTACATATGAAGGTAAATTAGTGACAATTTCTACCCAAAGAAGCTCATGACATAGAAATCAAGGACAAGTATAAAAATTAATATATAATCTTAAGTGCTCTATTTCCTGATGGATTTGTTATGTATATGAAAGACTTCGTCTACACCTAGAACTTGAAAAAAATTCCATATTTTAGATGTGATGAACTTGGAATCACAGACACATGTTTCTCCCTACTGGCCTCTCATTGTTAGACTGACAACATTATGGGCATGCTTTTCCAGACAGGTGCACTTTCTGACCTTCACTTATATGCTGAAAAAGAGAATTCTGTATTTGGCTGCCATTTGTTGGTTAGAACCTCAGGCTTAGTGTCATGCTGAAACGCTTGTATATAGTGTTGCATATGTACTTGGTTCTATAGTTTATTATTAGCCCCAGTTTTCAGATGAAGAGGCTGAGTTTGAGTGATATTACATAATTCGCTAGATTACTTCACTGGAGGTTACAAAACATTTTAACATTAATCTCATTCTCTTGTTCCTAATGGCTTAGTCCATCTTACAGAATCTTATTTATTCACTCTGAGTTTTGTCTTTTGCTTCACTTTCTTGGTAGGAATTTTCTGACTCTTTTTCATTCACATTGAATGCATGCAAATGCTCTGCTAGGGATGAAAACCAACCTCCACCCCAAAAGAACTTTAATCTTTTAAACCTCCTGGAAGTTGCACTGTGGCTCAAGTGGTAGAGGGCTCAACTTGAGCTTAAGAGCCCAGGGACACAGTTCAAGCCCCACAACTAAGAAAACAAAAATAAAATTATATATATGTACACACATATATATATATCCATATATATATATATGTGTGTATATATCTATATCTATACATAGATATATATACACCTTCTCCCAATATCTTTTGATTTAAAACAAACATAGTCCTAGTCATCATTTTGTGTTCCATATCCTAACCTCCAGTTAACATATTATACCATGGGGAATGTCTCCTATGGAAGCTTTTCAGACCTTTGACTTCAGGGGGCTCACCATCTAATAGCAGGGATCAATGATTTTCAGAAGCATAAAATGGACACGATGACAGAGACAAGAAGAGATGCTACATAAACTCAGGTGGAGAAGAGAGTTCTGGATGGACTGCTTTGGAGAGAAAACATCTGCATGGTATCCAGATAAGTAAGAAGAAACAGTAAAGATAGGGGTGATTTATAATAACATGTGAGGTGACAAGTTGGCAATGTTCCTGCATGAAATTGGAAAGATCACAGTTAAAACCAACTCTCCCAATTCATTACATGCTCATTGAGCCCAGGCTTGGATTCAGCTAGGATGCTAGTTGAAGCATCAGACAGGCCTGATTTCAAAACTGCCACCCTCTGAACCTCAATTCTTCAATTCCCAAGCAGGATAATGTCTGTGGTGAAGAATGAATGAGTTTGTGGTCAGCATTTAACAATGATGAGAATGATTCATGCTGCTGCTGGCATGCAGTTACTGGTATAGTACAAGAGACTGGGTAGATATATCCATTACCACCCTCTTAGGGCTTCTATTACACTTGGTTTTGAGTTGTAAAACGCTGCGGCAGAATCTACCTTTGGTCTCTGAGAGATGCTATGAATCAGTGCTGTCTATGGTATGAAAGCCATAATTCTCCAGTGATCAGCCAGACATGTCTAGGCACGACACATTCAGGAGAAAGCTGCCCCGACATCCACTCTCATTTTGTTTTTCTAAGAATGATAATGGTCTTGGCTTCCTTCTTTCCTCTCAGTGAGCTCGAACATAACAAAAACAAAATTTATTTCATTGTTCTGCCAACACTTCATTTCTCTGGAATAATTCTCTGGGTATACCCTAGCTGCTTCTTATTTGTCAGTCTTTGCCGGGTGCAGCTTAGGAGAACTTAGAGGAGAGATACTAAATCAATATTTGAGCTTATGTAGGTCCTTAAAATAGTCTAAATATACAACAGTGAGCTAGTAGTACCTGAGTTGCCCTGACAGCAACCCTGTCCACTTGGGTTAGATTGTGACTTAGAAGTAAGACCTTTCCAGCAAAGCCTACTTCCCTGTCTTCTTCCATAAGTCCAGAAGAGTCCAAAGCATCAATCTCGAGAGAGCTGGAATTTCCTTTCTGTTGCCAGCTCAGAAATAGCCGTCAGTGGGCTTGGGCATTATGTAATCTTCTCTCTGTTGTGTGACCATAAGTAAATCACTGACTTCTATGATCTTTGTTTACTCTTAGAAATTGGATAGGTCTGGTCAGTCTCCAAAGCTACTTTTAATTCTAGAGAACAGCTAGCAAGCTCTTTTCAGTACTTAAGTAGCAAAATAGTCATACAGTTACTCATTCATTCATCTAGAAAACATGTGCAGCATATTTATTCCTGCTGTGCATTCTACAAGCACAGCAAACAAAAATGTCTTGTGGTCTTTGTCCTCTCAGCATTTTTATCCTAACTGTGCCTTGCAGAAGACGTCACCATAAGATAATTGCAAATGTCATCAATCTTAATTAAAAGCAAATAGGAATTCATAGATAACTCTAATCTTCCCTTCTCAGAGTAGATCAAGCTTAAGAGACTTGGATACAAAGATGAGAGCTGCATTTAAACACTCATGAAGACAGAGCAGAATACGTTTAGATTTGAACACCCCCAGGAAAAGCAGAGAGACACTAAGGAGACTAGCCCACATAAGGAACTAAGCAAGAAGAAAACCTGGGAGAGAGCATTTATTTTTTATTTCCAACAAATAAAAAGTATTTAGTGTAGATGTTCTTTTTCTATAATATCTAGGCTGTCTTCAATCCCTGAGATCCGATCTTCTGCATGGTCTAACCTGCTGTCAAGACTCTCTACTTTGTTTTTTATCTCTTTTCCTTCTAGTTGGTCAGCTTTGATGGCTTCAAGTTC
>NW_012267330.1:4985503-5030869 GCF_000151885.1 Dipodomys ordii | reverse complement strand
GCTCCTTGTCGGTTCTTGCTGGTGTTGAGTAGAATCCGCTCACCCGCTGCGTCTGGCTCCTTTGTCCCGGACTCTCTGTGTGAGCGCTCAGGTATGGCTTCGGTCTCCGCCACTTGTGACCCTGCCGCCGCCGCCACGGCGGCTGCTCTATTTAGTGTACATGAAAGATTAAATATGTTCTAGATGATTTCATAAGACAAAATTATGCTGAGTAATTGGAAGATAGAGGGAAATAGCTTTTCACTTTATATAAAATATCTCACAATGTAAGGATGCAAAGATAGACTGCTCATAATATATTGAATTATTGGTGGTATTGAAGTCTAGGCTAGCAAGTTGACAGGAAGAACAATTTTTAGCTGTGTTGTAAACATACCTCTTTCATGTGTTCAGTAGGTAAAACAGAGGAATAGCTAAAATAATTAATATACTTAGTTCCAGAACACACAGTACCCCAAAAGCTTTACAAAATTTACTTTTGCTGCTGGAAATATGATCTACAATTTGATGGATCTAGAATTTCAAAGAAGTGTCTGGGCTATGTAAAGTGATTTGGGAAGCATAGAGAAGATGTTCTCACCATAAAAGATCTTTCTCACCTGCTTGGAATAAAAAGGATCTCACTTCCAGAATCTATAAAATGATAGATAGAAATAAAATAATTGATAGGCATAGATATTACATATATACAAGTGATATATACACATATGGTATATATACAAATATGCATATGTACATATATATCACAGAATATGAAGAATAAAATCTATGTAAGAAGTAGTTACTGCTGTGAAATTAATTAATTCTCACAAAGCACTTAGAATTATACCTGATAGATAGTATGTACATAGGCCCAGTAGGTAAAGCTAATAAATATATTTGATGACCCTACTTCAAAAATTATTTCCAACACTTTTTCTCGTCTCTTTCTTTTGTGTCTCTGACCTTGAACAGAAGGAAATAACTCAATTAAAGGACATAGAGCGAGAGTTTGAAAGAGCAGACAGGATCAAAACCAAGGTAGACCCCTGAAGTGAGTCCTCCCTGAGGTGAGTAGAGGGGTAGACTTTCATCTTTTCCTTGTTATGGAAGGAAGGAGAAGATGCTAGCTCAGATCTCCATGAATCTCCTTTTTGCCAGCTTCTGTCCATCTTCCCTGCCAGAATGGTCCTCCAGGACAACAAAGATGTCTACTAAATGTCTTCACCGAGTCAGTGTGGACACACCCCTGTAATCCAGTACTCAGGAAGGAAACATAGGACTGCAAATCTGAGTCTAATCTTGGTACATAACAAGACTCTATTATAAATAAATTAAAAAATAAACAAACAAACAAACTTGGCTGAACACATATAGTACAGTCACCGCTGGCATCCCCTTCTGGTGTCTGAGGGCTGCTGCCAAGCCAGACCTTCCTGCTCATGTCTATTACATTCGCCATTCACTTCATTTGAGACCATGCTCCTGCCCACGGGAACCGCTCCTCACTGTGGTCTACACAAATCTATCCCTTCCAAATTCTTCCCATAATACATTACAGCAGCACTTCGGAAAACTTTCTGCATAACCTCTACCAAACAGGACCAATTCCCAGTCATAACAGGCTTCATTTCCCCCAAATCACTGTCTTTACGTCTCTAAACAATTTTTAGAAAGAATTATGTCAGGGACTCAATCCAAGTGCATAGAAGATGCTAGGCACTTAGTAGGTACAATATCAATATTGCTAAGTCAACAAATGCTTAAACTTTCAACTTAAAAGTCCGTAGAAGCAAAATAAGTTCTGAACAAGACACAATGATAATAATTTATCATCACCAAATAGTCATAATTTATGACATACTTATGTCATAATTTATATGACATACTTATGTCATAATTTATATGACATACTTATGTCATAATTTATATGACATAATTTATGACAATGCTGATAAGTATGAATTGTAATAAATAAAAAACAAATAATAATATGATTATAGTAATGATCATCTTGTTTTCCTATCCTATCTTCTTTCTATTTTATGTACTATATACATCTGCACATCTATTTCAATCAACTAGATACTTATTCATTTCTTCTGATTTAATTTCTTTGTGCATAGATCTGTCAGGCATGGGTATCTCAACTACTGAGCTTTGCATTCATAAATATCTGCTGGTTGGTTAAACTGTTCCAACACCTTCACCATTTTAATGAAGGTGGTTTACAAAGCCTGCTTGATAAGCTTTGCCAGGGCCTAACCTATACTAGACACTAAGATGTGTCCCTCATATCAATTCATACTGCAATGAAATATAGATTAAAACACATAAAAGTAAAGTCAACTTCCTTTAGATTTAATAAAATTTAACCCATCTTCAAGAGTGCATATATTTTCAAGGTGAATATCTTTACAAAGAGCTCTGTGACAGGCAAACATCCCTCAGGAGACATGCTGTTGGGACATGGAATTGGTTAGTAGCTTTGGGATCAGCATTTCATGATATACTATGCTTTGACTGACAGCTTTATTTCTAGAGTTTTCCGTAAAGGCTGGACAAGGAATTGACTGTCTCAGGATGGAAGTGCACCTTGGTCTTTGGATCCTGAGCCATTACATTTTAATCGTAAACTCCTGGTGATGAGAGAGGCAGGTAGGTGGGAGCAGAAAGGGGCTATTATTCAAGCCAGCCTCATTCTCACCCCATTTGGAAGGGGAGCTGGCAACAAACCAGATGAGCTGACACGTGGAGTCCCTATTAGCTGTTGCTGCTTGTGATTTCTGTGATTGAAGAGAGGAGCTGATTGTGTTTTTCACCATATTAATAGCAATGGAGTGGTGAAGTGCCAGGCTCTTCCAGGGCCAGCTGCAGTCACAGCCACACTGTGTCAAAGGATAGTGCTACTACTTGCAGCACCCGTCCCAGGTATGGATGGGTCCTGCTTATCCTATGGCTGGAGGCACTCGCTGGCCTGAAGCTTGAGCAGAGAGAGGGAAGACCACACTGACTGCACAGAGGTATGCACCAGCTTTCCAAACCACTTGGATGTTTCCCAGAAAGATAGAACTAGGAATTCCTTGCCTCACTGCTTTTCTTTTTCTTAATACTAGGTGGCTCAGGAAGCTTTGCTGATAGGTTAGCTTCTTCAGATTGCTCCTGAATCTTTAGAATAGGATATGTTTGCAGTTTTGAGAAGAATGTGAGGTCTATATGAGATATGTCAGTAGCAGCCCATGGATGCAAACTGGAGTTCATTAAAGAGAGGAGGAGAGCCAGGCATTGGCAGCTCGTGCATATAATCTTAATTACTCAAGAGGATGAGATTAGTGAATTGAATTTGAAAGCCAGCTCAGACTGTGGGATTCTCATCTGCAATTACCCTGCAGAAAGCTAGAACTGGAAGTTTGGCTCAAGGACTGGAGCACAAGCCTTGCCTCAGTGAAAAAGGTGAGTCGAGAGCAAGGTGATCTGAGGTCAAGTCTCAGTACTAGCACAAAAATAAGTAATTAGATAAACAATCAAACAAACAAATAAATAAATAGAGTGAGGAGATGGGGAATATGGCTGAAAGCCATCTCAGTGGTTTTTCCATACTTCCCCTCATGTCTGAGGAAATACAATTTCTCAGGACTCCTGGGTGAGCCCATGGAAGATTTCTCTCTTTTCCCCTTACTCTGTTTTTTTTTTCAGTTTTAGGCTTACTTTTGTTTCCTTTTTAATGATATGGACATCTGTGTCTACTCCTGTGTGTATGAGTACACACAAATGTACACACATGTTCTTTTAATAAAAACAAGACATGTTATGGTTTAATATGTATTATTTCATCTAATAATGCATGCAATAAATATATATGAATGTTTATTAATCAGTGACAAGAATGCTAATATTATTCCAAACAACAATATAATTTTCCCAGCCTATTTTTATAGGTTGGAATTTCACTGTGGCATTCATCATCAATTTAACCATGAGAACTGAAGTTTAGCCATGAGAACCACTCAACATTTTTACCACAAACAGTGCTACTATGGTGACACAGCTGCTGCTCAAAATGGAGCAAGGAGAGGGGGAGTCTTGAGTCCTCTGGTTCATAATTAGACTTTTAGCTTTCATGAGAGACCAGGATAAAGTTTCTATCAAACAGTAGCATTGGTTTGTTTGGGATACAAAACACCAGAGACCAGATTACATAAACAACAAAACTTTATTTTCTCATAGTGGTGAAAAGTTCCAGAATACAATGCTGTTAGCTTTCGCTGCTCCCAAGGTCTTTCCTCCTGACTTGTAGGTAGCCACCATCTCCCTGTGTCCCCACACAGCTTCTATGTAGGTCTAGATATCTCTTCCTCCTCATAAAGTCATTCCAGTCATATTTGATTATAATCAACATTTATGAAGCCCCGATATAAGTTTATCTGATTTGGGGAGAAGAAGGGAAGCATAGAAATAGTGGGACAAAGGGTGAATTACTTCAGCAGTGATACTCACGAGACACTGTTGAAAGTACAGTATACAACTTGGGGAGAAGGGGCTGGGAGTGAGAAAAAAGTTCAAAAAAAAAGAGGGAGGGCTTAACACCTTTCAAAAAATTTACTTATTACCTGACTTATGTAACTGTAGCCCTTCTATACATCACCATCACAATAACGATTTTTAAAAAAATAAAGTACAGTTTATTCTGAGGTAATGGACTATTACACCCAACAGAAGTATTTTGAGGGAACATAGTTGAGTAATAATAGTTTGTTTCTCAAAAGAAATCATTGAAGCCCAGTGTCAATGGTTCACACCTAAACACTAACTTATGAGAAGCCTGAAATCTGAATATCACAGTTCAAAGCCCAACAAGTCAAAGAAGACCATGAGACCATATCTCCAATTTACTACCATAAGAAGCTAGGAGTAGAGCTGTGGTTCAAGTGGCAAAGTGTTGGCCTTGAGCACAAAAGGGACAGTGCCTGGACCCTGAGTTCAAGCCCCAGAACTGGCACCAAAACATTAATAAATAAATCATTGCAAACCTCAGAACCAAGATAGATCCAACTTGGGGCTGGTGGCTTCTACAATCTGCAGTTTGACACTGATACGCTTATCTGAGTCATTCTGTGAAACCTCATTTAGAGTACTAATCATTGTCTTGCAGTACTAAACAAAACATAATAAAAGATCTTTGGAAGCATAAATCAAGATGCCAAAAGGCATCTTTTACAATGAGACTTTTGGAAAGCTTTTCATGTGACTAAAATAATAAGAAAAGAGATTCAAGTTTTTGCTGATATAAAGCTGGAGAAACTCTCTGGAATATATTTTTAACTCTTCTTCATCTGCACTGCCTACTCCCATCTCTCAGAAGGTACTGGAGAAATACAAAATTTTAAATTCCCCCACTCAACTAAGCCTCCTTTGGACAGCCGTGAGTAGACATACACATGATTCTTGAATAATCACAGACTCTTAGACTACCCCATCATTGTAAGTTGTTTTCCTTGACTGTACTGCCTCAATCATAATGATATTAATTTTTCTTATCAATGTTAACATGATAAAAACAAAAGCAAAGCTGCTGTTATTCAATGACAGATATATCCCTAGATAGTTATTTAAGTTTATTATAATTAACTTCTATATATATTACAATTAACTTTCAAAACAGCCACATGTAAAAAATGTGACCATTATTCTTATTAAAAAACTGAGAATAAAAGGCTGGGTGTGGGGTCTACTGCTTCTGATCCCAGCATTCCAGAGGGAGAAGCAGGAATATCATGAATTAAAAACCATCATGATCCAGACAGTGTTGCCTAGACTCAATGAAAAAAAAAAAAACCCACAAAGAAAACACCTTAAAATCTCATGGTTTCCCTTATTTGCAATAACTAGTATATGTCTGAGACGAGCAGAAACGGTCAGATAAGTTGAGGTTAGGCGAAATGCACCCCAACATAAGGATTCAAATGTCTTTTTCTTTCTTGCGATTGTGTCTAGCACATTTATAAGATGATTTCTTTGTTGCTTTGTATGTCCCTCTCCCATGATATAACCCCTGTTTTCATTGTATTTGATGTTGGTATAATTTGAGGAGGGGAAAAGAAAAAGCAAATTGTTTAAATAGGGATACAGGTGGACCCGTTGCAACAATGAGATGTACAAGTCGTTATGTGGAAAAACGAACTTTTCGACTTTGGCCAGTCGAGGGGGGAAGAGGGGGAGCAGGGAAAATGAGAAGGGATGGGAAGGGGAAACAAAGGAGGAGGCAACAATGCTTGATAAGAAATGTACTCACTACCTTGCCCGTGGAATTGTAAACCCTCTGTACGGCATTTTCACACACACACACACACACACAAAATCTCTATTGAACGGGTGCCAGTGGCTCATGCCTATAATCCTAGCTAGTCAGGAGGCTGAGATCTAAGAATCACCATTCAAAGCCAGTCCAGGGGGCTGGTAACGTGGCTCAGTGGTAGAGCGCTTGCCTTGCACGTCTGAGGCCCTGGGTTCGATTCCTCAGCACCACATAAGCAAAAAGAAGCTGGAAGTGGCACTGTGGCTCAAGTGGTAGAGTGCTAGCCTTGAGCTGAAGAGCTGAGGGACAGCGCCCAGGCCCAGAGTTCAGGCCCCATGACTGGACCCAAAAAACAAAACAAAAAAAAAAAATCAAAGCCAGTCCAGGAAGGAAAATCCATGAAACTCTTATCTCAAATAAACCACTAGAAAACCAGAAGTGGCATGTGGCTCAAGTGGTAGAGCGCTAGCCTTGAGCTGAAGAGCTGAGGGACAGCGCCCAGGCCCAGAGTTCAGGCCCCATGACTGGACCCAAAAAACAAAACAAAAAAAAAAAATCAAAGCCAGTCCAGGAAGGAAAATCCATGAAACTCTTATCTCAAATAAACCACTAGAAAACCAGAAGTGGCACTGTGGCTCAAGTGGTAGAGCACTTGCCTTGAGCCAAAGAGCTCAGGGACCACGCCCAGGCCCAGAGTTCAAGCCCACCTTGGACAATAATCACACAAAACTATTCATGACCAACGTTGTGACTATTTTCTGTTTGGTTCAAAATCCTTCTAATTTCCTGGGAGTGCAGTCAATCCAATTTGACTAAGTACTATTCTACAGCAGTGTTCAACACATTTGCTCAAAATCTCAGGCTCAACTGACTTGATCAAGCCCAAAGTCCGAGCTGGTATCCTGGGTTAGAGTCTTATTTACTGTCCTGTCTCCATACCCAGGGGTATGTAAATGACATGGATTGTCATTCCCAGAACTGTTAGTCATGGTATGCACATTTTGCATTATTTCATTTCATTTTCCATGTCTGTGAAATGTCCACTCACTTAGTATTTAATTATTGTAATGAATTTGATTTTCATCCAATACTCCAGTAGCTGTAACCAATGCCAGACATCCCAAATTGATGTATTTCTGTTTTGGTTATGTTGTTTGTGTATTTCACAACATAAAACAATTGACTAGAACTATTCACACACTAGGAGACTAACATCCTTTCTAAGTTTTAGGCACTTTCTGTGTACTTAAAAGAATTCATTTGGTCCTTATAATGACCAATTAATATTATACCATGTAGCAGATGAAGAAGCTCTGGAAAAGATCAATCATTTACTCAAGTTTACCATTTACCCACTGGGATTGGTAGAACTGGAAGTGAGCTATAACAAGGTAGACACATAGCTTGTCTTTTTACCACCCCAACTTAAAGAAATGGCTCAGGACATACTCATTGGGATGCCATTGCCTCAGAAATACATGAGACAATTTCTTGCACTTCACAGTTTGAAAGACATTTTATTCCATCTATCACCAGCTCAGTTAAGGACACTGGAAACTCTGGTAACTAATACTGTGTGATTACATAATGTGTCTAAATGTAGTTGAGTTGCAGTGAAAATTAAAGAGATACAAAATGCATTGCATTGTTATAAATACAACAACTCTCAAAAACATAATCTTGGGGACCATTTCATTCTATTCCTAACTTCTTATATTTATATAGCATGGTCTAATTTCTAAAAATATTTACATAATATTTTCTATAAATTGAACATTTTATATCTATTCATGCTTCATTATAAGGAAAATATAATCATTAAATAAGCTTGTTAAAATGAGCATACAGTAAGTGAAGGGTTAAAGTTTTGAGGCAGTGACCACTTGTTGCTTGTTTCTAGCAGAGCAACACATGGTGGTAATCCAAACACTTGGTTGGTTGTGTGCCTTTATAACCCCTGCAAATCTTTAGCTAGGGGGCTCTCCTCCTGGGCTTCACTGTGTCTTAGGACAAGGCCCAAGCTGCAGCCCGTTTAAATAAAACCTTAAAACAGCTGTAGAGTCTGACTCTCGGTGGTCTTCTTGGTGGGGGTCCTGTGACCTAGGCATAACAGTAAGTAAATAATAATTATCCAAAATATCAATGAAAATCATCTTGGTGGTAAGCCCAGAGGAAATACAGATTTTCCTGAAAGCCTGTATGTATGGAAAGTTCCTGTTTCGTCGTCGTTCTTCTCTTTCTCTCTTTTCTTATACCTTTCTGTTTTCTTCCTTTCCTTCACAATCAATGAGTACATACCATATGCACAGCAATATTCTTAATACTAGAGAGAATTAAAAATAAAGTTTCTGTTGGGCACTGATGGCTTATTCCTATAATCCTAGCTACTCAGGAGGATGAAATCTAAAGACAGGGCTTTGAAGCCAGGTCAGTAGGAAAGTCCATAAGACTCTGATCTCAATTAAGTGTCAAAAATGCTGAATGTAGAGAATTGCTCAAATGGTAGAGCACTAGCTTTGAGTAAAATAGCTCAAAGACAGAGTCCAGGCACTGAGTTTGATCCCTGGAATGGCACTAAAATTAATTAATTAAAAACAAAAGTTCTCATTCCCACAAAACAGTCTTCCTATCCCCAGGGAAATCAACCAAGCCAGCATAGTATAACATTAAGAAATTTAAGGAACACATGATAAAGAGGCAAAAAGCAGAATGAATGTGGAGGGAACTCAGCCCTTGAAGAGCCACTCTTCACACTTTTCTGTTTTATCCTGTCTGAGCTCTGTCATAAGAATGTCTTTGGGAGGAGATAAGAAAGTAGAGCAAAGAGAGTCATCAGAGGTTTTTCTCTCTCACTTCCTTCCTGCAAGGTCAATGGATTACAGAATGGGCCTCCTTGCTTTCTGTTCCTGAAATTTGACAACTAGTTCCCTGGTTATAAGAATAGTGAACTGCTATTTAAGTGAGGTGGCCAGGGATGTCCTCTTCTGGAGAGTTTCATTTTCCTTCAAAGCAGAATGTATTAAAAGACAGAAAATAAGATAAGCTCAACTATCTAATAGTGCAAGTCTTTCCTGAGGCCTCATTACATCATTTCAAATATTTTGAAATTTGAGTCATATATTTGTATTGTTTCTATTCCTTCTTGGATACAGTTATTAGAAAAGAAAAGCAAAAAGCACCTGAATTACAAGCAAGGACTTGCACATTGGAAATGATACAGGCAGCTGTTTAGAAGGGCAGTTGAGGGTCGGTTAGCACCACCAACAAGGGAAGGAGGTGCCTCTCTGATGCCCAGGACAAAATCTTCATCTCCATTTGTGAAGATGAGACATTCTCCATATCTGATGATTGGGTGTGTCCACACACATGGATACCCTTTTGTTATCTTCACATAAAGCAATTTTGTTAGTTTTATTTTCCCAAGAAATACTACTAGAAATAATAAAAAAATAATGTAAGCATTTTTAGAGCAAAGTGTATTTTTAAATTCTCTTTGCTTTAGTTGCTCTTTTTAAAAAAAATTTATGGCTGAAAGAATATAATTAATTCAACATGGTTGCTTAGAGAGAAACTTTTCAGGTCCTGCTCGATATACTATAGACATTTATTTCATGTTGGACCTAGGGAAATAAGACTCTCAAGTAAATAATTTATTAAATTTGATATAAATTTATTTGGATTCTTTTACTTTTCTGAAAAATACATATTAATGGTTTTAGACAGTGTGAAATATTTGTAACACCTGATATTTCTGGGAGAGTTTTACTATTCCATCACTCTGCTAAACACAAATTAGAGTTCAGCACCTCAGTGGGTTTTTCTGAAAATAAGTTCATTTGGTAAGAATTTGTATGCCACGTGGATTTTACCCAGGGCAAAGTAAATTGAACTTCTGAGGATGAAAGGAAAATACATTTTTTCTTATTACTGTTATCAAAAAATTGCTTTTGGGAGAGCCTTTTACTTCCAAATGGGTCCTTACTCATTTGACCAATCATCTATGGTTTATGTGAAATTTTAAAATACATGTTTTGCTAAATTCTAATATAGCAAGAGCTCTTTATTTTCCTGAAATAACCACTTTGAAAGAATGAACTTGCAATTTTAGAACTAGTACTTATTATTTCAGACCATTCTAACATGACTCATGTAGCAGGTTTGCCACTCACTCATTTTTGGCTAGCAAGAACATTACCTCCCACAAATTCCAGAAGTGTTTATACATGCTATGTTAACTGTAAGCTCCTCTGAGGATTGGGAGTGAAATAATTTATGCCTTTTTTATAAAGTTTGTATTGCTATAAAGCAAAATTAGAAACTATGTTCATAATGCTTATTTTAAAATATGTAAGAACAACAAAAATACTCTTTGTTACATTTTCCTGTATAGAAAACATAGTTAGCCATTCTGCTAATATTTCTTCTGGACAAGGTATATTTTGGGATTTCTCATATAACAGGGCTTGGCTTTAGAGCTAGAAGGGACCTTAAAATTTACTGAGTTACCCAGAATGTCACCACTTCAGAGTCCACACAGAGGTGCCCAGGCACTTCCCTATGCTCATCTTTCAGGGTGCCTCTGAGACTTCAGACTTCAAAGACTATCAGACATGGACCAGGCCATTGAGAATCACTAACAGGGACCCTGGAGGCCCTTGGAAGATGTCCTGGTTGATGACCTAAAGAATTAGGACACAGTAATGACTGCTCCACAATATGCTACCAAGCTTTAGCAAGACTCTACAGCTGAAAATTCTTGTCTCGGGAGTTGAATTCCCTGCTTTGTACATAAAACAATGTGTGGCTTTCTACTTTCTACTTACTACTTTCTACTCTCCAAAGGCTTAACTTGGTCACCAAGCTATACATTTCCACAAATGGTGCTCTAATTCACCCCATGTAAATCATATGGGCTGGCAGAATCCTGAATACTATTTAGAAAGTGTCAGTCTGGGAAGGTGGTTCAGTGGTAGATCTCTTGCCTTGCATGCATGAGGCCCTAGGTTCGATTCCTCAGGACCACATACAAAGAAAAAGAAGCTGGAAGTGGTGCTGTGGCTCAAGTGGTAGACTGCTACTTTGAGCCGAAGAGCTGAGGGGCAGCGCCCAGGCCCAGGGTTTAGGCCCCATGATCAGGAAAAAAAAGAAGTCTGCATTTCAAATGGCCTAGATGCATTTCCAATTAGCTAGATGATCTCCATTGGCATCTCTGACCTTTTTAGTTACAACACCAAGAGAGTGCCCATGCCTCTTTTATTCCAATTCTTCATCATTTCTAAAGGGGGATTTGGCCACTTGTCGGGTTGTGCAAAATCCTCTGTGCACAATAGAGCAGCTATACTTGAATTTAGAACCAGGAGTCATTTTTCATATTCCAATAATAATCAGGTCTACAGAGCACATCTGTTGTAACATTTTCTTAAAGAAGGACTTTTTCCCAATCTTTTTCCCTTTTGCCCTTACATGTTTTTTTTAAATACTTCAATTACGTTTTGCCATTTTCATGTCTTCATTAGCAAGTACTAGCAAATCTTTTCTCCTTGAATCCATTACTCATCCCAACACTACCTTCAGAGTATCAATTGTTCACCAAAGGACTAGAGCACTCTTTATTACCCTGCACAATAAAATAACAGGATGTATTCCTTGGTGTGAATTATGAGGACATCCATATTTCTTATGTATCCTCTCATGATGTTGAAAATTTTCAGTTGGCTAAATTTAATTCAACCCCTTGATCCACAGAATGTGAACCCTGGAGCAATACATATTTATAAAGTGCCTGCCACACAGACACGACACTGAGTCTTCTTCACTGGCTTAAATCAAGCTTTTCCTTTTCTCCTCTTACTGACTGCTGTGCCTACACCCAACAAGCTCTCGGATACATCAAATACCACAATAAGTATAGAATAATATACTCAAAAAAGTTAATGACAACTTCAATTGTCTATGTACAGAGTTGGGAATACTTGTCCCCACCAAAATCACCAGGGCAAACCAAAAGACCAGAAAAAAATGCCAAAACCATGTTTGGAGCCAAATGCTAGTGGTTCATACTTGTAATCCTAGCTAATCAAGAGGCTGATGATCACAATTCAAAGCCAACGAGGTAGTTAATTTGTAATAATCAACAATTAACCAGTAGAAAAAACAGAAGTAGAGGTGTGGCTGAAGGAGGAAAGCACCAGCTTTGAGTGAACATATAAGAGAACATAACCCTGTGTTTAAGCCAAAATACTGGCACCAAGGGAAAAAAGAAATTAGGAAAAGAACAAGACATATTCAGGCAGAACCCAAAGATCTCAACCCAACACCTGGTTGCATGTAAACCTGTCTCTCAAGCTATACTAAAGAGGCTGTGAAACACAGCTATTGTCAATGGCTAATATGAACCCTAGCGACACCTCCCTCCCCCACATTCTTCCCCTTTCTTTCCATGCAAGCAAGCAAGTCCCATGATTAATCATTAGTACCTAACTTTGTTTCTTTCTTCTTTTCACCTCTATTCACATTCACTTCCATTAGTAGTCAAAACTCTATTTACTTTTCTAATGAGCTAAAACACAGATCACAACCATGAGTAAGTGTGCTGAAAAACAACAAATAATGAGGTGGGGAAGAAAAAACTTGTGAGATATAATTAATTCCAGATAATATTTTTATAGTATCCTTTTAATGCTTTATATGAAATGAATGCAAAGTATTGTAATCTGAGGGTTCCAATTTACTTCTTCACTACTAATGTGTTCAATGAAGTCATGGAGGCTCTTTTGGCCTAAAGAAATCACTATAACTACTTTTATTACCAGTAGCCATGTATGTTTTCTGAGTGGTGAGACAAGTCTCTCAATTTGATTCTGAGTGCTGTTTGTACTACCCATCCCCCGATATGTGGCTTTTAGGAACATCTGTGTGAAAACAATTTCACATGTTTTTGATAACCACCTTCTCTGGTCGGATAACCAAAGAAGGGAGAGGGTAACCTGCAACCTGAATCTCAATCCTTCACCACCACAGATGCTACCCTGATGCTATGCTTTCCCCACTCTTCATGTGGAGTTCAGAACAAATTTGGAAGTGAGTGAACGATTGAGGTCCAATTATTTGGCCTGTTATTTAACTGTTATTTCCATTAACAGTTAAAACAAAGGATATAACCCAATACAGAAGATCTCTAAGCTTTTTAACACTAAACCTTAGAATGGATCAGAATTATTTCTCTTTCTACCAAGTCCCACACTGATGTAAGCTTAGATTGATTTACCAGAGTGGACAGTGATGAAGTTTTTGTTATTTCCAAGAGGAATTACTGAGCTGAGCTCATGCTGCACAAATATACTAATCAGATTCGTTGCTGGCTGGCTGTCCCAGAATGCTGATCACATAAAGTGGTTAAATGTAGCCAGAGATATTGGGGGAAACTCCCTCCCAATGTAAACCTAAGGCTGGGAAGAAGCAACCTCTCTTTCAAATTGAGGGCGGGCAAACCCACAGACTTAAATGGAATCATTTTATAACTTTAATGCTTCATCTAGAATTATTGGTCTAACAGTTTTTGGTCTTCTTAGTTACTTCAGGAGTAGTCCTGGCCATTTCTGTAGTTGGTACAGCCATGGGTTCTATATCTCCTGCAATAATGTTTACTTCTGAGCATTGTTTCCTAATTATAATGCTTAGTCAACCAAACTAGGCTGGCCAGACATCTCATTGGAGCCACTGTGGGAACTGCCCAGAGACTAGATTACCCACTTCAGCAGCCTGGGAGTCGATCCAGACTTATGGCTGAGTCTAACATCTCTGACTGAATATGTGGAACTCTGCCCTGACAGAGTCATTAACTTTTTCAGGGCCAGGTCATTGTCCTCTTTGCTACCATGACACTAATTTGACTCTGCAGCAGAGATAGCCAGTGTTTAGTGCTTTGTGTGGCAACTCATTCATCTGACTCCCAAAGAGCCCAGATGGACTGATGGCACAATCATAATGCTAAGTTCTTAAGAATGCAATGGAATGAGAACAGGTTATACTGCCAGCATGGTCACCATGTTCACTGTGTCAGGTGAACATATTATGGCACCTATTGATCTGTTGCTAATTATTGCAACTCTATATTGTTTTGTATTACAACACCTTTGAAAGCATAAACGTACATCATTCTTTCATCATTTCCATTTGTTTGACCATTTTGCATGAAGAAAAGGTTACAGCCTGTGACTTGCAAAGCACTGAAATTTATCACAGTGAAATAGGGAATGGGATCACCTCTCTTGGTGTTGTTAAAGGGAGCATTCTTTCCCATGTGCAAAACATACATTCGTAGTGAGACATTGACAGTATCATATGTGCAAAGAATTTATCAAACATATATATGTCAAACTTTATAGTATTTAAGAATTGATTAGATTTAAAAATCTATATTATGACACTATCACACAGCAGAACTGTAATAGTCTTTGAGTATGCTTTTGGTGTTTTAGGCGATAAAACTTTTGAACAAGGAGATTAAAGAAAGTCTTCTCTTGAATGTTTAAATTATAGTTTATCCGTTGTTCTTTATTCTTTAATCTTATTTGTTATTTAATGGGACTAGCTTTAAATGGTGATGTTTTATAGGAGAAAGAGAAGAAGAAATGATGGCAAATTGAAGTTTCTGGGAAGAGAGTAATGACAGCGTGATTATCTTTCTTAAGACAGGTGCTGACATCCATTTGGTTAAACAAGAAAGCTGCCAGGTGCTGGGGATTCATCTCTGCTGAGGATGGACATCCTAGACACACTCTTAACACGTCCAAATCAGCAGATGGTCAAAGAAAGGCATGGCTGAGATTAGGTGAATCACAGTTCTAGGAATTCCTTTAAAAATATTTACATAACTTCTTCTCCATAGATAGAAGCTGAACATGGTGGCACCTCCCAGCTAACCCAGATAAAAATAGATCATAATTCAGATGCACCAGAGCAGGAAGCAAGACCCTATCACAAAATAATCAGAACATAAAGAGCTAGGAGTGTGGCTAAGTGGTAGGACACCTGCCTAACAAGCACAAATCCCTGAGTTCAAACCCTACTTTTGCCAATAACAAAAGCAGAGCAGCAAGTTGAACCCATGACTGCTTCCAAAGCATTTACTCTACAGGATTATTTCCTGGTCTCAACAGGAGGTAGGAAATCATCAGTTAAGACATCTGGTGGAACATCCATAAAATAAATCACAATATGAAATAATTAAATTCAATAATGACTATCAGTCAGTCAGAAAGAATGTCAGGAAAATAAAATTACAAATAACTTTTATTTTTTATTTTTATCCTTTCAATATTTGTTCCCTTATCTTTCATGCCAACTTATCTCACTAAAATTGTGTTTTCATTCATAATAAGTATTTATAGAATAAAAATGTATGCCTTATACCCAAAATATTCCAAATTAAAATGAATCCTTTATTTTATCCCTCTTACAACCTCGTAATATCTCATCATCACTTTGTGTTTATTTAATCTCACACAAGTACTCTACATGAGCCTTTACAATCTAGCCTCTCCAAATGGAGATGTAGGCAAAAGTCACTCTAAATCATCAAAAATTCCTAAAGCCTATTATTACTTAAGGTCTTCTTACAGCCCTAAATCTAGAATAAGTTTTCTGAACCCCTCATGTGTTTATTTAAAATGTAAAGAAATCTGTCATGAACTTTCAAAGACACATTGGTGTCTTCTACATGCTTCTTAATCTTTTTGAAAGTATTTATCAAGCTTTTTCTTACCCTTATCTACTCATCCTCCTAGTCCATGAATGACTTAAGAGAAGCTGTTTTCTTGTGCAGTCACATGAGTAAATGAATCACACAATCAATGAGCTGGGTCACAGATATATTTGAAAGTGTCTGGGTAATTTAGGAGCTCAATATATGTTCATTATGGATTCCATGGTCCATAGTAGTCTTGCCTTGACAGTTCTTTACAATCTTTACATACATCCTTGCAATCTTTTCATACATCCATCTCCTAGAGAAATTATAGAACCTTCACAACCTATTCCATAGAAAGAAAAATTAACAAGCATAAAAATTAAATGTGTTAATAAAAATTTAAATAATGAACATTTTAAATTCTGTCCTTATATTCAGTTACATAGCAAATTTTATATCTAGGTAATATTCATGATTATCTAAAACCCATTCATTTAACAATAAAGGAGTATATGCTCTATTCCAAAAGCATTCTATGAAATGAGATTCTAACAGTAATACCATCACCAAGGTTCTCTGGGCCTCAGTGTTCTCACTTTGTACAAAGTTCATAAGATAATAATTCTATAAGGCAGAACTTATATAATTACTAAAAATGTGGTTGGCTTATAATCAGCATTTACTACAAGTTAGCTTTTGCTAGGGGAATAATAAAGATGAGGTGACGACAACAATGATGGTGGTGGTGGATATTTTACCACAAAGAGATCTTACATTCTTATGGAAATAATGAACACCACTGAATTATTATACACAGATTTAAGAGTATCATGGAAACCTAAATAAAGGAGGCAAAGAGAGGCCAGGTGTATGAATGAGAGAAGTCAGTTCTTCCTGAGAAGGGGACAAGAAATTGGACTCCCAAACCTAGGGAATCAAAGGATTCATTAGAGTTTGCAAGCATTGTGAAGGTCCTTTGTTAGCCCAGCTATAAGAAGACAATCAAGTTGGCTCTCCTGGGCAAGCATGGGAACTCATTGATCAACTCTCACTCCAGAGTGAGTTAGTAAAGGAAAATAGATCTCTTACCTTCTATCCTGGCAGTAAGTAACAAGAGAGAGGTGAAGGAAAGCAAAAGGAGGAGGATGATGTGTAGTTATAAAGGTAAGAAGCTCGGCATGGGAAAAGCCATGGGACATTTTAGATAGACCTGCTTTAGGATCTTCAGAATAACTAGTAACTCAGTGAACGTTAAAACATGCAACATCACAATACCTATTCCAAAGGCAATACAGCTGAGAGGCAGAAAGAAATAATACAGGCAAGCATTACTAATTTCACTCTTAGATTTCTATACAGTATATATACTATGAGATAACATCTACATTTATAGCTGTTATACTAAGGTGTGCTTTTTGACTGAGACTTGATACACATGTGAATGGAAGTGTCGTTAAAGATGACCAAAGCATTTTTATGTTAATCAATTCAGGATGCTCAGAGAAGACAAGCCATTCAGGTTGGATTGTAAAGGATCATACTTTGATAGGAAAACCAGAAGATGAGAGAATGCTTCTGAAGCAATAGCACAGAAGATACACCAGTACAGTTGGATACTCAAGTAGAAGCACAGAAGTGAGGGTGTGAGAAAGGACAGTGGAAATAAAAACAGAAAATTAGGATATGAGTATCTGGTTAGAAACCTAGATTTATACCTGACACAGTATAAGCTATTCAGAGTTTATGCAAGAGGACATGCATTTTATCATGGTAAGTCTACAAGGTCTGAGATATTTATAGGAGTTACTGAAAGAGTAAAATCACTAAGAAGGTTACTGAGAGAGAGAGTCTCAAAGAGAGTTTCAAAGACAAAATGGAGTAAGTTATCCACTAGGCATGAAATCGGCAAGAGAAAATTGTAGGTCTGTGTGTTTCAAACTTGAATTATTTTGCACATGAAGATGGATATTCTAGGTTAGAACAGTGAATCACACTTATAATCCTCCCTTCCTAGTAGGCAATCATTGGGAAAATTGCAGTTCCAGGCCAGTCCATAACCCTATGATATGTATTCAAATGTTTTTTTTTCTTTCATGCGATTATTTCTAACACATTTATGAGATTATTTCTTTGTTGCTTTGTATGTCCCTCCTCCATGGTATAACCCCTGCTTTCACTGTATTTGATGTGGGTATAATTTGTGGAGGGGAAGGGGAAAAACAAATCATTTAAATATGGATACAAGTTGACCCATTGCAACAATGAGATGTACAAATCGTTATGTCGAAAACAAACTTTAGAACTTTGGTGGGTGGGGGGAGGATTGGGGGGGAGGGGGAGGATGGGAAGGGATAGGAAGGGGAAACAAAGGAGGAGGCTACAATGCTTGATAAGACATGTACTCATGTAATTGTATCCCTTGTGTACAGTATTTTCACAATAAAAAAAGAAATTCCCATCCCAACCAAAAATATAAAAACAAAATAAAACAAAATAAAAAGCCCCAAAACACACCTGAGCGTGGTGGCTTATGCCTGTTATCTCAGCTACGTAGGAAGTATAAGCAAAAGGATCAAGGTACAAGCCCAAGGCCAAAGTATAATAGCTTATTTAAGAAAACAACCAAAAAGCAAAAAGGGCTAAGGCTGATCTCAAATAACAGAGCCAGCCTAGAAAATACAAGACCCCAAATTCAAACCCTACTACTCTAAAACAAATAAAGATTCAAATTCAATAGGCCTGGAAAAGGCAGTAAATGACAGATGATTATAATGATGCTGATGCATGAATTGTACTTTGAGTAGCAGAATCTGGGGCAACCATAACTCACCTATCCTTATGAGACTAATTGTGCTGTTTCATTCAACATGTTTGGATCAGGGAGAGATGTTAACTGAACCCATTACCGAACACATTCATTAAGATGCAAATTCTAGAAATGTACCTAAAGCTGGGCATGTGGAATTGGAAATCACTAGAGCAAAGGAAGAAAACAAAAACTGAAGTATATAACACTTTCCAGATAGAAAGATTTGTAGAAAACAAAGATCAACACACTCCATTATTAAAGATCCATTCTTGTTGAAGGAACAAATGAATACACTCATATATAAGAAGAATATAGGGGGAAAAACAAAGGAAGAGATAACAGTGCTTGATAGGAAATGTACTAATTACCTTACTTGTGTAACTGTAACCCCCTCTGTACAGTACTTTTACCATAAAAATATATACCAAAAATAAAATGTAATCTTAAAATAAAGTCTAATAACTTTCCCTCTCTTGAACACACTTGGAATAAAATTAGCATATAAAAAAGAACTTAGTGGGGGAAAGAAACAAAAAGAACAGAAAATTGGATTTGGAATGGAAGCAGTCAAAGGAACTAACAGAAGTCTAGGTCACAGAATACAAAGCAAAGAAGCCCACGCATGGGAGCAGGAGTGGGAGTGACCCACATGGCAATGTGACTCAAACTTTTCTCCCGAAAGATGACTTCCTAGAGGCCAGCCTAGGCTAAGACAATCCCGCGGAATTCAATGAGACAGCTCCATGACCCTCCTTCCCTCCATGCAGATCCTGAGAGCATGGCCCAGTGTAATTCCATTTCCCTAAGTCCTGTTCTATGACAGATGCGGTGCTCATTTCTAAAGCATAAAAATCATTTCTCCATAAGTGTGTCTCCCCACAGGCCCTCTGCACACTGAGAGTACCCTTCTCTAACTCATCCACTCTGCATTTCTGCTCCTGAAACTTTACTACTAGGTGCTGCTATACCATCTGTGCAAAGCAGCCCAGCAAGCTTGGGGGTCACGTTTTGCTCTAGTAAGGTCATATTACCAGCTGTTTTCTCATGTCTTGCACATCTTCTCTCATTCCTTCCCACTCCTTATTTTGCAGTGAGCTGTTTAAGGTACAACCTCCTTCCTTCCTTGTTTCTATTATCCACCTGCTGTTGCAGAGAATTGACATTATCATATGTACTCTTGAAAATGGAAGGACATAGAGCTCACTAATTAAATTTGCAGATCAAACTAAAATGTAAGGCATAGTAAAATCATTAAGGACAGGCAAATAACATAAATTGGGTTTAGAACTTCAAAATAGGAGCAGGAAATAAGCAAATGAGTTTTAGCATGGAGATGTGAAAGCCAATACATCTGGAGGAAAGAAACTCGAAACACAGTGATTTAAATTTCCAGGGAGAAACCCGTAAAGCAGCAAGACTATCAAGAACAGAAAATAGAAAAAAGAATAGGAAGTTAATATTAGACACTTTGACATAAGCTTATGGTGTATGGCTATGGAATAAAAACAAGGTGCATTTCTTGGCTGCATTTTAAAACACATTTCCACACATGGCTGCAAGGTGATCCTACATGAATTTGCTGTGTGAAAGACCATGTAGGTCTTCAGGTGCTTGGAAAATTGCATGAAACAGACAAAAGGAGGGCCATTGGAAGACAGACACTGAACAATTAAGGAATGGCAGTGATTGAATTACATGAGGAGGAGGCTGCAAGGTTAGTTGAGGGAATCTCATTTACTGCCAAGATGCTTATAGGAACAACATGTGTTCTAGTGAGGAAAAGCCTGTGCTGGGGTGTCGCTCACCAAAATGGGGTTAAGGCTGGGAGAAAAGGGGAATTCTGAAAAGTTGGCAAGTACTTCCAAATGGGCATCCACCATCTATGGCTGTCCACAGAGAGCTGTAAAAGAAGCATCAGCACACCTGTGGAAGAGATGAAAACAGAAAGGATCCTGAGCCCGAGACCAGCTTCTTACGCCATCAATGCAGGGATGGAGTCAGTCAGTTCAAGTAACAGCTAGTCTATGTTCTCAGGTTTCATTGGTTTAGGAAAAACACTTGAATGAGTAAAATCCACTAGCTTAGATTATTAATAGAAAAACTTCCTGTCATTTATCTCTCTATTTTAAGCATCCGGTAGAACACAAATGCTTATTAAATATTTTCTGAATTAATTAATAATGGAAACCTGAGGGAAAAATATTATAACTGTGATGAAGTTCTGCCAGAACACAGGCTCAGCAATTCTGTGACTGTGGGAAATTTCCCAGAGGGTTTACATTCAAGAAAGATGTTCATGTTTCTCTGGCTAGGCTCATATTATCTTTGGGGGGGCATAGAAAATCCTGTAGCATGAGGCTAGACAGGGTCCTACATTAAAACTTAGGTGGCTCCTTTCTTTTTAATGTTTAAGAGTGAAACCAAAGAACCTAACAGGAAACATTCATTAACGAACTGAACAAATGTTAGGATGCTATGTAGTTAAGAACACAGGTCTGAAGGCCAGATGGCTAGATTTCAAATTCTCTGCTGCTTCCTAATTGAGTACATCCTTTGCAAGTTATTTAACTGCCCTGTACTAAATTTCCCTACATGTAAAAACAAAGACATAATAGTTGTACTAAATAAACAAATAAAGCTTTCAAAAGAATGCTGACTCGTAAATTTGTGTGTGTGTGCATGTTTATGCATGTTTGTATATGCAACTTGCTTCAGATGTGAGTGTGTAAATATGTGAATACTATGTGTGTGCACATGTATGTGTATGCAAGTTACCTGTGTGCATGTGTATGTGTGTCCATGTGTGTTGTGTGTATGTATATATTGTGTATTCAACACTTATGCTGGACTAGGCATTCTTGCACATTAGGGATACAGTGATAAACAAGACTCCTAAGTTCTTTTCAATGTAAACCCGTTCTTGGATCTGCATTTTAGTTAGGAAGTAAGTATAAATGAATTCTAATTTCAGATATATATCAGTCCTATGAAAAGATAAAATGAAATGAGGTGCTAGAGAATGATTTGTGGAAACACAAGATGATGCAGTAGAGTGGCTAGGTGAAATCAAAATGACCAAATGAGACAACCACATGAGGGTGTGGAACAGAGAGATATGGTACAAAGCCCTCTCAGGGGAGGAACAAGTTTGTTACATCCAAGAAAACAGAGTGAGGAGGGCTTGGTGGAAAGGCAGAGCAGTGGAACTGGAGGAGGGTGTGAGATATACCTGAAGATACTGACCTGTTGTGCAGGAGTAATAACACCAACTCAAACAGAACTGCACATGTTCATGTTTATATCCGCAGTGGGCATGCTGCTGACAAGCATGGCAGCTGCTCAGATCGTTTCCAAACACAGCACTGCTTGGTTGGATTGGCCCAGCTCAGGGTCACAGTCTCCTTGCAATTGGCTAACACCCAGAATTTGAACCAAGGAGTGGGGAGTTTTATTGTCAGGCTTTTAACAAACAAAGAACTTTGGGGCAATGTATGGGAATGTCTCTCAGACTTCATATGTTGGTGGGCAAATTTCACAGACAAAGGGGGAAAGGGCTAAGTGAGAGTCCATTTGAACATGGAACCAAAAATTAAGACTAATGATGGAAGAGACTGGACAGGACTAGATTAAGTAGAGCTTAGCTGCATACAGTAGTAACTTTTGCTTTTATATTGGGTAACAGGAAACCATTAGAAATGTCTTCACAAGAAAAAAATCATGTGATGTAACTGGCAAGTGCTTTGGCTTTTTGGGGCCTGAGAAGAGCAAGGATATCAATGATGAACATTGACTGTCACAGAATCCAGGTAACAGCTAATGTCATGTATCTTCAAATATTACCTTGGGAAAGATGTGTTAAATTTAAGGTATGTGTTAGAGAAGAACTAACCAAACTGCTTAGAATAATCTATGAACATCTTTAAACCTAATTAAGCCCTGGCCTGGGTGTAGGAAAAATACTCAGATCATTAATACAAAATCCCTCCCTTTCAGTAGCTTTCAAATTATTTTTCAAGGTCCTAAAAGGAATTAGGGTCCCATTTAGACTTTAGTGGAGGCCTGGGAAAAGTTAAGGAAACCATCAAGAATGGTAGAGAATGGAGAAACTAACAGAGTTGGAAAACCTCACTACCTGAAAAAGCAGGGGGAGGAAATGGTATTAACTGAACCAAGTGAAATCTGAGCCCTTCTGGAGAAGTGGTCTGGAAGAAGATGTGCTTCTAAAAGTGAATGCTCCTTGGAATATCTGAGGGTAAGACAGGAAGCAGTGAGTAAATGCCTCCACTTCTTTCCCTCTTACCCTCCATTAGCTAGAGCTAATGTCTGTCATTAGGCCAAACCAAATGAACTCCAATCAGCAGAGAAATGTGTGTATAACCTGAGGTGCCAATCATCCCAAGTCAACCAATAGGCCAGAGAGAAACAGAGGATGGACCTGGATATGGTGCTGGATGAGATAAGGAAAATGAAAATACAAGCACACACAATTGCCAGACACCAATGGCTCATGCCTGCAATCCTAGCTACTCAGGAGGCTGAGATTTGAGGATTGCGGTGCAAAGCCAACACAGACAGGAAAGTCCTTGAGACTCTTATCTCCAGAAAACCACAAGTGGTGCTGTGGTTCAAAGGGTAGTGCACTTGCCTTGAGCTGAATTGCTCAGGGACAAGGCCCAGGCCCAGAATTCAAGCCCCATGACCAAAAACAAACAAACAAACAAAAACTCACAATTATGTGTGAAAGAAAATACAAACAATTGTAATATCAATTTTATGGTTTTTACAAAACTTGAGTTCAGTGCCAGTACTCAGCTCAAATTCTACCTTGCAGAAATCCATGAATATAACTTTGAAAGAAGCCCTATTCACTCTTCTTTCCTGTATTTCATGAGAAGGAGGAAGAGGAGGAGGAAGAGGAAGAGGAGGAGGAGGAGAAGGAGGAGAAAGGTATAGTTGCCAAGAGTAATTTAATACCTGTTGCTTCTAATTGAAAGTAGATACTGTTTGTAAGACAAGAAGGACAAAACCAAATCAAAACAACATTGAGATTCCACCTTACCCCAGTTAGAATGGCTATAATCAAGAACTCTAATAACAACAGATGCTGGAGGGGATGTGGACAGAAGGGAACCTTACTGCATTGTTGGTGGGAGTGTAAACTTGTTCAACCACTTTGGAAAATAGTATGGAGGTTCCTCAAAAGACTCCACATAGAGCTCCCCTATGAACCAGCAATCCCACTTTGGGGCATTTACCCAAAGATCACAAACAAGACCATACTAAAGCTACCAGCACAACTATGTTTATTGCAGCATTATTTACCATAGCTAAGATATTGGTCCAACCCAGATGTCCCTCAGTAGATGAATGGATCAAGAAAATATGGTATATATACTCAATGGAATTCTATGCCTCCATCAGAAAGAATGACATTGCCCTATTTGATAGGAAATGGAAAGTCTTGGAAAAAAGTTAGCCAGGCCCAAAGAAACATAGTTCCCATAGTTTCCCTTATTTACAATAACTAGTGTATGTCTTAGACAAGCAGAAATGGTCAGATAAGTTGATAACCCCAAGATAAGGACTCAAATGGCTTTTCTTTCTTGCTATTGTTTCTAACATATTTATAAGATGATTTCTTTGTTGCTTTGCATGTACCTCCCCCAAGGTATAACCCCTGCTTTCACTGTATTTGATGTTAATACAATTTGTGGAGGGGAAGGGAAAAACAAATTCTTTAAAAAGAGATACAGGTGGACCCATTACAACAATGAGAGGTACAAGATGTTATATCGAAAAACAAACTTTACAACTTTGGTGCAGGAGGGGGCAAAAGAGGGTGGGGGTGGGGATGGGAAGGGATGGGAAGAGGAAGCAAAGGAGGAGGCAACAATGCTTGATAAGAAATGTACTTATTACCTTGCTCATGTAATTGTAACCCCTCTGTATGGTATTTTCACAATAAATAAAAGAAGGACAAAACCCAAAATGGGATGGAAAATCTTTTTTTTCTGCAAAGGACAATGTGAGTATTTATGATACCATTCAACGACCATACTAATGATCAATATAGGTATAAGGCTTTATGTTGCTGAGAAGTTTATGTGTTTGTCATTCCATGTACAAAACACTTTCATGGTGCTGCTACAGCCTAGGGCCCAGACATTTCTTATTCTTGGGGAAACATAAAAAGGAGAACACAAAATTTTACAAAACTCAGCTCCATCAGATCCATGAGCACAGGTGCTACAATGTTTCTGAGACTAAATGCTCAATAGCATCTGCTTTTGCTTATACTCTTTCTCCACATACACTTATTTAAGTACCCACCTTAACACATATCTCTATGCTTTCTTGGGAGTAATTTGATAGTTGCCCACTTAACCTGACTACAGAGTTGCAAAAAGCCATTCTATCAGGGAAAAGTTTTCATGATTCTCTCCTTACCAATATCACCATATTTATATGAATCCACATATTATGAACCACCTCACATAGAGCACCTGAGGAAGTAAAAGTCACCATCCCTGAGAAGCTTCTGGATTGCCATGGAATGTGATTTGCTTCATCTTCCTCCACTTGCCTTCAATTTGCTTTCTTATCATATCAGAAGCTTGAGCTGCCTGTACACACAATAAATCAATGGCATGTTAAGTTTTCCCTGTGGCCTCAATTACAACGCATCATGTTTCAGCTTGCTGTGCTGATCACGTTTATGGTTTCAGCTAAATTGTTAATGCTCAATCTCAGTGCAAAGAAATTGGATTTTTATGAAAATGTAACTTTTAGCTTACCTATCAGACAATTGCCAATATTCTGTCAAAGGAATGAAATAGAACCCCAAAGCCATACTTCCTAGGATTTAATACTAATACAGTCTAAGGCCTTGGTTAGAAACTCAAATGTAGATACAGGTCATTTCTGTCTTGAACATTACTATATTACTATAGCTCACTGCTATAACTATCATATCATTAACACTTAGCAAGTATTTGTTATAACTGAAGAGCAAATTGTTTGGCAAATGGAGTTTTTAAGCATCTTTTCTGTTATGCCATCTTAAGCATGAATATGTAGCTATATATGTGTATATACACAATCCATATTCACAGAATTATGATGCTCTTAGTGATGCTTAAACCCATGCATATCTCAAAGTGTTCATATGATTTATTAATACAAAAAAGTAAAAAATATGTCTTTCAAAGAACAATTGACAAAGTTAGCATGGCGATGTTCTCATAAAAGAGACTGTCCACTTCACTCACTGGCTCTGTGTCCGACCATTAAAGGAGCCATGTGTTCTCAGAGTTCTTTCTTATTTGCTTTCTGTTCATAATTGAAGGAAGAAACTGTTTAGTACTTACATTCACTACCACCTTAGTTCACCATAATTTCAACAGAATGGGAATTCTGACTCCCACATTTATGTTGGCTATTCTGGGATTATTCTTGGACATAATTTGATCCTAATCTTTCTCTCCCACAAAACCTTTCTTATCTCTTTTCATCCCTACTCTATGGCACATTTTGTGCTTCGTCCAAATGCTTTCTTTAACAACACCCTACTCCTACTCAAGATATTTATAGTTCCTACCTGGTGATTAATTTTTCCTTTGTTTAATTGCACATTTATTTGTAAGCTATTAACATATTGAGGAAAATTCTTAAAGTCTTTTTAATCTTATATTTCCTCACTCATATATTTAACATTCAGCTATAAAAGTTGGCTTGTCTTTGGTCTCAGAGCTCCTGCTTCTTTCCATCTTTGATCTGTCAAAGTAAATGTGATTTGGAAGAAGACTACAAAAACAGAGAAGCAAAACTATTAAGGTAAGCCCATGAAAGTAAAATGCTCTTTGAGCACTACATGTTTAGCATGCTAGGTTAAATACTACTCAAATCCTTTGAACTGGAATTCTTATGAGACTTCTTTTCTTCCTTCCTCGGGCATTAGCCAGACTTGGAAAGAAAGCAGCGTCCTTGTCTGCAAGCAGGCCTAGCACAGTGAGAACAGATGTCTCACATGTATTGCTTTTATGATGATCCATAAATACAACATCATATACAATAGGTGGTCAAAATAAAATAATGCTATTTTTATTTTTTTGTTTTTATTTTATTTTGGTGCTGGAACTGCAGCTTGAACTCAGGGCCTGGGTGCTGTCCTTAGCTTTTTGGCTCAAAGGTGGCACAGAACCATTTCTGGCATTTTGGTTGTTAGTTGCAGATAGGTATTACACAGACTTCCTGACTAGGCTGGCTTCAAACTTCAATCCTCAGATGTCAGCCTCCTTAGTAGTTAGGACTGTAGATATGAGCCACCAGTGCCTGGCTTTGATAGTATTTTTGATGAAAGAAAGAATAGAAAACACAGATCTTCTTATTTATATGCAGCTTAATATCTAAAGAGTATGTCATATCCACTTGACAGCTGGTGCTCATAACATTAAAGCAGGCAAGGCAGTTCCTATTCCTCACCTGACAGATGAGGACACTGCTTAAGGTAACATATAGCTATAAATGTTAAGGCCAAGCCTCAAAAATAGGATGAGGCTGAATACAGTGAGGCACATCTGTATACCACTGTGCATACCTGTAGCTACTTGAGAGTCAATAACAGGAGGACACTATCCAAGGCCATCCTTTGGCAAAGGGCTGAGGAGTGTGGACTAAGTGGTAGATGGCTTGTCAAAAAGCAAAAGGCCCAGAGTTTAAATCCCAGTAACATATCTTCTCCAGAAATTAAAGTTGGATAGGTGTAAGAACTTCTAATATTTTATAGCACAGTAGAATAACTATGGTTGGCAGCATTTTTGTTGTAGATCCCAAACTTAAATGTTACCAATGAAAAGAATAAATAAGTGTTGGAATGATGGATATATTATACATTGTGAAAAAATCAGTTCTCTGTAAACGTACAATGACTGTGTCCCAATTAAAAGAACCTTGTGCAATATATATATATATATATATATATATATATATATATATATATATATATATATAGTCTTATAATTCATGGAGAAAAACTCCTACACAATTTCAGACCTTGAGGGAAGGGGTGAGTGAGGACACAGCGTGTGTCTATAACATTTTAGTTCCAGAGTGATATCAGTGGACAAGGAGAGTGGATGTCACAGAAATGTCTTTTCTGGAATAAAAAGACAAACAGGTTTCTTATTATGAATTCTGGCATCAGCGATCTAAGTTTAGGCTTCCGGTGTCATTTCAACTTGTTCCCACCTGATTGCCTTCATCTGAGCTGGGACTACTCTGCATGGATGGATTAGCAATACCCCCCCTCCTCCCCACACCCACACACACACCACCCCAGGGCATCAGAAGCCTGCACTTCATCAGCTAAAGTGCAGGAATCCCCGAGCGAGCCTGACCTTACCCCTGGCTTAGCAGTGAAGGGCAATGAGACTCTGAGGCTCATTTGCGGCTATACGTTAAGTGCTAGTTTATGTAACTTCCTTCCATAATGTCTTAAAGAACTTCCCGTGTAGCTATTACAAATGGAGTTGCTTTCCTAATTTCAGCCACACTTTTCTCATTGTTGGCATACAGGAAAGCCATTGATTTTGGGGGGTTAATTTTATACCCTGCTACTTTGCCAAAGTTTTGAATCAGCTTGAGTAGTTTGGGAGTAGAGTCTATGGGGTTCTTTAAATACAAGATCATGTCCTCTGCAAAGAGGGAGAGTTTTACTTCATCTTTCCCTATTTGGATCCCCTTTATGTCTGCATCTTGTCTTATTGCTGTAGCTAGACATTCTAATACTAGATTGAAGAGAAGTGGAGAGAGTGGACATCCTTGTCTTGTTCCTGAGTTAAGAGGAAATGGCTTTAGTTTTTCACCATTAAGTATAATGCTGGCTGTAGGTTTGTCATATACAGCCTTTATGAGTCAAGCAGAAAAGGTCAGATAATGTGATGTTAAGAGAATGAACCCTTAGATATGTATTTTAATGTTTTTTTCTTTCATGCATGTGTTTCTAATGCATTTATAAGATTACTTCTTTGTTGCTTTGTATGTCCCTCCCCCACAGTATAACCCCTGCTTTCACTATATTTGATGTCAGTATAACTTGTGGAGGAGATGGGGGAAAACAAGTCCTTTAAGGATACAGGTGGACCTGTTGCAACAATGAGAAGTACAAGTTGTCATGTCCAAAATGAGCTTTACAGCATCAGTGGGGGGGGGGGAAGGATTGGGATTGGGACTGGGATTGGGATTGGGATTGGGAGGGGGGAGGCTGGGAAGGGATGTGAAGGGTAAACAAAGGAGGAGGCTGCAATGCTTGGTAAGAAATGTATGCATTATCCTGCCCATGTAATTGTAACCCCTCTGTACAGTATGTTCACAAATAAAATTAAATTAAATTAAAAAAAAAAAAGAACTTCCCAGGTAAGCCACCAGCCCGGCCCCGCCGCGGGACTGGGGTGCAGGCCTAGGGTGCGCGGCCCGCCCAGCTTCTAGAATTTGCTCCAGGACCCCATGCCCCACTTACATTCCAAGTTGCCTAGGCTCTACATCCAACAGGCAGCATTGCTCAGCCAAAGTCAGGCCTGGCTTGGAATATAAGAAATGTTCAACTTTTGCCTTAACGTTTGCCTGGCGGAGTGACTTGATAAAAGTACCTTGTTGATTGACACCCCACCTAGCGTGGGAGGGCGGAGCCGGGCAGGGTGAGCAGGGCAGGGCAGGGTGAGCCCCAGGGTGAGCTCCCAGCCTGACACTGCCAATGGGTGAAGACAGGGACTTAAACAGAGTCCCTGGGAGGTGAGCCCAGGGCCTGCTGTCCACTGCCCATTCTGGGACCTAAATCCTGTGTCCCACGATAAAGTGAAAAGAAGGGCTTAGTTTTGCTTTTAAAGAAAGATGAGACTGGCTCGATTCTTTCCTTTTTTTTTTTAAGTTTTTTTATTGTGAGAATACCGTACAGAGGGGTTCCAGTTATATGAGAGAGGTAATGAGCACATTTCTTATCAAGCATTGTTGTCTCCTCCTTTGTTTCCTCCCATCTCCACAACTAAACTCTTCCCCGCCCCCCCCCTCCTAAATTGTAAAGTTCGTTTTCGACATTACGACTTGTACATCTCATTGTTGTAATGGGTCCACCTGTATCCCTAGTTAAACGATTTGTTTTTTCTCTCCCCCTCCCCCACAAATTATACCAACATCAAATACAGTGAAAGCAGGGAGAGGGACATACAAAGCAACAAAAAATCACGTGGTACCTTATAATTACTTTAGAAACAATAGCAAGAGAGAAGAATCCACTTGTGTCTTTATCTTGGGGTTCATTTCACCTAACATCAAGTTATCTGACCTTTTCTGCTTGTCTCAGACACACACTAGTTATTGCAAATAAGGGAAACCATGGGACCTATGTTTCTTTGGACCTGGCTTATTTCACTTAATATATTTTTTCCCAAGTCTTTCCATTTCCTAACAAATGGGGCAATGTCATTCTTTCTGATGGAGGCATAGGATTCCATTGAGTATATATACCACATTTTCTTGATCCATTCATCTACTGAGGGGCATCTGGGTTGGATCTATATCTTAGCTATGGTGAATAATGCTACAATAAACATAGTTGTGCTGGTAGCTTTAGCATACTAAAGCTTTGTTTGCGATCATTTGGGTAAATGCCCAAAAGTGGGGATTGCTGGGTCATAGGGAGAAGCACATTTTCATGGGTTTATAGCTCCTTTTATTTGGGGGAAGAAAATGTACTGTACTGGGGTTGTGACGATCATCCCTGGTATTCAAACAGTTTACAGAATTAAATGTGCTTCTTTTTAAATTTCCAGTGCAAACCTACATATTTCCACTCTGTCACATACAAATTAAAATAAAGTATTTTATTTGCATTGGATATGTCATTATATCCTGTTTGCAACAAATGGGAATTTCTTAAGATAAAATTATATTTATTAATAGAATGTATTTAAAATACATTTTAATAAAGCAGACCATCTTTCAGTCCTCAATAATTCACAGTTCTGTAGTGAATACTTAAGATTTTGTTTCATCAGCAAGAAACTATGCAGCAATGCATACACATCCACACTATGTATTTTGCAGCCTAACAGATCATCACATGTATGCTAAGATTTCTAGCCATATGGATTGTTACGTCTGATAGTATAGCGTTCTATAAATGTTGCATAACGTGCCAGGTATGAGTGGTTTACACTAGTAATCCTAGCTATACAGTACACTGAAATCTGAAGATCCTAATTCAAAGCTAGCCCAAGCAGAAAAGTCTGGAAGACTCTTATCTCCAATTAACTACTTGAGTTTTTGCCCAAATGGTAAAGGATCAGCCTGAAGCAACAACAAAAACAAAAGTGAAAAAACTAAGAGACAGTGCCCATGCCCTGAGTTTAAGCCCCAGTAACACCCCCACAATGGAGGAACAATTGTCAAAAATTCCAGATAGTATTAGAAGAATGCATTTGCTGACATCAAATGCAAAACAACTGGAAGGTATCTACAACTTGGATAGAATTCCCTCTGATTCAGATAATAAATTGTACAAAAAGGAAAGCAAGCAGAGAATTTAGAGTCATAAAACTAATAGGAAAATTGCTAGATCTTTGGGACCTTGACCAGGACATACCATATTAATATTTCTACTGATTTCTGCATAGTAAAAGGCCCATAACAGGGCTCATAAATGCTCCCTAACCAGAGCACAATGTGCAGGTCTGCACTCAGCCACCATGACAGAAGACTGAATTCCATCACCAAAGCTCACCAGCCCAGAGAGCCATACTAGCTCCTGCCCGCCCCCCAAAGGCCCATAATAACAACTGAAACATTTCCCATGCCCAGAACCCCAGGATTCAGTAAAGACCACTTTGTGATTTTCCTACCTTCACTTGTTTACCTGTTTTCATGGAAAAGAAGAAGAAACAAATATTTAGGCATAGGAAAATACAGAATAGGTATACCAAAAAGTAGCTCATCATATATTGGAAGAAATTTGGCTTCTGACAGGGGAGAAATATGAGAGTGGAGGCAGCTCTAAGACATCCTTATGCTTGAAAATTTGCTAGGGGAAAACTCAGACATGTTGTTAAATTTATTATTTTAATTTACTACCATAAAAATATACTCATTAAAATCACCAAAAGCAAAATTGAAGTTTAACCAAATGAAAGAGCACAGGATAGAATCTAATAGAGACTTGTTTCCCATTAGAACTCTAGGAACAATGTTAATTCTCCAGAAAACAATATTTGGCAACAAGGAAGCTGTCCCAGGCATAACACACACAGACACACAGACACACACACAGACACACACACACACACACACACACTATTTATTGGAATTCAGTCATGTAGGGAATGAGTGTGTGCTAAAGTGACCTTACTTGGTTTCCAGCCACTTCAGAAACCCAACTGATTGATAAAGCAAGGCCCAAGACAGCCACCATCAATCACATTGTTAGCCCAGACAGACTAGCATGTTTCAAGACCCCATATGCAGTGACACTCATACAAAGCAGAATGTTCAAAGGACATAGAGGTTATCTCCAATGAGCCATTAAGGGTGAATACTTTGTTTATAATACACAGATCTGACCTACACAGATCTAGTCCATGGATGATATCATATCACATCTAGAAGACCAGGAAATGAACCAGCAGCTTAATATAGCAACAGAGTATAGAATTGTTTAGAGTGAAGCAATGTAAACTAATGACCAATTTCAAATTTGTTGTGCTCATCCAAGTAAGATACGGAAGCTGTGTAATAGCATAGACAAGGGGGCATTTATGAGCCAAGGAATTATGTGATGAGATCTGTGTGAAGTCTAACCAGAGCACAATGTGCAGGTCTGCACTCAGCCACCGTGGCAGAAGACTTGAATCCCATCACCAAAGCTCACTAGCCCAGAGAGCAATGCCAGCTCCTGCCACCGTAACCTAAGAGCATGCGTGATGCCTGTATTTGATGAGAGACTGCAGTAGTTGGTCTTTTGAATGGATTTCCAAGTTAAATGTCTAAAAATGATATTCTACCAAAAATAAATAATTTAAATCAAATAAAATAATTATAACAAAGAACAATTTTCTTGAAAGTGTGCTGGTGCTGGGGTTTGAATTCTGGCCCAGAGTGCTATATTTTTCACTCAAGGGTGTGCTCTACCATTCTGGACAGAGATCTATTTGTAGGTTTTTGGAGATTACAAGTCTTATAGATTTTCCTAGTTAAGCTGGCTTCGAATCTTGAGCTTCACATTTCAGCCTTCTGAATAGCTAGGGTTACAGGCATGAGCCAATAGTTCCCAGACTATATCACAGCACTTTTTAAAAGGTTTTGCAATTATTTTATTTTTCCATTTGATCCTTTTCCCATTCCAGCAGCAAGGTTTTCTCATTTTGCAAATGAGTAGAACAGTCTCAAGCAGGGACAGAGAGAGATAGAATAAAGACAGAGATGGAAAGAGGTAAAGATAAAGAAAGAGAAATGGGAAGAGACAGAGAAAAGGGAAATAATAAAAGAAAAGAGAAAAGAAAGAGAAAGAAAAAGAAGGATCAAGAAGAGATAGAGTGGCAGTAGATGAATGGATCAAGAAAATGGTGGTATATAGACACAATGGAATTCTCTGCCTCCATCAGAAAGAATGACATTGCCACTTTTGTTAGGAAATGGAAAGACTTGGAAAAAATTATATGAAGTGAAGAAGCCAGGCCCAAAGAAACATAGGTCCCATGGTTTCCCTTATTTGCAATAGTTAGTATATGTATGAGTCAAGCCCAAAGGTCAGATAAGGTGATGTTAGGAAAATGAACCCTAAGATATGTATTTAAATGTTTTTTTTCTTTCATGCATTTGTTTTTAACGCATTTATAAGATTATTCTTTGTTGCTTTGTATGTCCCTCCCCCACAGTATAACCCCTGCTTTCACTGTATTTGATGTCGGTATAATTTGTGGAAGGGAAGGGGAAAAACAAGTCATTTAAATAAGGATACAGGTGGACCCGTTGCAACAATGAGAAGTACAAGTTGTCATGTCGAAAATGAACTTTACAACTTTGGTGTGGGGGGGAGGAGTGAGTAGGGGGGCAGGGGGAGGCTGGGAAGGGATGGGAAGGGGAAACAAAGGAGGAGGCTACAATGCTTGATCAGAAATGTACTATCTTGTCATTGTAACCCCTCTGTACAGTATTTTTACAATAAAAAGAAAAAAGAAGAGAGAGAGTGGGATTGCTGGGTCATAGGGAAGCTCTATGAGTAGTTAGTCTTTTGAGTAACCTCCATACTGCTTTTCAGAGTGGTTGAACAAGTTTACACTCCCACCAACAATGCAGTAGCGTTCACTTTTGGTCACATCCCCTCCAGCACTTTTTTTAAAATTAGATTTCTTGATAATAGTCATTCTAACTGGAGTGAGGTGGAATCCCAATGTTGTTTTAATTTGTGTTGTTTTTTTATTTTTATTTTATTTGGGTCCAGTCGTGGGGCCTGAACTCTGGGCCTGGGCGCTGTCCCTGAGCTCTTCAGCTCAAGGCTAGCGCTCTACCACTTGAGCCACAGCACCACTTCCAGCTTTTTTTGTTTTGCTTATATGGTGCTAAGGAATCGAACCCAGGGCCTCAGGCCTGCAAGGCAAGCGCTCTACCACTGAGCCACCTTCCCAGCCCATGTGTTGTTTTTTTTAATAGCCAGAAATGTTGAGCATTTCTTCATGTGTCTATTGGCATTCTTATTTCCTCTTCAGAGAAGGCGCTCCTGAAGTCTTTGCCCACTTGTTAATGGAGTGGTTGTTTTATTGAGGATTGGGGAATTTCGTTTTCTGAATTCTAAGTATATTTTAGATATGAGGCCCTTGTCTTTTGTATGGCTAGTGATGATCTTTGGGTTTTCCATTTATCTGGCTACCTATATCCTTTGCCAGGCAGAAGCTCCACAGTTTAATGTAGTCCCATTTATCCAACTTTTCTTTGATTTACTGTATTTCTAAGTCTTTATTAAGAAAGGTTTGACTTGTGCCAAGGAGCCCTAGTGTTTCTCCTATTCCTTTCTGTGATATTTTTGGGGTATCCGTTTTTACCTCAAGGTCTTTGATCCATTTGGGCATTTACCCAAATGACCACAAGAGAGGCTACACTAAAGCCACTAGCACAACCATGTTCATTGAAACATTATTTATCATAGCTAATATTTGGAACCAACCCAAATGCCCCTCAGTAGATGAATGGATCAAGAAAATGTGATATATATATATATATATGTATACACACACACACACACACACACACAATGGAATTCTATGCTTCCATCAGAAAGAATGACATCGCCCTATTTGTAAGAAAATGGAAAGACTTGGGGAAAAAAAAAAACATTAACTGAGGTAAGCCAGACCCAAAGAAACATAGGCTCTCTGGTTTCCCTCATTTGCAATAATTAGTATATGTCTAGAATAGTCTTAGCAGAGGATGACAATAGCTTAATAGCTATGTATATATGACTATATAAGCTGAAGCTAAGTGAAATGAACTCCAAAATATAAAAAACAGCAGATTTTTCTTTGCTGTTGTTTTTTTTAATATACTGTGTAAAGTTATTTCTTCTTCCTTTGGTTCCTCTCCCCTTTAGTTTATCCCCTGTTGTCACTGTCTTTGATTTTGGTAGCCTGTGCCTTGTATATGCCTTTATCTAATTTGGGGTAGAGAAAGGGAACAACAAAATGATGAGGCAAGGACAAAGAGTGAACCAGTGTAACAGTGACAACATGTTGGAAATGAACTTTACAACTTGTAGGGGAGGTAAATGGGGGTCAGTAAAGTGGGAGAAAAACAAGGGAAGGGGTACAATATTCAACAAGAAATGTACTCACTACTTTATGGATATAACTGTAACACCTTTGTTCATCACCTTGATAATACAATTAAATTAAAAAAAGAAGGAAGAGAATGAGAAAAATTACATTTGATTTTTATGTATAAACACAAGCATTTGGGAAAAATATAACAGGGAAATAGCATAGACAAGAAACTGGGTAAAAATTTAAAAATTAATTAATTGTTCTATCCTTGACCTGCAAATATATTCCATTCAAGCCAAAAGGCAGGCCTGAGATGAGAAAGCAGCTAGAATAGAGTGACTGCACACAGGTCTAGGATGATCTCTGGGGACAGCACAAGCTGAGAAGAACCTCTGAGCCTCATTCTGAGTTTGTCTTCAGGAAGAAGTGAACCTGTGGGAGGAAGACATTACTTCACAGACTGGTAGGACTTAAAGAGAACCTCACAAACTCCTATGGTGCTGGTGAACAGCATGTATGGCTCCAAGAGTGACTTGAATGTGGCAAAGCAGGTTGAGTTGCTGCCTAGACAGGTTAAAAAATGGTATCATATACAGCTGCAAGAACATGATACTGCCCAGGACTATACTAGTGACAAAACCCTGCACAAAACAGTAGTGGTTTGTCTGACAAAGAAGACTTATTGGAGCCTGTCTTTTGGTAGGTTATTCTAGGAGCCTCCTAGATAAAATGAAATTCAGGGGCAATGTTAGTGTAATCCACAGCTTGACTAATATTAATTTTCCCAACTAGTCAGCAGAAAGGGACATTAAAATCTGTCAAATCTGTCAAAGTAAAGAAACAAGTAAAATGTTATTTTTCACATGTTATAGATGCAACCTTATACACTCATGTGACTCCTTCCCATCTCACCACATGTATTCCAACTGGTTTGAAATGTGATCCCTGAGTGTCTTATCATCCCCCCACACTCCTCACATTGGATCTAATCACTATATCTCTGTCTCAGTGAGATGAACCCCCTGAGAGAAGAAATTGAGTTGAATACAGTGTTTAATCTTCCCTGGTGCCTAGCACACTGACAGAGGTGCCAATTGCTTTAGTGAGTTTGATAAATGAATAATTATTATTTGGAAAAATAAAGTAGGAAACTAAGTTTCACAAGGACAAGCCACAATGCTGCAAGATTATACCATCATATTTCTGCCAAATTTCTATGTAGAATTGTTTTGTGCCATCTGATAACTACTCAGGGACTTAATAAATCAGTCAGTAGTTCTGGGTCTGCATGGACAGTCAGACCTCCAGTGAAAATGTGAACCTGACAATGTGGGAAGGAGATGTTAGGGAGAAAAGTCCCCACTATATGAAAAATATTCTGTGGTCTAATGAAAGACTCCAAACACAAATATGCCACTGGTTCTTTGCAGCTCATTATTCAGATCGAATCCCTACAGAATGTGTTCTAATCAGAGAGAGAACATGGCAATGGGCAAAAGAAGAAAATAAGTGTCTCATATGTGTGCCAACACAGTGCCATCCCACCTTGTGAGCAGCAATCTTCTCTGCAAAAGGAAATGTTCCTTTGTCATCCTGCAGACTATCCACAGATGTATCCTCCCTAAATTAAATATTTCTTTTATTTTCCCTTTTGGAGCCTATAGTTAACTTCCATTTCTAATCAACTGTCTGTTGAATGGCATAAATTAGTTATCATGCAAGAGGCATTTCCCTTGCTGACAAATACCTGGTTGTCTGAAAGCCACAGGCTTAGTTTCAAGGCAGGCTCTCTGCACACAACTCAAAAGCCAGTGATTTGTTAATATATGCATAATGCCTCTTTAATTTGTTAGATAGATATTTAGTTGAAAAAATTAAATCCTGCCAGAGTGTTATTGAGCCAGTTCTGATTTTTAAAAAAGAATTGATGTGCAGTTCACAGAATTTTAACACAGCTTAAATCAGGCATTTTCAGTCTTTCTCTTATGACAGAGTACAAGCATATCCCAAAGCTACCCGTCACACATCTGCAGTCAATGGAGTCTTTGAAGAGATATGATTTCTGTTTTTCTCTCCAATTCCAGATGTAAGGGATCTAGAACTGTGACATAAGTGAATCTCCACATTCAAAAGATGTAGAAGTAAAGCACATCACCACCTTATTGTGTGGGAAGCAGCATGAGATAAGCTAGTCCAAACTCTTGAATTGCAGTCTTTTCATAGTGACATTGTAAAGTAGCAATATCATGCAATGCAACTAGAAGTTCCCACATGAATAAGAAGAGGCCATTCCCTCTTTTTAGAGGTCATTTTTCTAATATGAGTTATGGAATAAATATGTGCCTCTCAGATTGCTGTTCTGGAGACACCAAGTTCTGAAGAGGCTTGGATAGCATCATTAGTGTTTGTCCATTGTTTGCTAAATACCACCTATAATATCACTCCCTCCCTCCCTTCCTTCCTTTCTTCCTTTCTTCTTTCCTTCCTTCCATTTTATTTTTTTCCTTCCTTCTTTCCAGTTTTTCTTTCTTTCTTTCTTCTTTCCTTCCTTTCTTCTTTCCTTTCTTTCTGTTTGTCTGTGTTCTATGTACTTTTATGGTTGTGTGGTTTGATTATCTATGCAAATTTGATGATGATTTGAATTTTTCATAGTGATAATAAAATGCCAGCTTACTTGTTTAACAATGTGTTGATTTTGTATTATTTATGGTTGAGGAAAGCTTTTATAAGTCTACAGTTGTCATGTCATTGAAAACATTTAAATTGGTGTTACATTGTGAAAGCATGAATCAAGTTCGTTGCATGTGTCACTTATATCAGCCCATTGTGTGAAGATAATGTTATTTCTTCCATAAATGTTCAGTAGAATTCACAAAGAAATCTACAAAGTATCTGAAATTTCTATGGCCAAGGTTTGAAATGTCTCATTACCATGTATTTATTGTAAAAAAAATTAAAGGTTTTCATTATGTCACTTTAACCATCTATATAAACTACTTTGATCATTTTCTCCTCCTTTTCATCTCTTATCTCCGGTCCTTCCCACTAGTCTCCTTCCTCTTCCAAAATAATACCTGTTCAACTTTCATGTATTTTTTAATCTAGATTCTATATTTGAAAGTAAAATTGATTGATAAATCACTCTCTTTTCTCTCCTCACTTCTTTCTTTCTCCCCTCTTCTCTCTCTTCTGTCATGTCCCTTCTCCGTGCTCCTGTGTTTGATTCTGGGCCTTATAATTTGTAGGCAGGCATGCTACCATTTGAGTCACTTCATCAGCCATTTTGTGTTGGTCACTTTGGAAATAAGTTTTGCTTTATGTACAGCCAGCCTGAATCACAAACCTCTTATTTGTCTTCGCTTGTGCTTCTAGGATGACAGTTAGACACCATCATGGACAACTAATCCTTCAGATTTCTGCCTCCTGGGTTACTGGGATTCCAGATGTGAGCTACCACATTTCATATCTATCTTTGAGTCTGACTTATTTTATTTAACATAATGATCTCCGGAATCCAACTTCTCTAATAAATATGACTACTCAAATTGCTTCTTCTTTTATCAGTTTTATAAAGCTTTATTTTTCTAGATATTTACCCATTCTATCTGTAATTCAAAAGATTCCGACATGACTTGTTCACTATATCCTTTCATATTTTTCAGTACATAGAAATGTCTTTCATTCTTGTTTTTTTTCCTTTTTTTTTTTTTTTTGGTCGTGGGGCCTGAACTCTGGGCCTGGGCGCTGTCGCTCAGCTCTTCAGCTCAAGGCTAGCACTCTACTACTTGAGCCACAGCGCCACTTCCAGCTCTTTTCTTTTTGCTTATGTGGTGCTGAGGAATTGAACCCAGGGCCTCAGGCATGCAAGGCAAGTGCTCTACCACTGAGCCACCTTCCCAGCCCCTCATTCTTGTTATTTTTTGAGCTATTTCTTTATTGCTTGGTAAGACTTGCAAAGGGTTAACATTTTCATTATTTTGAGAGAATTAGGCTTTTCCTTCCTAATCATTTTTTCATGTTTTGTACTTATCTGTCATGCTATATTTGTATCAATGTTCATTCTTGCTCGCATTTTTGCCTTTGTTCTTCTTGCTTTTAGTTCTTACTTTATTTTTTGAGATGCCATCTTCACCACCTTCTTAATGATTTCATGATACTTGCTGTTGGTAGTGATGTCAAATCTAAAAGGGCTTGCTTTGTTAGACATTATGCCCACGATTATAATTCCACTTATATTTTATATTGTTTATTGAATTTTATTTTTCCTAAACTGTATCTTTAAGTCTAATGTTTTGAGTGATGCTCATCAAGTTTCATGGTGTCTCCATTAACTTGTTTCTGAAAATATCATTTTTTCCTCTGTATTTTTTACCAGGTAGAGAATACATGCTGGCAATCAATAACTGCAAAAATATTTATTATTCCATGATATCCAAGATCTGTTTATTCCTTAATTGTATTACTGTCTTTTTACTTGTACCTATTCTATGTGAAAGAAGGAGCTATATCTCGTGTGTACTAGAAAGCTTTCTGAATTACATGTCTGAATCATTCATTCTATGCTATCATTCTCAAATTCTTTCCTATTACATTTGCATAAGACTTTACCATTACATCCTCTCTTTTTTAATGTGTAACTTGAACCTGCATACACAATTTAACACTACCTTAAACATATATCCATTGTGGTATACTTCTCTTCTTCAGATCGTGGTCAGACTACCACAGTCTATCTCCTAAGATTTGACAATGGCCTTGTTATTCAGATCATTTCTCATTTTTAGGCTAAAATCTTTAATCAGAAAAATCTTGATGAGATGTTTTACAGATCATGTAACACCTACTCAAACCCTTCAATGTCTTCTTTGATGTGTCACATCAATCAAAGTGTAAAACCTTTCACTCTTCCAAAGCCTAAAATCTCCCAGTCCCACCCCAGCTCCCTCTGCGGTGCTTTGCAATATTCTTCCATCTTTTAAGAAAAATTATTATTATTGTGAGAATACCATACAGAGGAGTTACAATTACATGGGCAAGATAACGAGTACATTTCTTTTCAAGCATTGATGCCTCCTCTTTGTTTCCCCTTCCCATCCCTTTCCATCCCTCCCAAGGCTCCCACCGGATCCTCCCCTCACCCCCCACCAAAGTTGTAAAGTTCGTTTTTCGACATAACGACTTGTACATCTCATTGTTGCAATGGGTCCTCCTGTATCCCTAGTTAAATGATTTGTTTTTTCCCTTCCCCTCCACAAATTATACCAACATCACTCTGAACCTACCAGTTTCTTGTCTCTGAAGTATACTACCTATGTTCCACACTTTTTCCTTTGCCCTTAAGGCTCTGTCCCATTCAAATCTCCTCTTCTGAGGGTTTTGCTCCAATGTCAGGTTTCAGTGGTCTTCTTGCCTACTCTACAAAATTCCTCTAAGACTAGCATGCTCCCTGCAGCTGTACCATAGAGTCTCCTCTCAGGGCAGTCACCACTGCCTGAAATACTATTTACATTAATTCCCCAAGTCGATCATTATCTCTCATTTTCTTCCTGTAAAAAATGTACTCTAACAAGGGCACCTAGCTTTATTTTCTCTTCCCTTAGATTTCTATTTTCTAGTATATTTTTAATATATATATATAAATAATATTGATTTACAAATAAGAAAACAGCTTTTAATTACCTTTTTTGACTTTTCTCTTTCTGATCCATAGTCGTTAATTTTGTCATATAAATCTAACATTTTATTTTCTCAATTGTGTCTAAAATACTCTTTATAATATCCAGTATTCTTTCTCAATTTTATTCTTAGTTTTTAAGAGTTATCAAACTCTTAATTCATCTATACATTTATTTTTATTTCATTAGTGTATATTAATTATACAAAGGGATTTTCTTGTTATTTTTCCATGCAGGTGTATAATGTTCTCTGAACAAATGTTCTCTGAAGGGATTTACCATTTTTCATTTCTTTCTTTTTAAAAAAATTTTTGGTACTAGGGTTTAAACTGAGAGCATCTCACTTGCTTGGCTTGTTTGTTCAGCTAGTATTCTATCACTCAAGCCAGTAGCTCCAGCAAGTTCTTACTATTTATTCTAGAAACAGTGTTCCTGTACTTTTCTGCCAGGACCGTTCTGATTGCATGTTGAAATGCAAGAATTTATGTGCAAGTATGAACTTGGTATCTGGTAGCTATGGTGACCTTGGGTATTGAAAGGACAAAACCCCTGTTTTCACTGTATTTGATGTCGGTGCCTTGGATCTTGTATATACACTTCTCTAGCTTGGGGATGGGAAGGGAAAAAACAAAATGCTTAAATAGGGATACAGGTTGACCCATTGTAACAATGAGATGTACAAGACACTATGTTGAAAAACGAACTTTACAATTTAGGGGAGGGAGGGGACAAGGGATGGGGGAGGGTGTGGAAGTTGGAGGGAAGGGATGGTAGGGGAAAAACTAAGGAGGAGGTAACAATGCTTGATAGGAAATGTACTCATTACCTTGCTCATATAAGTGTAACCCTTCTGTACAGTATTTTCAAAATAAAATATATTTTAAAAAGAAAATAAAAGAGGTTTAGAGCTTTTATAACTTAAAAAATGCAGTTTAGTGATTACCCTGGACCTTTGAGGGGATTGATAGTAAATAGAGGTGTCTCTCAGAAAGTGTAGTATCTCTGTACTCCATAGTTCTCAGGAGATACTATGAGCTAGGGTTCCTAGAATCTAAAATACATATAGCAACTATTGTAACAATAATTTCCAAACAGCTCAATGGCTCATAAATTGAGTTCCTTAAGGTATATTTGTGTGTGTGTGTGAAAATACCATAGAGAGGGGTTACAATTACATGGGCAAAATAGTGAGTGCATTTCTTACCAAGCATTGTTGCCTTCTCCTTTGTTTTCCCTTGCCATCTCATCCCACTCCTCACCCCTCCTCCCCTTTAAGGCATTAAACGTCTGTGTATGTTATTAGAACTCAGTTTAACAGGAAGCAGAGAGGTGGGAAAAGTGTATCCAGCCATTCCTCTCATCCCTGTCATTCTCTTGTCATAGCCATGTGAGGGCAGTCCTCTTGCTTGGATTGCCTTTAGCTTGGCCACACTAGTGGCTCCAAGGCTAACATGAGATTTTGACTTCAGAGTATGTCAGGCACCACTTTTTTTGGTTATTGCTGTCTACTTCCAAGACTGAGAGTACCTCTGCATTTGGTGGATTGAGTGGCAAGTGCTGTCCTTTATGAATGAGTTTTCACTTTCATACAATGATCATTATAATGATATTCTTGTGTTTTTATGTAATCTCCTAAATAAAACTGGTTTTGCTGATTTAAAAGTGTAGACAAGCAGGACATTACAATGATCACATAAATAATAGCTCAGAGTTCTAGAGCAAGTGTTCTAGCATTGTTAAAGACTTGAACACATTTGGGTATATGCCCAGAAGTGGGACTGATGGGTCATAGAAGAGCTCCATGTAATGTCTTTTGAGTCCATTGTATAAATATACCACATTTTCTTGATCCATTCATCTACTGAGGGGCATCTGGGCTGGTTCCATATCTTAGCTATGGTAAATAATGCTGCAATAAACATAGTTCTGCTGGTAGCTTTAAAATACCCTTGATAGTGATTGTGTGGATAAATGCCCAAAAGTGGGATTGCTGGGTCATAAGGGAGCTCTATGTGGAGTCTTTTCGGGAACTTACATACTGCTTTCCAAAGTGGTTGAACAAGTTTACACTCCCACCAACAATGCAGTAGGGTTCCCTTTTGGCCACATCCCATCCAGCATCTGTTGTTATTAGATTCCTTGATTATAACTATTCTAACTAGGGTGAGATGGAATCTTAATGTTTTGATTTGCATTTCTTTTATGGCCAGAGAAGTTGAGCATTTCTTCATGTGTCTATTGGCCATTCTTTTTTTTTGTCTTTTCTTTAATATCTTTATTCTCCTTAAGTAGTTGTAAACAGGAGTTGCCATTAAACAAAGCAGTTTTTGAGTAAAATGCATCTTGATCAATGTCAGCCCTTTAATATTCTCACCTAGCTCACCCCTTCCCCCACTTTTCTTAATTTTGTAAGATATGCATTGAACTTTGTCTGCATTCTCCCTACTTCTCTTTATTTTTTTTATTTTTTGTACATTTTTATTGTAAAAGTACTATACAGAGGGGTTACAGTTACATGAGCAAGGTAATGAGTACATTTCCCATTGAGCATTATTGCCTCCTCCTTTGTTTTTTCCCTAAAATCCCTTCCCTCCAACCTCCACAACTGCCCCACACATACCTCCATCCCCCAGCCCCTCTCTCCTACCAAAGTTGTAAAGTTCCTTTTCAACATAGTGTTTTGTGCATCTCATTGTTACAATGGGTCAACCTGTATCCTTATTTAAGCATTTTGTTTTTTCTCTTCCTCTCCCCAAGCTAGAGAAATGTATATACAAGATGCAGGGCACTGACATTAAATACAGTGCAAACAGGGGTCAAACTGTGAGGGAGGAACATAAAAAGAAACAAAAAAAATCACATGTTTCATTATAAATACGTTAGAAACAATAGCAAGAAAGAAAAAAGATATTTGTGTCCCTATCTTGGGGTTCATTTCACTTAACATCATCTTATATTGCATATGTACATAGCTTTTGACCTTTTCTGCTTGTCCTACACATGTACTAGTTATTGCAAATAAGGAAAACCATGGGACCTATGTTTCTTTGGGTCTGGCTAATTTGACTTAATAAGATTATTTCTAAGCCTTTCCATTTCCTAACAAATGGGGCGATGTGATTCTTTCTGATGGAGGCATAGAATTCCATTTTATAAATATACCATTCATCTACTGAGGGGCATCTGGGTTGGTTCCATATCTTAGCTATGGTAAATAATGCTACGATAAACATAGTTGTGCTGGTAGCTTTAGTATACCCTTGTTGGTGATTGTGTGGGTAAATGCCCAAAAGTGGGATTGCTGGGTCACAGGGGAGTTCTATGTGGAGTCTTTTTTTTAATTGTGAAAATACCAAGTCTTTCCATTTCCTAACAAATGGGGTGATGTGATTCTTTCTGATGGAGGCATAGAATTCCATTGTATAAATATAACATTCATCTACTGAGGAGCATCTGGGTTGGTTCCATATCTTAGCTATGGTAAATAAGCTACAATAAACACAGTTGTGCTGGTAGCTTTAGTATACCCTTCCTGGTGATTGTGTGGGTAAATGCCCAAAAGTGGGATTGCTGGGTCATAGGGGAGCTCTATGTGGAGTCTTTTGAGGAACCTCCATACTCCTTTTCAAAGCGGTTGAACAAGTTTACACTCCCACCAACAGTGCAGTAGGGTTCCCTTCTGGCTACATCCCCTCCAGCATCTGTTGTTATTAGATTTCTTGATTTTTGCCATTCTAACTGGAGTGAGGTGGAATCTCAATATTGTTTTGATTTGCATTTCTTTTATGGCTAGAGAGGTTGAGCATTTCTTCATGTGTCTATTGGACATTCTTATTTCCTCTTCAGAAAAGTCTTTCTTTAAGTCTTTAGTCCACTTATTGATGGGGAAGTTGTTTCTTTGAGGAATTATTTTTTTATGGATTTAAATTTTTGAGTTCTAAGTATATTTTAGGAAGCTACCAGCATAACTATGTTTATCACAGCATTGTTCATCATTGCTAAGACATGGAGCCAACCAGATGTCCCTCAGTAGATTAATGGATCAAGAAAATGAGATTTTATATTTATTATATATACACATACACACACACACACACACACACACACACACACACACA
>NW_012267330.1:4961018-4983863 GCF_000151885.1 Dipodomys ordii | reverse complement strand
TATGGTCTTGTTTGTGATCATTTGGGTAAAGGCCCAAAAGTGGGATTGCTGGGTCATAGGGGAGCTCTATGTGGAGTCTTTTGAGAACCTTCATACTGCTTTCCAAAGTGATTGAACAAGTTTACAGTCCCACCAACAATGCAGTAAGGTTCCCTTCTGCCCACATCCCCTCCAGCATCTGTTGTTATTAGAGTTCTTGATTATAGCCATTCTAACTGGGGTGCGGTGGTACCTCAATATTGTTTTGATTTGCATTTCTTTTATGGCTTGGGAGGTTGAGCATTTCTTCATGTGTTTATTGGCCATCCTTCTTTCCTCTTCAGAGAAGTTTCTCTTTAAGTCTTTACCCCACTTATTTATTGGGCTGTTGTTTCATTGATGATTTGTTGTTGGGGGATTTAGTTTTTTGAGTTCTAAATATATTTTAGATATGAGACTCTTGTCCATTGTATAGCTAGTGAAGATCTTCTCCCAATCCATAGGTTTTCTATTGATCTTCCTAGCTATGTCCTTTGCCACGCAGAAGCTCTGCAGCTTCATGCAAACATGACCCCATCTTTTTAGATGGTAAGTCAGACTACTAAACTGACCTAACTGCTGATCTGTTTATTCAACATAGGATAGAATTTACTACTTTAAGTTCCTATGGTTCCTATGCAACACAGAAGAGATTTACCAGCTCACTTCTGACATCCATCAAAAGCTTGGGTGAAGACAATGTAAGCAACAAGATTTCAAGAGCATTTTGCTCTCCATAAAGTATAAGGATTCATCAACTCTTAGAATTTACCTGATTCTCCTTCCCTTGTGATTCACTAGAGGTATAAGGGACAATTTCTCAGGTAAAAGTCTGTGCTTATGTGTCGATGATAGTGATATGATAGAACCCCAAATTATCCTCATTGTTCATTTATAGAAAAATAAAGTGGAGAGGCTTCTAATAAGAAGAGTGTCCTGCTTGAAAACAGCTTAAATGCCTGTTTCCACCATTCTTTCCACAGTGCCTGGAGTCAGCTCTCTCTCTTGGTTGTGAATAGCACACGTAATATCAACAGCAATGTGACATCAGCATCAACAACTACATCCTTTACCATAGAGCACTCATTGTGTGCCCGGCAGCACACCAAGCACTTTGCAGAAACCATAGTTTTAATCTTCAGAAAGACTAAATGAGGAAGGCTGGGGTGTTAAAAGCGATAAAGACTCTTAAACAAAAGATTAAATACTTTTCTATAATCACCAAGAGAGTAACTAGCCCAAACTGCTACATAAAATGAAGTCTCTTCCTGAAACAAGTACCTCAGCTAGGTGCCAGTGGCTGATGCCTATAATTCTAGCTAATCAGAAGCTAAGATTTGAAGACTATATTCAGGATCACATTTCTCTGGGCAGAGAAATCCACCAGACTGTTATTTTCAATTGGCTAGCAAAAGCTGGAGGTGAATAGAGGTGAAGGAGTGGTTCAAACCATAACAAACAAACAACAACAAAAAAAAAAACAGCTGTGAACCAGGCTGTGGCTCATGCCTGAAATCTTAACTACACAGGAGGCTGAAATCTGAGGATCATGGTTCAAAACCAGCCAGTAGGAAAGTCTGTGAGACTCATAACTTCCTTTGACCACCAGAAAACTGGAAGTGGCGCTGTAGCTCAAACAGATGGAGCTCTAAGCTTGAGCAAAAGAGCTTCAGGGACAGTGCCCAGGTTCTGAGTTCAACCCCACAACCAACTGAAAAATAAAACCAGCTGTGAGAAAAGCCTAGCAAGAACTAAGTTCAAGCTCCAATACTGACTACTGGCACTCACACATTCATGCACATGTGTGCACAAGTGCACATATGCATGCTTGTGCACACACACATACACATACACACACATAAACTTGTCCTCATTACCATGTCACTCTTGTTTTTTATCTGCTTTCCAACCCACCTCATACTCCTTGTTCAAAAGCATCAACCAGGCTCCTCTTTGTGAGCTCATGGTAATCAATTAGAATAATTCTAAATCTCAAAACTGGTTTTTACATTAACAAGTAAGTTATTGTACTGGTCTCACAGTTCTTTGTGGTTTTTCATGTGACATTTTCTTAGTCTACCAAGAACTAACAAAAATATGTTTTTAAGATTATTACAGCATTATTTACTATGGCTAAATATGGAACCTACCCAGAGGCCCCTCATAGATGAATGGATCAAGAAAATGTGTTTTTAAGTTTAATATGCTTACAAATGCTTTTAATGAAAATGGATATACTTCTGATGTTTCCAAACTGACATTTGAAGTCCTTAGCCTCCAGTTTTCCCAACATACGTTTCCCATAGCAAACTTCTGGGCCTTCCACCCCATCTTCCAGGAATACTGACATTTATTTCTCCCTTCAAAGGGGAGCACATCATTCCTTCTTCTGTACCTTTATCTTGGAGCCCACTCTGTCTGGAGTGTCTTTGACTGACTGCTGTCTGCCTGAAACAGCTCAATTCAAATTCCTACATTGCCACAGTTCTTGTGTTGACAATCCTATTTTGGAACTGACTGATTTCTCCTCTCACTAAACCACTGAGTTTGTGTTAGCTGCCCCCCCACACATGTGCATACATAGAGAAAGGGGGGGCAACAGACAGACAGACAGAGAGGCAGAATACCTTCCAGGTGCACACCGAGGTAGGAAGTCAGATCCCATGGCTCATGTCTGTAATCCAAGCTACTCAGGAGGCTGAGATCTGAGACTCTTACTCCAAAGCCAGCCCAGGCAGGAAAGTCTGTGAGACTCTTATCTCCATGTAACTATCAAAAAGCCAGAAGTGGAGCTGTAGAGTAATATCCCTGAGCAAAAAGCTCAAAGACAGCACCCAGATCCAGAGTTCAACCCCCAGGACACACACGCGAGCCCACACACACACACACACACACACACACACACGGAGATAGAGGGAGAAAAAACCCCATCAAACAAAGATCCTATTTCAAAAATAACCAGTGTAAGAATGGAAGTTTTGTCTCAGTACTAGAGTGCCTGTCTAGCTAATGTGAGGCACTGAATTCAAAATCCTTACCCCAACTAAAACAAGAATATGAAGTTTTGAAGCCGGGCGCTGGTGGCTCACGCCTGTAATCCTAGCTACTCAGGAGGCTGAGATCTGAGGATCACGGTTCAAAGCCAGCCCGGGAAGGAGTGACCATGAGACTCCTATCTCCAATAAACCACCAGAAAACCGGAAGTGGCGCTGTAGCTCAAGTGGTAGAGCGTCGCCTTGAGCTGAAGAGCTGAGGGACAGCGCCCAGGCCCAGAGTTCAAGCCCCATGACCGACCAAAAAATAAAAATAATAAAAAAAAAGAATATGAAGTTTTGACATCACTTGTTGCTCAGTTTATCTGCATGGTTCTGTTGATCTCTGTTGGTCAAGTAACATATACCAGTTGTCTAACTTCCTTTTATTGCTTTGATGTAAGGAACATTTACCTCTAGGCACATTGTGAATATAGTAGGTTATCATATTAACCTGACTTCTAATCTCCTTGCTCTTAGGTAGTCACTTCCCCCACATTGAATCAAGCTGACTCTATACAGGAAGACATCATGGAAATGGAGAATAGGACTTCAAAGACCATGTCAGTCAGAATAGATCATGTGGCTAGCTAGCATCCTGCTCCCATGTAGACCACTTGTTCTAGCAGAAGTTCAATGCCATGTGTGAGGATATCCAAGCAGCTCCATGGAGAGGCCCATGTGGCCAGGAACTGCGGTCTACCACCAGCAGGTGGGCCAGGAAGCCATCTTGGAAGCAGGCTCTCCAGCCCCAGGCAAGGGCTCAGATGCCTGAAAGCTTATCCAACATTTGAAATGCAACTTCATTCATAGGCCTAAACCAGAGAAGGAACACCAGAGAAGGTGTTCCTGACCTGCAGAAACTATGCAATAATAAATGTTTGTTTAAATCCTGTCAATATTTTGTCATTTGTTCTACAGCAATAGATAGCTGATATATAATTCAGTGTCAATGATTAATTTCCCACTGCCTTTACCCATTATCACATTTTGTCTACTCAATACATTTTGAGGGCAAGACTATTACAATAAATTCTGAGAGTAGTCACATAGATATGAAGTTGTTGGCTTGGACTTGAACCCATATCAGTCTGCTTCCAAAATCTATCTCTTTAACTATTACATGGAATCATAAAATCATTTTGTTAATGCACTAAAAATAACTGCCAGAACAGATGTTTATCAACCTGGCAATTAATCTACAAGGGATTTTCATGCCAGGAAATAAAACCATGCTGAAACAGACTGTTCAGAATTTCAAAAGATTGCTTTTTTTCTTTTATACTACCTTGTGAACTACTGAGATTAAAAGGTACTTAGTGTAACCAATATAAAGTTCATGTGGTCTGATTAGGTGGTGGGTTACTTCATAGATTTCTCTTTTTGTAGTCACTCTGGGGCTAATATTTGAGAAAGTCAAAAATTTAATAGTTCATTAAATTAAACTAAACCTGTGAGCAGAGATTGGCTGGCAATAAGAGAGTTGCTTTTGTAGACCAAAGCAGCACTGTCTGGTGATCACTGTGAACAGCGCATGATCCTCTTCAGACAAAACTTGCTCCAGCAGGAGTGTATGACATTCAAAAGAAGATCTTAGGTTTTAAATTGCTGTTTCACTACCATGTATCCAAGGGGTTATGAAAACCCAGAAAGGGCAGACAGAGAAGGAACTGAGATAGCATATTTTGTGGAATAAGCTGATATTAAAATAATAATATAGAGGCCAAACTTACATGGCCCTTGTAAGCTTATTAAATCTCTTGCATACATGGGCTCCCAGGAGCCTTCAAATTCTCTTAAATGAAAATGGCAATGATAATGACCAGATGGAGTATTATTACCCTTATTTTACAGCAGAAAGTATGGAGGATGAAGTAATTCTCTCAGAATCATTCAGCTGGAAATACAATCTACAACTCAAATCTAAGTTGTCTGACTTCATACAATGCTTTGTCTATAACTTACCTAGAGTGTTCAGCATTTTCATTCATGTCACCACAAGTGGAAGATGACCTTACCAATAGCAGGATCTCAATGCTTTCTAGTTCTACTGAAAATAAGATGGAGTTTATGAGAATTAGAGGAAAGTCAGTTACCAGGCCTCCAGTCCTATTAGCTTCTTTACCTACTTTTTCCCCTCTAAATGCAGAACAAGCACAAAGAATACAAGAAGCCAATGGACTGTCTTGGAGCTGGATTCCAGGGGGACAGACCAAATGGAAACACGTTTCCTTATCTCCTCATTTCATTCTTGCTCTTTAAAAATTGTGTAACTATTAGCTGGATCATTATGACAGGTGTGAACGTTATCTTGATTCCTTATTCTCCCTCCCCTTCATACACATTAACACTTGAATACTCAGAATAAAAACTGTCCTGATGCTTTGGAAATTCCTTTCCTCCAACTCTTCAATGAAATTGAAAGTGAAAGTTCATGAGCAAACTCTTTCTATGAAGCCAGCATAACCCTCAACTCAAAACCAGATGGGGACTTTTGAAGGAAGAGAACTATAGAACCATTCCTTTGGTAAACATTGATACAAAACTTCTCAATAGAATTCTGGCCAATTGACTTCAACAATTCATCAAAAAAAATCATACATTATGATCAAACAAGATTCATTTCAGGTGTGCAAAGCTGGTTCAATATACTCAAGTCAATTAATGTAATTCATCACATCAACAAGAGCAAGGATTAGAACCACATGTTCATCTTTATAGATGCATAAAAAGCATTTGACAAGATCAAACATCCCTTTATGATGAAAGCTCTGGAAAAACTAGGAATCCATGGAACATTCCTCAATATGATAAAAACTATGTATGACAAACCTACAGACAACATTATACTTAATGGCCAAAAACTAAAGCTATTTCCTCTAAATTCAGGAATAAGATAAGTATGTCCCCTCTCTCCACTTCTCTTCAACTTAGTATTAGAATGCCTAGCTAGAGCAATAAGACAAGATGCAAACATAAAGGGGATCCAAATAGGGAAAGATGAAGTAAAACTCTCTGTCTTTGCAGATGACATCATCTTGTATTTAAAGAACCCCATGGACTCCCCTCCCATGTTTACTTGGGCTGATCCAAAATTTGACAAAGTAGCAGGGTATAAAATTAACCCTCAGAAATCAATGGCTTTCTTATATGCCAATAATGAGAATGGCATGGCTGAAATCAGGAAAGCAACTCCTTTTGTAATAGCCCCTCAAAAAATAAAATACCTAGGAGTTAACTGAAGAAGCAAATACGTTATGGTAAAAACTTTAAAAACCTAAAAAAAGAAATTAAAGCAGAACCAAGTAAGTGGAAAAACCTCCCATGCTCCTGGATTGGGTGGATCAACAGCATGAAAAAGGCAATACTGTCAAACTCTATTTACAAATTTTCTGCAATACCTATCAATATCCCAACCTCATTCTTTAATGAAATAGAAGAAAAATCCAAAAATTCATAGGAACAATAAAAGACCCCATATAGCTAAAACAAGAAAGAACAGTGCTGGAGGTATTTCAATACCAAATTTAAAACTCTACTACAAAGCCATAATAATCAAAACAGCATGGTACTGGTACATGAACAAACCTGAGGACCAGTGGAATAGAATTGAAGACCCAGAAATGAACCCATAGATCTATAGCCACCTAAGTTTTCTATAAGGAAGCAAAAAAATAGGATAGAAGAAATACAGCCTCTTCAGTAAATGGTGCTGGCAAAATTGGTTAAACAATTGTAGAAAACTAAAGCTAAATCTTTATATATCACCCTGAACCAGAATCAACTCCAACTGGATCAAAGACCTCAAAGTAAAAGCAGACACCCTGAGAACATTACAGGAATAAATAGGAGAAACTCTAGGGCTCCTTGACACAGGCAAAAAATATCTCAATTAAGACCCAAAAACACAATAAATCAAAGGAAGGTTGGACAAATGGGATTACATGAAACTGCAGAGCTTCCGTATGCCAAAGGACATATCAAGTAAAATCAATAGAAAGCACACAGATTGGGAGAAGATCTTCACTAGCCATACAACAGACAAGGGCCTCATACCTAAAATATACTTAGAACTCAAAAAATTAAATCCCCCAACAACAAATCTTCAAAGAAACAACTGCTTGTTCAATAAGTAGGCTAAAGACTTCAAGAGAGACTTCTCTGAACAGGAAATAAGAATGACCTTTAGACACATGAAGAAATGCTCAACTTCTCTGGCCATAAAAGAAATGCAAATCAAAACAACATTGAGATACTACCTCATCCCAGTTAGAATGGCTATAATCAAGAACTCTAATAACAAGAGATGCTGGAGGGGATGTGGACAGAAGTGAATGCTACTGGACTGTTAGTGGAAGTGTAAACTTGTTCAAATGCTCTGGAAAGCAGTATGAAGGTTCCTCAAAAGACTCTACATATAGCTCCTCTATGACCCAGCAATCCCACTTTTGGGATTTACCCAAGTGATCAGAAACAAGGCAATACTAAAACTACCAACACAACTATGTTTATTGCAGCATTATTCACCATAGCTAAGATATGGAACTAACCCAGATGACCCTCAGTGGTGAATGGATCAAGAAAATGTGATATTGGATAGATAGATAGATAGATATGTGTGTATATATGTGTGTGTGTGTGTGTGTGTGTGTGTGTGTGTGTGTGTACACACACCATGGAATGCTATGCTTCCATTAGAAAGAATGACACAGTCCCATTTGTAAGGAAATGGGCAGACTTGGAAAAAATCATATTATGTCAAATTAGCCAGACCCAAAGAAACATAGGTCCTATGGTTTCCCTTATTTGCAATAATTAGTGTATGTCCAGGATAATCTTATCAGATCAGCAGAATAGCTCATATATATACATATATATGCATATATATGTACATATAACCATATAAAATGACATTAAGTTAAATGAACTCCAAGACATGATCACAAGAGGTTTTTCTTTGTTGTTGTTTTTAATGTACTATTTGAATTTTTGTTTACTTTGTATGTTCTTCCCCCTATGGTATGTCCCCTGTTGTCATTATGTTTGATCCTGGTACCCTGTTATTGTATATATGTTTATTTGAATTAGGGGAGGGAAGGGGAACAACAGAAATCCTTGGCTGGGTGGGATTCTTCTGAATGCTTTTGTCTCAATGCAGCCCACCTTTGCTGATAAGTAGATCACAAAAGAAGTTGGTTTTGTTCACATCCTTTAATCAAGTAATCATGAATTAAAGCCACACTCTTAGGTAATTTCATCATTCTACTTTCAGAGGCAAATTGCCATTTAAACAAAAATGTGAGTCCTCATGCTTCTCCCCCCTTTCTATTTTCTATCTCCCCTGCTCCCTCCTGTCTCTGAGAGCCAGCACAGACATTGTTGAATGTCTGGCTGTTAACCTTAACCATCCCATTCAAGATACCTGGTCTGTATATCTATCTCCTGTCAAAATCTGTTTACCAAGATTAAAGGTTTTGTGAAAGATAACAAGCATTTTGCCTTTTCACAGAAGAGTAATGGCTGAGCTGAGATGCCCACATTTCTGTCCTTTGATAGCTTTGTGTTAGTACCTATGTTAGAGAATCAAGAAAATCTTAACAGCTGCCTTTCCAACAACACCAAAGTTATAACTACATCATTAAAATGAGATTACTTAAAGAGATAGTACTTATTTTATGCCCTCTTTCTTTACTTGACAATATTTCACTACATGATTTTTCAGAAAAAAAATCATGTTGTGAAAGAGATCATTGTTTTACAATGTGTAGATGGAAACATCGGTTGATTAAAAAAAAGTAACATTTCCATAAAATAACATTTCCCAAAAGCTAGATTTAGTGGCCTGGGTTTGGGGAATATTTCTTGATCTGTGAGCTTCACTTTTTCATTTCATTCTAATTACTCCTTATATATAAATTTGTTCTCATAGAAACTAAATTTTACCTTTTCTCTAAGGGACTTGGAGTTTTAGAACTGCATGTTAACGCTATTGAGATGCAAATGACTCCTGGTGAAGTCTGCAACAGGCATTTCTGCTATAAACTACACTTGCTATATAAAAATACATCAAGCCACAACTAAGGACCATGGATGTGGTTTACTAAGAGTCCATGATATGATCAAAACACTTCACAAGAGAAGAGTAAACAAAAATGAATACGCTTAAAATATTTCAAGCACAATTATTAATTACTCATTGATCAATCAGTGTTAATTTAATTAATTTGACAGTTATACTTTTGAACTATGAGGCTAATAACAAAGCTTTAACACCAATGATTATTGTTAGGATACAATATGTCCTTTATAATTTAAGCCATATAATGGTATAATTATAAAACATTTTCTGAGTTTCCATTGGGTATCAATATGTGTTTAATTAAAGAGATTCCCACAAAATTGCAACTGATCCAGTAGGATCAGTATGTAGTCATGGGAAAAAAACTCTCAGCTATGGCAGAGCTTTTTTAAAAAATTATTTTTCTTATTTATTAATATTTCTTGATGTGGCTACTTTTACTGTTTTTTGGTTTAGGGCCAAACTATTTTTAACCGAGAAGAAATTTAAAATTCACAAATACGTTATTCAGACCTTTGGGGCCACATGCCATTGGGCATCATTCACATATTATATTTTACTTGAATTGGTTGACTTGAAATCAATAGAAGAATTTTATGAAGATCGACTTTTAAAGTTCTGGTCCCATGTTTTTAAAAAGTATAAGACAATTTTATAACTTTAATAAGCTCAATATCAGTAAACCATCACTTGTAATATTTGTTTAATGATTTATTGTCTCAGGCCTTGGAGTGAGCCAACATGGTTGCACTTGAACACTTTTAAGCACAAGATGGTAAACTTGGAGTGAGCTGCTTACTTCTAGATCTAAATTTCATCATGAAATTTCTCTGAGGATTCAATGAGATATGGCATATAAAGGTTCTAGAGTTTAAGCACATAATAAATTATAAACTAGCAAAATTATTACAATGGTAGTGACTCTACCAGTTTACAGCTCACTCAGTCAATAGAAATATTTAAGCATGGCACATATCATTTTCTTTAGATAAATGGTATTATTTTACATATTACAAGATAGATCACAGAACTGAAAGATACTTCATTCTTAGACTAGCTTATTTCTCTCCCTTTTCTTTTCTTTTTCCTTTCCCTGTCCTTTCCTTTTCTTTCTACCTGTCTTTAGCCCTCTCTCTCACACACTGGATCTCTCATTCACTCATACACATACTCACAAAAAATACAGGTTTCTTCCTACATATTTTAATTCCTAATTTTCTGTAACTGCATTGCTATTTTTAGAAAAAAAATTCAGAAACTTCAAACAGGTCTTAGTGGCAAGAGAGCCACAATTTTGAAATTCCCTTTTGCTAAGTCATGTTTCTTACCTGCTCAGGGTACACCTTGGCTAACATGCCCCAGGCAACTTTGATTATTTCTACTCCCTAAAGTTTCCAGTGAATTTAAGAAGTTAGTGTTTTCCTACCATTTGCTACTTTTTCCTACTATTCTCAAATGTTAGATCCTTTTCAATATTCTAATTTTAAGTATTGTACTAACTTGCTCTGAGACTTGGACCTCTGTTTACTCATTTATATAATGGTAATATTATTTCAATATTATTACACTTAAACAAGAAAATCTCACTTTAAAATATACCCCATTTCCCAGCACCATAAAGTAAAGGATCTTAAAAACAAACATACACATGTACAAATACAACAAACACCAGCTACAATGAGTTACAAGAATTTTTTTATTAATTTGTGTTGGGAAGTCAGAGGATGGAGATAAAGTGGCAAAGAAGCAGACTTAGGAACTACTGTGAAAGTGTTTGATGTTAATTAAAATCTCTAATTAGTTGATTTCTATACAAGGTGGGCCTATTTAATAGAATAAAAACCCTTTAAAAGATGAGAGTAACAGAAATACAGAGACAGAGGAAGAGAGACAGAACCACAGAAAGAGACAGAGAGAGAAGAGGAAGATAATATCCACCCATGGATCACATGCTCCTGTTTGTGATCACCAAATTCCTATTTAATCTAGAATTTTCTCAAAAGCAATTGCTTAACCCAATGTATTTTCAGAGAGATAGATCTGATATATAGATGATTAATATAATATACATGTATGTGTGTGAGAGTGTGTGTTGGTTTGTTGCTTTAGTTGAACTTTGATTGATATAATCCTTAGCTTGATAATTATCATTTCAGTTAAACACCATCATTATGCCTAGTAGGGAAGGGTAATAATAAATGAAAAAAAGAATACAAGCCTAGATTCCAGTAGTGAGAGTAATCCATCTCTACAAACTTCTTAGCAGGATGAAAACATGGAAAAACTTTATCTCCTAAGTACAAGTTTGAAAGAAACTGACATAAATCTCCTATCACATAATAAAATCTTAGTAAACATTACCTCTCTTTTCTTCCTTTTCCCAAGTACAAAGGATTTAAAGGGAATAGAATGAGCCAAGCCCTGGTGGCTCATGCCTGTCATCCTAGCTTCTCAGGATCTTGGTTCAGAGCTAGCCTGGGCAGGAAAACCCGTGAGATTCTCATTTCCAATAAACTACCAAAAAGAAGGCAAGTGAGAAGTGGAGGTGTGGCTTATCTGGTAGTGCACCAGTACCTTGCACAAAAAAGCTCAGGAACATTGCCCAGGCCCTGAGTTCAAGCCTCAAAGGCAGCACACACACAAATACACACATACACACACACACACACACACACAAACACACACACATTGAAAGAAAGAGATGTTTTGATTGAGATTAATCTGGAGAATAATGCTAGCATTTACTGTATACCAAATATTCATAAAACATTAGATATAGATATTAACTCATTTAAATAAGGTAGTCCATGTGTAAAGTAAATGATTAATGCTATAGCCACTCCTATTTTTACAAATTAAGAAACTGAGTCTCAGGAAGGTGAAGAAACTTGGTTAAGAATGTCGGGCAGGGAAGGTGGCTCAGTAGTAGAGCGCTTGCCTTGCGCCTGAAGCCCTCAGCACCTCATAAGCAGAAAAAAAAAAGCCAGAAGTGACTCTGTGGCTCAAGTGGTAGACTGCTACCCTTGAGCTGAAAAGTTGAGGGACAGGACCCAGGCCCAGAGTTCAGGCCCCACAACTGGACCCAAAAAAAATTCCACATTCCTGGCAAGTATGCTATACCAAATATGTGAAAACATAATGAAGTTTGCAAAAATAGAGACACAACAAAAATTAAAATATTGTCGTATTAGTTTGATAGAGATCTAAAGTATCTGACCTTTATAATTTCTCATAGTTTTGAAAACTAGCTCATCCAAAGCAGGACTAGACGCTCTTCTCATTCTGCACCCCAGATTCTTGGGAACTAGAATTCTTTTCTGATTTCCTAGCATATATACATATACATATATAATTTATATACATAATATATATATATATATACACATATAAAATCTTGTCCAAAAGGAACATGAAAATTTGTAGAGCTGGTTACTTGTTATTTGACATTAAATTGTGTTGCATTAATGAAGTTCTACTTTTCATCCAAAAAAGGTTCATAAATCCACAAGTTTCTAAGTTGACATAAAGGAAATCAGTGCTTTGAGGAACCTAAGATTTTTTTTCATAAGAAAGGACAAATAGGAAAGGGATAACTAGGAAGAAAGACAACACCCAGAGGGTTTTTGGAAATGCATTTGAAGCTGGGACTAGTAGAGTGGACATGGGCAGGGTGGCTTCCAATTCCAATGACTAGAGAACTTGCACAATTATAACTGCTGTCAAGAAATGACACTTGAAAAAGAGAGAGAAATGACACTCGGCTTCACCTTTCAAGTTTCCAAGTCTCATGTTCAAAAAAATCTCATGTTCAATAGCTTTCCAATTTGCAAATAGGTAGCACAAGGATTAGGATTATTTTCTCCAATGTTCCAACTGTTACTTTACATAAAATATAGAGAGAAAGCAATATTGAAGGATCATTTGTTACCTACAGGATAAAGGAAAAAGAGAAAAAATTTCATTTATTGAGTAACCCCCATGTATTAATAAAAATAGCTTATATTTATTGTTTATTAATAATTTCAAGCCAATATGCTTTCACAATATTAGTCATTTATACTCATTAGAAATTGGTAAAGTATGGGCTGGGAAGGTTGCTCAGTGGTAGAGTGCTTGCCTTGCATGCATGAGGCTCTGGGTTCGATTCCTCAGCAACACATAAGCAGAAAAAACCAGAAGTGGCACTGTGGCTCAAGTGGTAGAGCGCTAGCCTTGAGCTGAAGAGCTGAAGGACAGTGCCCAGGCCCAGAGTTCAAGCCCCACAACCAAAAAAAAAAGAAAGAAAGAAAGAAAAAGAAAAGAAATTGGTAAAGTAGGTTCTGTAATACTTCTCACTTTATAGATTAAAAAAAAAATACCTTAGTGGAGTAAATCGGCTTCTCCAGAATGCAGAAATGATTTTGGATCAAGATGTAAAACTCTAAAATTTCTGTGTAAAAATGCAAATCAACAGCAACAAAGGAAAAACTCTTGTGTCCATATCTAGGGGTTCATTTTTCTTTTATCCAATCTTGATTCTCTCCAGAACAGTAGACTATGCAGGAACTGCCCTATCACACCAGGGGAGAAACTAAGTCAAGGACAGCCCAGGAAGCAGTGAGATTCCACATGGAAAATGAGGACTTCACTACTATACAAACATCTTCCACCAATTCCACAACCCTTTCCCATGTTTCTCCCCAGAAGAAAGATATAGGAAAGCTTCAGTAACATTCAGGCATTCTTCTGTCCCTGGGCTAAGAAAGCACTGTTTCTAAATACAAAAAGATATTTCTGACTAGAATATTTATAAAAGTTAATGAAATAAAAATGAAGCAAAAGCTAGCAGAGAAATACAATTGTAAACATCAAACTCATATTTCTGATTATATAAGAGAATATTCTGAGCAATATTCGATTTCTTTTTTTTTTCTGTTAGATTCCGTGGGAGCAGATAAGCAACCTTTATATTTTTACTATTTTGTGGCCAGCACTGAGTGACTCTGGTGGTTTCACTATGCATAGACACCTAATGATGGACAGTATCACAGGAAATAGGCCATGAACCCCTGCATTGAGAAAAGCATAAAACCAAAGATTATATATAACACCTCCATTAAAGTGACAAAGCTGTGTTATACTTTACTAAAAAGTGGGAAATGATAAAGATGAATGGAATTGATGTATGTGTGTATGCATGCGTGTGTGTGTGTGTGTGTGTGTGTGTGTGTTTAAATAAGAGCATCTTTTGGAAAGCTGATCTTTTATATCCTTGCATTGTTTTATTCATATTCAACTAGCCTTGGGACTACCTGTGAACCTCAGTTTGAGACAACTTGATGATTACAACAGAATCTCTCTCTAAAGTTTTCAGGATTCCATAGTTAGATAACAAGATTGAGCTCAGGAAAGTGAAGAATCCAGGAACTCATTTTGTTGGTCCATGAGAAATCTCTCAGCAGCTTCCAAATAACTGCATGTGCTCTGAAGGTTGTGACAATCTATACATCTATAATTTTACTTAAATCAGTTTTCTCTTACACTGACAAAGAAAATGGAACGCAGCTTTCTCTAGGTCCTAAGGTGGCAACCTACAGCATTTTCATCCACGACATGAGTGCCACCTCTGTTGTCCACATCTGCCTCTGTCACTCAACCAATTCCCAGCATTCACATACCTGAAAGGTATCCAATGTCACCCCACTCCCTTTTGTCTCCTGTGCCAATCCTCCTCCTGCCTTCCACATTCCTGTTAGTAACTGCTTTTTCCCCCAATACATACAGGCTCAAACACTCAGAAGCATGCCAAACATTTTTTTTTCCTCTGTCAATCTGGCTAATTCCGCTCCTATAGCATCTCCGAAAGTCATTACCTAGTAAGAATCTCAACTGACCACATTAAACTTAAGATAACCACACCTAAAAATGACTAAATTATTGCAACAGCTTGCCAACCATTCTCCTCTTTTCTAATCACTTGCCTTCTAATTCATGCTTTCCTAAATCTGTTTTTATAGAACCAAGTTCATCTTCCAAACTTGTCACCATGTAACTGTCCTTATCAAAAACTTACTTAAAAATTATGCCATGTGATTTCCACCTCATTTTCAAAGCCATAGATCAAATATTCCATGAATAAATTCAATAACCTATATGTTGGGTGAAATACTTTCAGGTCATTGGAGATGTTCATTTTAATAGCACATCTTATTTCTATTAATTTTCCTAAGCTCCCCCAAACCAAGTCATTTGTAAGTTTTGGAAGAATAAAGATAAATCACATCACATTATTTTCATCTTTGGTAATAATAGACCATTATGTTAAATAGGTAGTAATATTTTATCAGCTGTCTCTGTACTAATGAAGTAGAATGATTTGAAGTGTCAAAATTCATCTAGATAAAAATTATCAAGTTCAAATGACAGAAAATAAATCTGTAAGAACATGAACTTACTACACAAAGTTGTGCACCCATTAACTGTGATGCAATGAGCAGAGATTTTAAGAAGTAAGGCAAGAATTGATTAAGGGATAAATTGAAAAGACATGGACTGTATACAACCATGGACCACACAGGCATGATCTGAATAGGAATGAATCCTGCTACAGGAACATTCCCCACAAGTACAGATATAGAAGAAAATGAGAGCCAGAAAAGAATGAAATTAAAAATAGTCTAGGAAATTAAAAATAGTCTAGTTTAAAATGGCATAGAAACAAATGACTAGGACTTTTATAACCCATCTTTTCCTAAGCTAGTTCCTGATGATGGCCTGCCCTATTATTTTTTTTAAGGACCTGAGATAAATAGTACCCAACTTCCATCAAATATACTGAACAGATACAGAGAGCTTATATCTTTCCCTGCATAGTTCTTCCTTATGAATAATAAAAAAAATTGTATCTCTGCTACTATGCTAAGCAACACATCCCCATCATGTGAGCTTTCACAAAGAGAACTCACAGGGGAAAAATGTTTCCTAATGTAGGTAATCTTACCTCTAAAAGAAAATACAGTGAGAACCCATGCAAAAGGGATGAGAAAAGGAACAAAGCACAAAGGCCACAGAATTGCAAATAATTCTAAAAGTTGTATTCAAATGGAAATCATACAAATTTTAGACTGTACATTTCCAAGTAAAGGCTCTACAACCAAACTGCCCAAAGGGATGCATGTTAATTACTAGTTTATAACCTTAGAGAAGCTTGAAAATCCTAACACACTTAGAGTTAAAATACAATATTCTTACAGCATCCGTACAACTAAGAATCCCTTGCTGGAACACTTGTTTGCCTCACATTAGGAAGTAAGTTATTTCTGATTACTTCAGAATGGATATATCTAATTTATTGATCAGTAAATGTTATCCAATGATTTATTCTTGAAATACTGAATAATGTTACTAAAAAATTCACTCCATAGAACAAGTGTAAATATCAACATATAAACTTGCATTTAAAAGTGTTCTATCTCATTAAAAACTCTTTTCTCCAATTAATCACAAAAAAAACAAAAACACTTGGAAGTGGCACAATGGCTCAACTGGCAGAAAGCCAGCTTTGAGTGAAGGAACGAAGGGAAAGTTCAAACCCCAGTAGCAGCACAAAGATTAAACAAAACTGACATTCATGCTTACTTATACTCTCTCCCTTTCTCTCCCTCCCTCTCCCTCTTTACCCCTTTCTTTCTCTTGCTCCCTCCCTCTCTTGTCTTCCCTCCCAACCTCCCTCCCTCCTTTCCTCCCTCTTTGGGCACTTAGCTTTATTTTGTTCTAAAGGCTAGCATTCTAACACCTGAACCTTTTTATTTCCCTCTACCACCTGAACTTTCTGGGGCTTTGGTGGTTAATTTGAGATAAGAGTCTCAGGGACTTTCCTAGCCAGGCCAGATGGAACCTACATAATCAGGTCTCAGTCTTATGAGTCTATACAGCACCCACTGTTCTCATTTTTTAAAGGTTATTTCTTTTTTATTATTTTATTGTTAAGCTGTTGTACGGAGGGGTTACATGAGTAGGGCAATGAGTACATAACTTGTCCATCATTGTTACCTCTTCTCTTCCCTGTTGTCCCACTATCCCGTCCCTCCCCCAGCTTCCACACTCCTATCCCCCCTCCTCCCCTCACCACCCCCAAAATGGTAAAGTTCATTTCCAATATACTGTCCAGTAGGTATCTTCGTTGTAATGGGTCACCCTGTATCCTTATTTCAGCATTTTGTTATTCCGCTTCCTCTCCCCAGATTAGACATATGTATATACAAGATGCAGGATATCAAAATCGTGTACAGCGACAACAAGGGATATGCGGTAGGGGAAAGAACAAACAAATGAAACAATAACAACAAAAATAATACAATCACATGATACATTTAAAACAGTAACAATAAAGACAAACCTCTTGTGTCCATATCTTGGGGTTCATTTCACATAACATCAACTTATATGATCATTTGTACATGGTTTTTGAGCTTTGCAACTCATCTGATAAGATTATCTTATATGGATGCTAATTATTGCAAATAAGAGAAACCATGGGACCTAAATTTCTTTGGGACTAGTTAACTTCACTTAATATGATTTTTTCCAAGTCTTTTCATTTCCTAACAAATTGAGCAGTGTTGTTTTTTCTGATGGAAGTATAGAATTCCATTGTATATATATTACAGCATTTTCTTGATCCACTCATCTACTGAAGGGTAGCTGGGTTGGTTCCATATCTTAGCTATGGTAAATAATGCTACCATAAACATAGTCATGCTGGAAGCTTTAGTGTGGTCTTGTTTGTGATCATTTGGATAAATGCCCAAAGTGGGATTGCTGGGTCATAGGGGAGCTCTATGTGGAGTCTTTTGACAAAGCTCCATACTGCTTTCCAAAGTGGTTGAACAAGTGTACACTCCCACCAACAATGCAGTAGAGTTCCTTTTGGCCACATCCCCTCCAGCATCTTTTGTTATTAGACTTCTTGATTATAGCCATGCTAACTGGTGTGAGGTGAAATCTCAATGTTGTTTTGATTTGCATTTCTTTTATGGGTAGGGAGGTTGAGCATTTCTTCATGTGTCTATTGGCCATCCTTCTTTCCTCTTCAGAGAAGTTTCTCTTTAAGTCTTTAGCCCGCTTTTTTATTGGGCAGTTGTTTCTTTGAGGATTTGTTGTTGGGGGATTTAATTTTTTGAGTTCCAAGTATATTTTAGATATGAGACCCTTGTCTGTTGTATGGCTAGTGAAGATTTTCTCCCAGTCTATGGGCTTTCTATTGATCTTGCTAGCTATGTCCTTTGCATTACAGAAGACTGGAGTTTCATGCAATCCCATTTGTCCAAACTTTTTGCTTTTTTTTAAATTCTGGTGCAGGGTGATACATAAGGATCTAATTTTTCTAATTTTCTACTGGTGTTTAACCAGTTTGTCCATCACCATTTACTGAAAAGACTATCTCTTCCATTCTGTTTTTTGGCCCCCTTATCGAAAATTAGGTGGCTATAGGTCTGTGGGTTCACTTCTGGGTCTTTGGTTCTATTCCACTGGTCTTGAGGTCTATGCTTGTGCCAGTACCAAGCTGTTTTGATTACTATGGCTTTGTAGTAAAGCCTGAAGTCTGGTATTGTTATTCCTCCAGCACTGTTCTTTCTGCTAAGGATTTTTTGCTATTCAGGGTCTTTTATTGTTCCATATGAATTTTTGAATTGCTTCTTCTATTTCATTGAAGAATGAGGTTGGTATATAGATGGGTATTGCCTTGAATTTGTAGATAGCTTTTGGCAGAATTGCCATTTTCATGATGTTAATCCTCCCTATCCAGGAGCATAGGAGGCGGGGGTTCCACTTCCTTAGATCTGCTTTAACTTCCTTTTTCAGATTTTTAAAGTTTTCTTCATAGAGGTCCTTCACTTCTTTAGTTAAGTTTATTCCTAGGTATTTTATTACTTGTGGAGTTATTACAAAAGGAGTTGCTTTCCTGATTTCCTCTGAGCTCTATCTCATTTTTGGCATACAGGAAAGCCATTGATTTTTGAGGCTTAATTTTATATCCTGCTACTTTGCCAAAGTTTCGAATCAACTTAGGAGTGTATTCCATGAAGTTATTTACATACAAGATCATCTCATCTTTAAAATGTTATTTCTTTTGAAATCACTTGAATCTTAAAAATACAGGAAAATATTATAGACCCAAAATAAAAGTGTAAATGAGAGGGCTAAATAATAGAATCATTACTTAGTGACTTAAACACACCACCAAGTTCCATGTTTAAATACATTGTAGTCAAAGTGCTGTTATCAGCTCCACTAAACACTAAGGGTTAGGTAATATTTGCTCATTAGTGAAGGATCAAATTCTGATGTTATCAACACTTGTAGAGTCACAACTGCTGTTGGTTTTCACTAATGTCAAGCACTTCATCTCAGAAGCCTTGGACAATAGAGAAGAATATGAGATTAAACTCATGCTTTCAAAATTTCCCTTTTCATTTTTAGAGAATATAAAGTCAAGGTAAGTCTAAAAGTAAAATTGAGTTTCTTCCTGTGATCCAGGGCTGACCCTGCACAGAGGAAGCCTACAGAGTGATATAATTCTTAAAATTCTAGGTCCCCATCATTCTCATTATTCCTTGGTTACAAATTTCTCTTAAAATAAAATGTCATTTTCTCTACTGAGTCATTCTTCTATGAATTAATGGGTTCTAACACTGATTTTCTTTTCACTGACTGTCTCAAAAGAGAGGATTTTAATGGAGTGTGCATGAAATAGGTAAAAGTTGTGTTGGGATTCAAAGGAATGAGCTGGGATATAGTACACGTGAAAGCCAAGAAGAACACTAAAAGATCAGGTTAGGACCACTGACAGAAAAATCCTGAATACAGAGAGCTGCTAAAAAAAAAAGTTCATTTCCACAGGAAGACTGGATGTGCAAACAAAGTGTATACTCAATTTGCAATATAGCCTAGGGGCAAGCCCTGCTGGTTTCCAGGAAACCTTTAAAAATGCAGAAGGAGTAAAATTCACATAGAACATGAGTTACACGGTGGTATATTAGTGGAGGAAAATACACTCTTTAAAGTTTGTAGCATAGCTCCTATGAACCATGAGCCTGGACCCCTGCCCATAGTTACTGCTGGGTGTACCAAGAATGCAAGGTCCTAAATGGCCTTTTTCAGGGCCATTCTCAGAGTCGTACTTACAGAAGACAACGACACTGAGGGATAAAAGACTGGAACTAAGATGGCCTTTGTTTAATTTTTTATTATAAAATCATGGGTTTTCTAAATCTTTGGCTGCAGTGAAGTCTGTCCATGTGCTCAACACCCACCTGCTCTATCCTAGTCCCATGTGAGATTTGGGGGGAACAACAAGGAATAACACATGTTCTAATGCTCATGATGTTGCACTAGGAGTAATAAAAAAACCTTTGTCTGACTCAGATGCTGTGTGTCTTCTCAGCATCCACAATACAGGCTTAACCTGTGAGGTAACAAGTAGAGTTAAACTTCACAATTAACACATAGGAATTGCTCAGTTAAATAGCTATTGTTAGCCAGGAACTGGTGGCTCATGAATGCAATCCTAACTACTCAGGAAGATAAGACCATAAGGTCATTGTTCAAAGTCAGTCTGGGCAGCAAAATGTACAAGACTTCATCACCAATTAACCAGCAAAATGTCAGACTGGAGGTGTGGCTCAAGTGGTTGTACACCAGCTATGAAAAAGAAAGCCAAGCAAGATCTTGAGGCCCTGAGCTTGAGCCACAGTATCAGAAACAAATAGTTAATATTATCTATAAAAATTACACATTTCAAATTTTCTGCTACAAAAATATGTGGAAAGAAGTAATCATTTATTCTAAGACTTGAAATCAAGCACACAGGTTTTTAATACAATAATTTATACTATAATACTAATGATTTTGCAATAGCACAATTCAATCAACCAACAACGATCATCTTTTCTCTGTCAGTCTAAAAGACAAAACTAGATTTACTGTTGGAATTGGCTTCCTAGATAGTTCTTATAAAATTCAGTGCTTGCTATTACTCTAAATTTTTGCTTCCTTAATAAGCATATGTAGAATTTCTTATATTCCAACAAATAATAATAACAATGACTAATATGGCCTCCAATGTTGTTCTAAGAAACTTAGAAATCTATTAATGCATCACACAGTGATTTTGTTAGGTAGCTACTTTTACCATTATATCCATTTTACAGACAAAGAAATTAAGACATAAAGTAAATAATTCGTTACAAGCACTCAACTGACAAATGGCAGAATAAGAATTTGATCTCAGTTTTTCTACAAAGGCTCTGCTCTTGTATAGTGCATTAAATCCTTTGATAAAATCATGGTCAATAATAGTTTATGACAATGAAAAGCAATATTTGAGTACATCTTGTTGATAAACATTTATACTAAATTATATATCTATTCTCCTTGTAAGGAAAGTAAGATGAACTATTTTACAGGTGAGGAACCTATTCCTCTGAGGGAAAGCATACCATAGCCATGGTCACTCAAACAGAAACCAAAGAAATGAGAATTAGAACTCGGGTGTGATTTATCCTAAACAGTATGTTCTTTCTGTTAAACACTGGTGTCTAGAAGACATGGAAGAAAAGCTATGAACTTAGGAGTTACATTATTTTCTAATGGTATTCTTGTCTAACATAACATTTTTATTTACTTAAATACAAGTAGAAACAAGTAGAAGCTGGCTATGCATGCCATACTATTTAAAGATTTTTGCTTGTTTTAATTTGTTTCATTTGGTATAAAGAAACTTACTTTGTTAAGTATTTCTTAATAAAATTAGCATCTCCTTGTATTTTTCAGGATACTTCTTTTTAATACTATTTATATAGTATGAAGCTACATTTGCTGTAAGCAAATAGCATACAATTAGTTTCTGTTGGAGTCCAGGAATAATTCTTTATAAATATCTAAATCACTTTTAGTATTTCAACCTATTCAAAGCTATTTAAGATGACAAAAGAGCTGGATGAGATTTCTGAAATAATTTAATTTCCCCTGCATTGAGAATACATTCCTTAGAGAGGTAGTTGACCTACCCAGGTGGGCCATGAATTTAATAGTAGAAATGAGGCTGGAAGCTGGGTTTCCAGTAGCCAGAGTGCTGTAACAACTGACATAAGCTGTATATTTCTATACTTTTTTGAATCTAGGAAATTCTTTATACCAGAAAGACTACAAAAATTATGAAATTGATCATTTTGTTGTTTAACATTGCATTTTTTGTTAATCTGGTTTTGCTTTTTGTGTCTACATGTGAACATATGCCTATACATCTGCATGTGTATATTTGCAGATGCACACAGATATGTGCACATCCAGTCTGAGTTACTTGTAGTATTTATTTTCTATAAGGTCAGTCATTTGCAAACATTAACAGAGTACTCAACAATTACTCTAACTGAAAATACAGTATTGGATTCATGTGAACCTTTGGTTGTAATATTTTTCTCAACCAATGAAAGCATAATCTGATTTTAATGTGTTTCTTTGGGTTAGTAGTTGTAGTAGTAGTAGTAAAAGGAGTGTTGTTACTGGGATTTTTTTTTATTTTATTTGTGAACATACTGTACAGAGGGGTTACAATTGCATGGGCAGAATAATGTGTACATTTCTTACCAAGCATTGCAGCCTCCTCCTTTGTTTACCCTTCCCATCCCTTCCCAGCCTCCCCCCTCCCCCCATCCCAATCCTTCTCCTTCCCCC
>NW_012267330.1:4916468-4953827 GCF_000151885.1 Dipodomys ordii | reverse complement strand
TCTCTGTCCTGTGATGGCACACTTGGTGTGTTTCTCTGGCTTAGGACTGTTCACTGGAACTCTAAAACTGCTTTCTATGCGAGAGCTTGTTCAGCTTCCAGCTTCTCCTCCGCCATCTTGTCCTCTATCTCTTACTGGGATTTTTGAACCCAGGCTTCACGCTTGCTCAGCTCACTTTTTCGACTGGCACTCTAATGATTGATCTACATTTTGAGCCCAGCATTTAGCTGGTTATTTTGGAGATAGTGTCTAGTGGACTGGGCTGTCCTTGATCTAATGAACCTCCAGTCTTCAGCTTCCTTAGTCACTAAGATTAGAGATGTGAGGCACTGACACCTGGCTTAAATTCACCTTATTTAACATTGGCAATTCACAAATACTGAGCTCATAAGCAACAAATGCCCACAATTAATCTAATCATGTCTATTCTGCATAAGCCTCAGCAGAGTCTTTTTGGTTATTTTGTGTTTAGAAATATCTCACAGAACTTCATCATTAGAATAGGATGCTATTTGAACAGCAAAATGCCCAAGGCAAAGCAACAAAATGTGAAAACTGTAACCCATGTAGACTGTGAAAAATATTGTTCATGTTGGGAGAGCTGAAGAAAGACAATCTGACGCCTTGTATATGTCAGGTATCTCAAATGTGTCACCAGTCTGTACTTGGCTGCAAATGACCAAGAGAGCACAATCTGAATTTAAGGGTTTCAAATCCATCTTAGGGAATGAGCAAATTCACAGATGTGATCTTCATAATGGGGCTTACTGCATAGACGAACCTTTAAAATTAAATAACAAAATCTCATGTTGTTTTATGCCCAAGACATCAAAGCTAGTAAGTTGTGAGTACTGCTGACTTGAAGTAAAAGTTAAAATAAATACACAAAAGCTATTTTGACTGTTTTACAGGCAGAATAACCCCACACACACACTTAACTAATAATTTTAGAATATCTATCTGTGTTAAGCCTATTTGACATAGTCCACAGCACACCATTCTCAAGCTCATGATTACACAAATAAGGAAGGCTAAGTGTTGGATATTAGCTTAGCTATCAGTGGAATTGCCAAAACACATGCAGTATATCAATTACCTCTTTTGATTTGTTCCAGAGACATCTCTATATCTCCATCTGCCAATGCCCCTTTAATGTCAATTATGTTTCAAATGACAGTATTTCTTTGAACCAAAATCTCTAGTGCCCATGGAGGTGATGTCTCACAATTACTCTAAAGTACATCTTAGTCACTATAGCAGTGTTACAGACAGTAGCAAAGCAGAAAAGTTTTCCTGTGCCTCATACATGAAGGTTGTATTCATATCTATGCAGAGATGCAGTGTGATCTTGTATCTGAAAGGTAGAGACAAAAACAGACATGAAACTTTTGCTTTGGCTCCCGATTAAAGCCATGTTCCATTTTTTTTTGTCAGTCGTGGGGCCTGAACTCTGGGCATGGGCACTGTCCCTCCACTCTTCAGCTCAAGACTAGTGCTTTACCACTTGAGCCACAATGCCACTTTCAGATTTTTCTGCTTATGGAGTGCTGAGGAATCAAACCTAGGGCCTCATGCATGCAAGGCAAGCACTCTACCACTGAGCCACCTTCTCAGCCCTAGTGGGGCTGTTGATTGTCCTCCATGTTGCTTCTGTGTCCTCCACAGCACCATTATAGCATATCAAGGTAGCTGATAACTCTTCATGAGCATAAATTGCGAGAAGCAGCATCCATATCAAGCTAGGAAAATGTTACCAGAATAGGAGGGAATACTTTAGACTTTAGATCATTAGGCTTCATTATGGAGTCTAACATACATGTTGTCATTTGTGAATACATTATGCCTGACTCAGCTGCTTTACTACAAGACTTTATAAGGGGAATAAAAACAAGTCACCAAGCTGGTCTGTCCTCCAGTTCTATGACGCAGAGAGTCTCAGTTGATGCCCTCTGAGTCAAGAACACCACAGGTCGCTTCACCTCAAGGGCCTCATGCCTGAACCCTTTCTCAGGCTTTGTTTGGCAATTGAAAATCTACCTCCTCCCTTCCATAGTGGACATGTCATCTTCCTTTTCACAGTCTTGTTTCCTATACTGTGTCCTCACGAAACACCTACAGGACTTTGCCTCAGATTTTCTATCATCTGTTCTCCAGAATTGCATGCTATTTGTGTTCCTGTCTCTTATACCCTTCATCTTGAGCCACATGACCTATCCGTCCCATCAGACTCCAAAATGGTCTCTTGTTTATCAGTTTGTCTTGTGTGGCACAGTACCTGGGGCAGATGAGAGCTCAAGAATGCGTGAAAGATTGGTCAAGGGGAGGTAGACAAATGGAGAAAGGAAGGGAGGAAGAATAATATTCAAGGGATATCCCTGGGTGGGGCCATGCCTGGGGGTAAGGATGGAGGGGAGAACAGTGAGGGGTGATGTTGATTGAGATGCAGTGTGCTCATAGATTGACATGTTGAGTTGTTGCCCCTTTGTGCAACTACTGAAAGATAATAAAATATAATTTTGAAAATATTGAATAAAAGATTGAGTAAATGAATGAGTGAATTCTCATTTGTTCAAACAGAAGTTATTATTTGTCCCGTTTAGAATTCCTATCCGAGTCTCTTTTTTTCCTAGTTTAGAATCCCTCTAATTAATTCATAGATTTGCTTTTCTTCAAGTATTTCCACACTCAGGAAGGAGACCATAAATTCATTGAAACTAATTCTTTGTATAATTATCTGAAAAGTGCAAATTTCCCGCAATGTCTTAATACCCTTGTAGGGATAACATACTGTTAACAAGCAAATGCTCTGAGTCTCACTGGTGGAAGTGAGGAGATGGCTAATCTACCTGCATAACCGCAGAGATCCTCAACAGATCTGACGGACTGAAGTCATGTAATTTCTCTTCCCTGGAGGTCACATATGTCCTCTCAGTCTTCTGTCCATCAGAGGGCCTATGCGCCTCCTGGGAGAACTTGACACAGGTCCTACCAAATCAGTTTGGTGTGTGGAGGAGCGAGCCCAATCCATGTCACAACATTTGACTTCAGTCACACTCCATCGTTTATGTATCATACGGCAGCAGAATCAGTCTTTCCATTATTTTCCATAAACATAATGAGGTGCCTTTAACCATTGCAAACAAACCAGTATCATTAGGAGAAGCACAAATATTCAGCTCATTTCTCATAATCCATAATTAAATCCAAGAAGTATTTGGAATGATAAAAAGCAGTATTTGTACATGCTCAGCAATATTAGCATGGGAAGGGTAAATAGGGAAATTGGATACAGCAAACTCAGCTACTCAAGGAGAATAAGCCTATGGGATGACTTTCCCAGCCACGCATTTGGAGCCAAGAGCAGTTAAAAATTCTAATGACACTCACTTGGCTTCCAGAAACTGTGAGGTGAGAACTAGATGGAGTAAATAGAGATCACATTAAGAAATAAGTACATTAAATCCAACAGACAGATTCTATACCAGAGGGTACTACCTGTGTATTTTGGAGAATAGAGTTTAATATTAATAGTGAGTTAATCAGTTTAATAGTTTAATAGTGATCACATAGTTCTTCTATCTCACATTTTCTGTGTGTTCTGTAAGGAGACTATATAAATGACATTTCACGTGAGTCTATAACTCTAGAACATAAGTGCTGTTACTGTTTGGATCTTATTAATGAAGAAACAAGCTCAGAAAAATAATTTACTTGCCAGTGATCAAAAACATGTTCATTGCTCTGTCATAACTTATACGTGTTTGGTTGAAAAGGATACAACAATTCTCTCACTATAGGTGGACACCAAAAGGGAGCACACATCCTAGGAGATGCCAGCACTTGATTCACTAAGACACAGCAAACCCAGCCCCTCTCCAAGCACCTAGTAAAGCTCACAACCCTGCCACCCCTGTCTCCAGCTCAGGTCCAGTTGCTCATAAAACACCTTCACAGGCATGTTTTCCCATTTCCTGAAGTTTGACATCTTTAACCAGGTGACCTTCTTAAACTCCTCAACCTGGAAAAATAAGCAATATATGTATATGGATTGAGGCATAAGCAAGAGAGAGGTGAAGACAAACTATGTTTGGGAAGGGGAGGATGAGTAGGACGTGAAGATTTTGTTCATTGACTACAGAAGTGCCCTTTCAAGCCTCCTTTCTATGCAAAACATCTTTTTAAAAAATGGCAAATACTTACATTTCCAAACCTTGACCTCTATTGATTCTGGTCTTGAATCTATCTCTGGAATATTGTGTGTTCACACTCCATTTTCATTTCCATTTTCTCAACAACGTGATTATCTGATTGTTTTACCATACCACTTCCTATTGCAGTTGAGTGCAAATCTTCTCCCTGAACTTGGTAGCTATCATAAATCCAGAGTTCCAGGAAGAATGACTCTAAATCAAATCTCTTCTTTCATGCTTGTACTTATTTATCACTTAGTACTATCATTCTGCTCTCCAAATCTTTACTTTATTCTTAAATTTGTTTCCACTTCTCTATAAGTATTGGTGTCTTATGGTATTGCAACTGAACAATTTCTGGTTTTATTTTCTCCTTGCTCTAACTCATGTTGGCAAATCTACTCTCACAATAATATATTTATCAAAAGAGACTCAAAACTATAGATGGATATCCAGTTAGGAGAAGATTTAAGAGGGACAGAATAAGCTATTTTCAAGTACTATGGGATTTGATTATTTTTGTATTACCACATAGCAGCCAGAAGAACTACCACTACTTTTCACTTACCCTGGATCTGATCCACTATATTGAAAACAAACTTTACAACTTCAGGTGGGAGGGAGAAGTTAGGGAGGTAGGGAAGGAAGAGATAGTAGGGGAAAAACAAAGTAGGGGTAACAATGCTCAATCAGAAATGTACTCATTACTCATAAATGTAACCCCTCTGTACAGCATCTTTACAATAAAAAATCATGATGACTTACGTGGAATGGGGGGAGAGAATGTTGAAAAATAAACTATTGACATGAAGTATTAATTTTTCTCAATTATAGCCATTCAAAAATGAAAAAAAACAATATTACATTGTGATTTTCCCACTAATGAATTCAAGAAGATACTAAAATATTATGGTAGAGTTACAAGAGAGATCTGAACTCAATTAGCTCAGATATCTTTTATACATTTTGTTCAATAATGAATTTCAAGTTCATATCTCTCTATAATTTTATATCTCACTATTTTCACTGTGGAAAGAAATACCTATTCCACATGAGTGAAAGTTTCATGCAGCCAGTTTATCCCTCAGCTCTATTTTTGTCTAAGCGGAGTAACCCGAGAGAATTCTTTCCAAATCTTTACCTCCATCAAATCATAGTTTTGTTTTAGGTATAGAATGCTCTTCTAGAAATTCAAAAATATTTACTTAGCCTATGTTCTATTTCCCTCTTCTTAGTGAAGTCTTAGTTAACCCATATAACATTCCTTCATAAAAGCATTTCAGATTGAATTTTTATACTTGATAAAAAATGCACTCATTACCTTACCCATATAATTGTAACTCCTCTGTACGATATTTTCACAATAAAATAATATGAAGGATTGAATGTTTAATCATCAACTCTATGAAATCTTAATGTTAGTAACATCAATAAACTTGCTGTCATAGAAAGATGATAAAAATTTTCAAATGTAATGCTAATGTCAAGTGGACAGAATTGTCATTCTATTTCATTAGTCTCTGCAGGATCTTTTACCCTGAAAGGTTGAAGAAATTTTGTTTTTGTTTTTATTTACATTGTTTAGGACTTAGCTATTCTCTCTCAAAGTTTTCACTAATAATCTCAGCTATATTATAAATCTCTTGTAGATAGAAGTAATTTAAATTGATTATTTACCCTAGGTTACTAATGCATTAAAAAAAAATAAGACAGCCAGATACTAATGGCTCATGACTATAATTCTAGCTATCACAAAGGCTGATATCTGAGGATCACACTTCAGGGTCAGGTAGGGCAGGGAACTCCATGAGACTGTTGTCTTCAATTAGCTACCAAAAAGCTAGTGAAATGTAGCTGTGATTCAAGTGGTAGACTGCTAGCCTTGAGCAAAAATTCTCAAAGAAAAAGCCCAGGCCTATTTCATGTCCCAGGACTGGCTAAATAAATAAATAAACAAATAAAAAAGATAGTAGTATGTCTATACTCCAAAGATCCCACATTCAGTAGGCAATTTAAAGAAGTCTGTAAATAAATGTCTGTTCATTCCTATGACTATTATCTGTTATTATCCTCCAAATATTCACAAGGGATTCTGTAATCACCCAAATAATTGTCTTCCAAAATTCATATATTGAAATCACCATACCCAACATGATTGTTTAAGGAAGTAGGACATTATGTCATGTGTACAGAGATCTCGGATTAGATTAGTTCCCTAATATAATAGCCAAGAAAGACCCATTTCCCTACTTATGGAAAGTTACAAGCAGACAAGAGAGAAGGATCTCACCATCTTCTGATAGTTTATTCTTGGATTTCTATATTCCCTAGAACTTAAAGAAACAAGAAATTTCTTTTTATGAGCTTCTCTGGCTATGGTATTGGGTGACGGGAGCTGAATAAGACTAAGACAGAGAAGAGATTATTTTTAAACTCACTGTGTAGTCAGCTTATTAATTCTTAACATACAACTGAGATCTATAAATACCTGTCATGTTTGTCAGACTTGGCTGCCACAATTTTCTGAGGTATTTTGTCATAATAAAGAAGTAACCACGGTCACTTAATTTCCTGTTGGTGGTGCTCATAAGGAAGTATCTTTGATGCTTTGGTGATAATCACATACCTGTCTCTTTCCTGTTATGCAATGAAAGGCTCTGTAAATGAGCATGCAGGTAAAAGCAATAAAGGGAACAATGATGATTTCCCACAAAGACCACAGAAAGATATTCAGCCCAAGAACAAACTTAACTTACCACCCAGAAGCCAGCAGAACTACCAATATTACACTTATTCTGGATCTGAACCCCAATCTCATTTCATGGTTTTTAAAATAATCATAATGGTTAGCCAACATGGAACGGGTTGTGGTTTAAGGGAAACCCAGGCAAAGTAAGTTAGTAAGATCCCACTTCAACAAACAAACTATGCAGAGTTTCCTCCCTAGATTCCCAACTACAAAGGAGACGTAAGTAGGAGGATGGCTCTCAAAGGATGGTCTGGGTAGTGAAACAACCTACCTGATTAATAATCTTAAACCAAAATGGAAACACAATGGTAGAGCAATTGCCTAACAAGGGCAGGGCCCTAAGTAATGTGTGTGTATGTGTGTGTGTGTGTGTGTGTGTGTGTGTGTGTGTGTGTACATGTATATACATACATATATACATATCTTTGTGTAGCAGTATTGGGTTCCCTTTAGTTAATTTAATTTAATTTAGTTAATAAAATGTGGAGGATGAACTGAACAAAAATAGACTCATTCATTTTACCCATGTATTTCTGAGCCAAGTATGCCATGCACTGCGTTAGATGTGCTCTCTCTTCACAGAGAATATTCAAGGCAGTGAACTCATTAAGTAGCAATTCTTTAATAATGGTGCTTGCATGTTAAGAAGGCAAGAAAATGGTTGACTTTTGTTAAATGCTTTTTCTTCCTACAAAAGAAACTACTCTATTTTAAGTATCTAATATTTTTATCGTTTGAGCACCAACTGTGAGCTAGAAATTGTATTGCAAATAGATATGTTCTTATTCTCAGTGACTGCACTCTATTGGCCACTTCTAGAATAACGAAGGATTGGCAGACTTTCAGTGTGACATATTAAATGACACAGACCTGGTGAAGCCTGAAAGTGCCCTCAAGAATAGCAAGCTGGCAAGAATCAAGTGCACTTTAACGCTCTGAATCTTTTCAGAGGAAACTTCTGGTTATTGATGATGAATTCAAGTCTTACCTGTTATGTAAACTGCAGCAAAGGTAATTATCATCAACAGTAATACATTTTGCATTTTACCGTCCTATGCATTCCCCAATTCTTATTCAAGCTGTGGACTTTGGCAGATGAGGAATTGGAGGTCCACTAAGAAGAGGTGACTTTCAGGGATGATAAGGCCAGTAAATGATAGAGATGGTTTTTCCATCTAGATTTTGGGTCCTAACCCTTCCACAATGTCAAAAGTCTTCAAGAAGTATGAGTTTGTTTGCTCCTTTGTATGAGTAAGTCACTGTATAGTTTTGGGGAGAGAAAGCATAAAATAAGATACTCTCAAGAATCTTGGAATTCACTAAGAGTGGTAGGAAACAGAAAGACTCACTGCAAATACCCATACCATGAAGAAATATGGAATGAACATGTGCATAATGTATTTAAGCCAGCATTCTGTGCAATTCAAGAAAAAAGGTGTTTCAGCAACGGCTTCTGAGAGCAGGTAGTAGCTAAGCTGAACATTCAGGAAATGTATAAACAAAGAGGGCCCAGCAACAAAATAAAAGAAATAGTAGAAATTGTAGATTGAGACACTTTCAGAGCTCTTGTGGACAAATGCATGAAGCCATAAGATATAATCCCTGTGTACCTTACAATCAAATTGAGCAGAAATGAAAAATGTATTTACACTATTGAACAACAACTATAGTAATGATGAATCACATGATATAGTAAACCAAATATTGGCGGTACTCTGAGACCAAGCTTTATAAGTTATAAGGGAAGTTAGGCCATCAAGAGGAAAACAGAATGGAACACAGATTAACAAAGCCCAAGGAAAGATAGTCCCTATAAAAAGGATTAAATGCCTTTGGAAATATTTTTTTCTATTTACCCAATTTCAATATATTACACACACCATTCACTTCAATAATCTGGACACAATTTAATGTAACAGGAAAACTAAATTGAGAACCACGATGGCAGCTGTGTTTGGAAACAGGATTCAGAGCATTTAAGCTGTGTGGGATACCCCCAAATTGAGGGGAGGATTCTACCCACAAGCTGTGTGATTTTGCTTGAAAACTTATGGAATTTCTGCCTCACTTTTATAATCTACCAAATGGAGTCAACACAATCTTTCCTGCTTCAATTGCAAGTCTGGAATGGGAATTGTGTAAGGGTTTGTTGATTTCATTCATCACACATTAAACACCAAAAACACTAGACAGTCCAGATGCTCAGAGAGATCACACAACACTCTCATGAGCACCCACACAGTCTCCTCAGGAGTTACAATGCTTCTCCCTGGGGATCCTACGTCAAAAAGGAAGAGTGAGAAGAAAAGTGAACTATAAACTTGTGGCTAAAGATCTGTAATTTTTTTTAAATATAAGCTCTAAAGTGCAAGCATAATGGCATCTAACAGGCATGATAAATGAAGGAGATTTTGTGAAAGGTAAAAACTTTTATTTCTCATAAAAATGGAAAGAAAATCCAAAGTGTCGGGTAAAATGTTTGTAAACATATTTCATGAGAGGTAAATATACAAATGTTTATCAAATCCTACCAATTAATATCTGTCATCATATATTTGATGAGTGTTATATCAATATGTTTAGCAAACTCCTATATCTTAACAATAAAAGGACAAATAAAAATGTTAAAAAGGATTTGAATAGAGATCCCTCCATAGAAAACAAAGGTCGATGCCCTACTGATGGAAAGATGTCCACTATCATTATGCATTACTAAAATGCAAGTGCAAATTTCAATGAAATACCACTTCATTCTCATTAAGATGACAAAATTAAATGATGGTCAATAACCACCACTTCTAGAATATGGAAAATCCATTCAAGCTACTATACTAAAATATCATAGACGTAGTTTATAACTTAGCAGATTCAGTGTCCAGTGAGGGCCTGTGTGCTCATAGGTGGTGCCTTCTAACTCTGCTAAAAGAAGGGAAAACTAGAGGGACAGGAACATGTCTGTAGCCTCTTTATGAGCACACTGACCCTGTTCTCAAGGTACTCAGGGTCTCTGAAACATGTTGCCTCCGATACCATTACACTGCTGAGTAGGCTTCAGCATATGCATTTTAGGGTAAACAAATGTCAAAACTCTAGCATGGAAAAGTTTGTAACCTTGTACATTGCTAGTAGAAACATTAAAAAATATCATACTACTATGGAATATCAGTTGTTAGTTAATAATAAAAAAGTTTAATATAAAACTATCATGTCATTCAGCAATTGCTTATAAGTTTATATTCAATAGAATTAAAAAGATTCACATAAAGTCATTTATAACAATGCTCTTAGTAACATTGTACTTAGTTGTTAAAATATAAGAAAAGGTAACTGTTAACTTTGTAGTAGCTACACAAAATAAACTATGATTTTCCACTGATATATGTTACAATATTGATAAATCTTGAACTTTTATGCTAAATGAAAGCCAGTCACTAAAAGCCACATACTGTATGACTTATATAACATGTCCAAAATACTTAAATGCAAAAGATGCAATGTAGAATAGGAATCTCTAAGAACTAGAGTATGGGACACATTGGAGAGTGACTTCAAATGAACATAAATTTCATTCTTTCTGGGTTCATTTATTTAATTCTTTGATTGATTGTTTTCTTCTGATTTGAGTTTTAGCGGTACTGGGGTTTGAATTCAGAGCTTCTCACTTTCTCAGCTTGCTTAATTAATTGCTGCTCTGCCACTTGAGCCATGCCTCTAGCACATTGGTTATTTTGGAGACAGAGTTTCAAACTTTTTTATCAAGGCTGGCTTAGCACCAATATCCTTGAAGTCTCAGCCTTTCAAATAACTAGGATTACATTCATGAGTCATATACACTTTGCAATGTTTTTTGGTGGTGGCGGAGAGAGTTGGAGAGGTGGTAATAAAGTCATCCCTGTGGACATCATAAAGTGTACATTGTGAAAGGCAGTACTTTGTAGTATGGGAAGTATTTCTTGAGTTAAGACAGTCTCTCTTCTAGGAGTTTATAACACATAGCTTAAGAGAAGGAAATTACTTGCAGTGCAAAACCCTGATTCCTCTCTCTCTCTACACACACACACACACACACACACACACACACACACACACACACACACACAGAGTTAGTTGTGGCGCTTGAACTCTGGGCTTGGGCACTGTCCCTCAGCTCTTCAGCTTAAAACAAGCACTCTACCACTTGAGCCACAGCGACACTTCCATTTTTTTCCAGTGGTTAATGGGAGGTAAGAGTCTCATGGACTTTTTTGCCCAGGCTGGCTTTGAACCAAGATCCTCAGATCTCAGCCTCCTGAGTAGCTAGGATTCCAGATATGCCTCTCTCTCTCTCTCTCTCTTTCTCTCTCTCTCTCCCTCTGTCTCTCTCCCTCTCTCTCTCTCTATATAAAGCTTTGATGAGCTTCTCATGCATCTACAGATACTAGATAATAACTAATAGTCATTGAACAAGATGTCAAGGATATCAAGGATTGTTGTAAGTAATTTTTATGTGAGCACTTGATTGATTCTCATAATGAACATTTGAGTTAGTAGCATTCACTTCATTTTTGTAGATGAGGCACATAATTCAGAGTGGCCAAAGTTATTTTACACTGAGTATAAATGGCAAAGGCACTATATGAACCTAGGAAAGCAAACTAAAACACACTTTCTCAACCACTAGACAATGCCATTTCTTTAGAGAGAATAAGGCGTACTGCACATATAAAATTGTTATTAACACATTTAATTAAAGTATTGTTAAATCTGAGGACTGACACTTCATCCATTCCCATCTCCTAGTTCATTCCTGATGTCCCTATACAATGCTTTCCCAAATATTTGTAGCCAGCTCATATTGAACATTCATGGAAGAGGAAGCTCAGCATTGACTCAATTTATTCTCTCTGAACAGCACTGACTACTCTGAAAGTTGTCTGCATGAAAGTTGTCTTACTTGAAGAAGCATTCATTGAAAATAGAGTTTTCTTAGGTTAAATTGTCCAGGAACAGAGCTGGAGATGGGGATACTGGTGGGAACGATGTATTGACAGAAGTCCTTTAGAAATGAACTTTTCCATAATGGAAGGAAGAAAATGGGACAGGAAAATAAACACATATACACAACTGAAGATGTTCTCTGACTCCTTTCTTGACCAAATATGTGGAAGTACTTATTTTCAGACCATAATCCATACTTCATAGTACCACCTTGTTTGTGTCCACACATCAGGAGCCAACCATGATGGTAGAAAGTATATCAAGAAAATGCTTCAGAGCGGCTATTGACTCTTAATAGCTAATGTAACCCCTGAATTTTGTCTCCAGGCCCATCAAAGGAAATCCCAAAAAGCATTTCACAGTACCTACCAAACTGTGTCAAGGGGTGAGGCACAATGGTTGGTAACAATATTGAGAAAGATAGATTGTTTGTGTGTGGTATGGTGTGATGTGTGTACACATGTGCATGTATGTGTGTTCACACACATGTACCTGAATGCACAAGCCTGTATTAGGGCCTGAACACAGACCCAGTTTGTTCTCTGTTAGCTTTTTCACTCACAGCTGGTGTTCTACCATGTAAGCCACAGATCCATTTCCAACTTTTTGTTGGTTAATAAGAGTATCACAAAAATTTCTCCCCAGGCTAATTTTGAACAATGTTACTTAGATATGTTCGCTCCTTGAGAAGTTAGCATGATAAGCATGAGCTGTCAAAGCAGATAAAAAAGATTTATTGTTGTTTGTTTGGAAGTTCTTGGATTTGAACTCAGGGCCTTTACCTTGCTAGGCAGGCACTGTAACTCTTAAGGGGCATCTCCATCACTATTTTGCTTAAGTTATTTGCCAGGTGGTCTTATGTTTTAGCCCATCCTAGCCTCAGCCTTACTCTTCCTATTTCTCCAGCATACCAGGGATCACAAGACTACACACCATCTCCAGTTGGTCTACTGAGATGGAAATCTCATTAATTGTTTACCCTGGATAGTCTTGGACCGTGATTCTCCTGATTTCTCCCTCCCAAGTAGCTGAGATGACAAGCATGGGCTCTATGCCTCATGAGAAAGCAGTTTTAAAACCTAAGTCTATTCTATAGCCTCTGCTTTATCACCAGAGTTGTATGACCGAGCCGCTAATCATCTTTGTCTCTTTATCACTAGAGTAAGCATAATAAAACAAGCTTCATAGGTGTGAAGATAAAGAGAAATGACACCCAAAATAACCCTAGGTTTAGCACAATAATGTCCTATAAAGAGCAGTTATTACTATGGTCAGTATACACTACACACTTACCTGGATGAAATTTTGCCTGTTTCTTTTAAAGCAAAGTATAAAATGTCCACCAATTTCAAACTTTAAAAATTGCCTTTTAGGAGCTGGGAAGGTGGCTCAGTAATAGAGTGCTTGCCTTGCATGCATGGGGTCCTGGGTTCTATTACTCAGCACCACATAAGCAGAAAAAAAGCAGAAGTGGGGCTGTGGATCAAGTGGTAGAACACTAGCCTTGAGCTGAAGAGCTGAGGGACAGTGCCCAGGCCCAGAGTTCAGGTCCCATGACAGACAAAAAATGCCTTTTATTTCTACTCTTTATAATATGTCTTAATATTTTCAACATAGATTGAATTTGCACAGTAAGAATATGAATTTTGTCTGTAAATCTTGCTATTCACTGAAGCTATCACTTCAGAAGGAACAGTTTTTCCAGTTTTGCTTTTTTGTTCTATGTGAATTAAGTTTTCATCCTAGACTGTCATAAACCCATCAGTGTCTGGATTTTTTCTTTGTGGTGGTGAATACCAATGTCTGGTTGCAAATTCTTGGGCTGCTCTAATGCTCTCAAATACATCCTAGGTTATAGCATTGTTCCTGTTAATGACATTTTTCAAAATCTGTTATTTCACCAGGAAAACACTTGTGGTTTGGCTCCAAGTACACATGCCTGCAAGGATTTGACAGACCAGTGACAATGTCGCTAGTGGTCAGCATGGCAGCTCCATCAGTGATGGTGGAATTGGAAGAGATGGAAAAGTGGTGCACAGAACAGAGAAAGCCTGATTCATTGTTCATCTCTTATAGGAAAGCAGCTGCCTGGTACACAGCTTTGGGATAAATAACCCCATAACCCTGATTTCTAGTGGGAATAACCCCATAACCTCGATTTCTAGTGAGAATAACTCCAGAGCTGTGATTTCTAGTGGGAACTTCTTTCAGTCAGAACATGTACTGGCTCTCAGGTGGCACACTTCACTCCAACCCAGGACAACAAAAGCATCTCTCACCAGTGCTTTTCCTATGAAAAGCAGGAGTATCCTTTTATTTGTGTATGCTTTCAGTCATTAAATATTCATTCACCCCTGCTTAGTCACATGCCATGTTGAAGATGAATTTATAATAAAGGATACTGAAATGAGTTGACTAGGCTTAACCCTTGTCCTCTACAAACTTTATCCCACACCTCTAGTATACAACTGCTTTTAAAAAAAGGGAATTAGGGAAGGTTGCTCCTAACTTCAAATACTAAGGCAACAATGATAGAAATGGAGAAATTGTGCTATAGAGAGACAATGGGGCACTTTCTGGTCTTCAGAACACACCACTTACATAACAGAATATGAATCCTAGGGAAAAGCCTCACACAATGTAGGAAGAAGCTATGGTGAAATGCCAGTTGATAAAGTTAAGCCTCCGGCATGTCCATCGACAGTCAAGGCACTCCAAGTGTCAGCAACTCTATTCACTACTCTGTGACATTGGGATGCTGTCAAAGGCTGAGGCTGCCAGATACCTGAAAGGCAGACAGCACCATTATTTGCATAGCTAATGGATTCATTTCCAATTGTTAGCTTTTCTAGAATGCTTGAAATACTCAGCCAATAATAATGAGATAGGATGTGACAACTAAAAACTCTCCAATTTAGCAAGATTCATTTTGCAAAAATCATCACAGAGCATCTGAATCACTGCCTCACAGAGTAGAACAACATCTGGCAAACAAGCAGTGATGAATTATCATGTTTTAGCACCATATGGCTGCATGTCTTCAAAGTCACCTGCAGGTCGGAGTGAAAACCCATTGCAGAACTACTAAGGAAAAGGAGAATGGAGGCACATAGTCAAGGGGTACATCAAAACATACTCTAGGGGTAGCAAAAGTATATGCACCTATGTGTCTAACCAAATGTTGAAACTGCAGTAGATGAATAAGAAGACAAAGTGACAAGTTTTGCAAGACCATTAATTACTACAAAGTATAACAAACCCAAGCCCCACTATTGAACTAGAAGAGACTTCATTATCCAAGCCCAATTAAAAGTGATTAATAGCTACTGTGGTCAGCTTTAATTAGAATTCTTGTCTTTTAATAAAATAAACAGAATCCAGAAGCCAGAAAAAAAATAGGACCGTATTTATCAGCTGTTTTTTGTCTTTTGTCTTAAATCTATCAATTATACCATTTCATTCCCTCTGAATATTGATTGTAAACAATCACTGTTGGACTGGGGAACATGTTTTGAATATTGCTTTATAATAATATAAATAGTATAATAATATATAGTATATTATATGTAAACTATAATATATAAACAATATAATATTAATGATATAATATTAATAATAATATTAATCTAGCAGTTATGCCATTTAATTCCCTCTGAATATTGATTGTTTAGCCCATGGTGGATTGGGGAACATTTTCTGGAGGGATGGAGACATCACTCTGCCTCAACCTGTCATGTACTTCCATGCCGCACTACCTTCCTCAGCATAGTTCTCTTCATGGGCATCTTTTTGTAAACCATATTCGCTTTCATCAAACCAGCTTGTAGAGTAAGAGCACACCGAGGAGGAGCCGAGAAAGACACAATGATAAATAGAGAGTAATACCCTGTCTCTCACTCTGGCTTCTTCAAATTCCTTCCTAAATATCCCAAAAAGTGTTCAGAAAAATGGCCTATGTGTGTTCTCAAGTTCATGCCCCAACAACCCAGTGCCTTTCACTGTTTTCCTTTTCTACCAGGCATAGTTGTTTCCTGAGGGCTCACAGAGGAGATATTTGCCTCAGAACTCACCTGCCTCTGTAGCAGAGCCATGGCACCTTGTGGTACAATTTCCTTCTTTCTAAGTTTCTATGCATGGCAATTAGTACTGTTTCTAATAGACTCTCATTGCCTTCATTCTGAAACATGACCCAAACAATGTGTGTGGTTCCTTGTGCTCTCCATATCTCATGAATTTGCCTTCTGGTAAAGCCTTCCCTACTCCTTAAATGTGATTCTGCAAGGAGATGTTGCCATGAAATACCTCTGACCAAGCCCTGAGCCACTAACCAACCTTGTACCAAGCATCAAATAATGGTAATCAACACAGCAATCATAATAATCATAATTTATTAAACAGTTCACACAAATGATTCCAGTCATAACCTAGGGAGGCTGCAGGATTGAGGGGAGCTGATTAACTCAGCTCTCATTGCAAGTGTGACTTCAGACCATGTACTCTTTCCCTTACACAAAATTACTCTAAGTTCTCCACACTTTCTTCCATTTAAAACACTCTCTTTTCAGGCATTCATGGAAATTAGGTCCAGGAATTAAAATAGAGCTAGAAATACACAATCAAATTTTAAATGAACTGTTTAGCTTAGTGTCTCAAAGTGATACCTCACCATGATGGGAACTGTTCCTTGGATATGTTTCTTTAGGTTTTACAAGCTGCACGCCATTTGTGTTTTCAACGTGCACTGAGGGCAAAATCATTATCATGAATGTTCACAGAGACAAATGCCTTACCAAAGGGTTGAAATGGAACCCAGGTTCTCCTGAGAACTTTCCTAAGATTCTTCAAGGCTTTCTTTGTCTCTCCCATGCCAGTTGAGAGGCAAAATAAGCTTCAGTTATGTCTTCAGGCTTCATTCATTCCCATAAGTTCTGGGTGTAAGCACAGTGGATATCTGCATTGCATTCTCTCCATGCCACCCACCTCTGCTCATCTGCCCTGGCTGATCCCTTCATCTTAGAACGATGCCTGGTCCACGCCTATGTCTGGATCCATTACTATGAATGACATCTTGTTCTGACTCCAGTATGGAAGGCCCTGTCCTCTACTTTGAGAAGATGCTGTAAGTGAAGGGTAGTCTTAGGCTTTGGGTTATTGTAGGTCTCTGAAAATTTATCATTCTCACTGTTTTGATTATAAATTCTCTTAAGAGAAAGATTTAGCCTCCCATTCTTATACCCATTGCACTACATATAAGCATACTCTTTTCTCACATAGGACATTTGACAGTCATCTGTCATAGGACATTTGATAGTCATGTGTTGAAATATAAATAACCATAGCTTGTATTTCATATAGTTATTTACATATGAATTTCTATTTATAAATATAAAATATATTTTATGTTTATATGTACTTATTTATACTTCAACAGATAGTCATCAGTAAAATCCCTCCCCCAATGTATACTCTTTAGAGAAAGGGCACTTTGAAGTCATTCAGAGCTTTTAATTTAACCTTCCCTTACTGGAGTTTGTCTCTCAGTTGGTTCAATATATTTTTCAGATATCTACATTTTAAAGAATTTATAGCCTTGAAAAAATTTTATTTTCTGCCTTATAATCCTCTCAATTATTTATTAGTTCTGACTCATATCTGGTGAATTTATATTGTTTTCTTATCAATGAAGCCCTATTACATTTCAGGTAGCACATCTTCAAACTCCAAGTGATTTATGATGCACATAGTATATTTGGGGAAATTAAAGCTTTTTATAGGTTGAACAAAAATATCTTGCATCGCTATTTCATAAAAGTCTAGCACATCCACATTGTTTCTGCCCAGTTGTGTATGCAGAGTCCTGTCTGGTGACAGTGGAGTGTGGGTCACAGCCAGAGATGTCAAGCAAGCTGCCCAGCTGCCCTCTGCCTTGCAATGTATGTGATTTGATTTCATTCTTCTATCTGTCGACAGGCTGTGTAGCTCTAAGCCTGCAAATACACAGAAAATGTCTAGGGGAACACTACTTGGAAAGTAGCCTTTTAAAACACACTGTTCCAGGCATAAGTGGCACACACCTATAATCCTAATTGTTCAGGAGAGTGAGATCTGAGGATAACAGTTCAAAAGTCAGCCTACTCAGGAAAGTCCATGAGACTTTTAAAAAATATTTTATGTGTTCATTTCTTATTATCTTTAGGTCATTGCACAAAAAGAGTTGCCATTCAACAAAACTGTTTATGAATATAATGCATCTTGATCAATATTACCCCTATCAACATTCTCACATGATACTCTTATCTTCAGTTAAATACCCAAAAGGCCAGAAATAGAGATGGGGCTCCAGTGGTAAGGTGCTACTTTTGAGTAGAAAACCTCAGGGAATGTACTCAGATCTTTAGTTCAAGCTCCAGGACCAGCACAAATACAGAAATTCAAGATTAAAAAAATAACTTTTCCTTTAGTTACACTTTAGAAATGCATATGATGCATTACTTATAACATAATAGGTACAAAAAAAGGATGCCTTCTACTACACTTCTAGTTTTATACTCCAAGTATAATGCTCTTTGTATAGTCTATTCTAGGGTCTTAAGGAGAAAACAGAGAAATTACAATAAGTTTCTTCAACAGTCATTGTTTCATAAGGAATACAGCTAGAAGGGCTGAGGGCAAAGGGGAACCGTCATATCTATCTCTGTGGTGGTGAAGACTTTCATGGGAGGTCTAGTAGGCAGGAAAAACTGGACCTCTAGAATAACTTCCACAACAGCAGAAGGTAGAAGAAAAAGCATATCAGGTTTCAAAAACTAAAAAGTAGTCAGTGTGGTTAACCTTGAGTAGGGAGAAAGATGGGTAGTAAAATACCAAAGACAAGAAAGGAAAAACTAATCATTTGCGATTTTTCCCTATTCTTGAGATCTCATTGTATAAAGAAATTACAGGACACAGTATATAACATAGGAAAAAATATCACATTGAAACCCCATATATGGTATACATAATAAGAATTTAACAATAATTAAAATAATAAAACATAAAAATGAAAATATAAAAATATGAAAATTGTATATATTACTTGGTTACCTGGAAATGTTTGTACAGTGCATATAATATAGAAATGTTTATTTCCTCAAACATTTAAAAAAGTTTTGAACAAAAAGATTTCAAAAATCTTTCCTTCAAAAAAAAATCTTTCCTTCAGGAGTTTTGAAATGTAGAATAAAAATTATTAGTTATTATCATTATACAATGCAATTGTTTCCTCAGCAATTCTTGTTCTTATCTTCCATCACTTCTTGCTTATTGATCAACGTTGTCTTATACCTCTCCCTTCCTTTACTTTCCCTGATCTTTAGTAACCAATGTTGTACTCTTGACATTTGTGAGCTGATTATTTTCCCATCTCACATTTGCATGAGATAATATAGTACTTAACTTTCTGCATTGGGCCTAGTTCATTTCACATAATGAACTCTATGCATCTATTTAACTGTGGATAAGAATGCTTCCTTTTTTCTTTTTTAATAGTATTCCTATGCTTCCTTCAGAAAGAATGGCACTGCCCCATTTAGGAAATGGAAAGACTTGCAAAGACAATGTTTTTTAATTAATAAAGAAAGTTATTCCAGATCATTGGTATTTCTGCTGGCACATCTGCATTTAACAAAGTCCTAATTCAAGTTGAGAACTGTAGAACTATAAACAAGATGGACTGGGCCTTCCCTGGACCATATCCTGGAAGTCACAGAAGCCACTTTCTCTGACAATATCCTGGCTCTTCCTGGAAGGGTCAACCATTTTGAACACTTCCACCTATGTAGTAAGACACTATAATGCAGATTCCAGAGGAAGATGGCAGAGTGCAAGCTGGGGACTAAACAAGTTCTTGCATAGAAACCAGTTTTAGTGTTCCAGTGAAAAGTCCAAGGCTAGAGATTCACACCAAGTATGCCATCATAATAGAGAGATTTTGGCCAGAGAAGAAAAATTCAGACAGCTTGCTTAAGGAGACAGATTCCAGCACTCATCAGTGTCTGCAGCAGCAGCAGTGGCAGCTGCTGCCCCAGCTGTTATATCAAGAGAGAGTCCAGGACAATGGTACAAGAGGCAGTATGTGAATGGATTCTACTCACTGCCTGCAAGAACTGACAAGGTGCAGAAATCTTCATCCTGCTGGCCACAGAACGTTGCAGACCATGGAACGCCCAGAAACCAAAGGAAAGGAGTGAGTACACCACTCATCCTTGGGAAAGCAGCCCCTCCCACACCACCACATAAGAATTCCATCTTTGATACTGACAAAGACTGGGCTAGAGCAGCTAGCATGTAATTTAGGCCTTGGAAGAAGATACTAGGAGCCATTCAACAGGTCAAAGGAACAAGACCTGTAGGGTTCAGCTCCACCCAAGGGAAATTTGCCCTTCCAGGCAGAGAAAACTCTGCCCTTGGAGGAGTGAACAGAGCCAGAGGCTGCCCCACCCCACTGCAGTACTGGCAGCAGATTTAGCTGCTGGTGGGTAAAAGACACTTGGTACACATAAATACTGAGAATGGCTCCAGGCTGAGCTGTTTGAGTCTCACAGGAGCTAGCCCCTCAGGGAAAATCTACTGATTGCTGACAGGGCACAACCGTACCCACAACCTAGCCCCATCACAGCAACTCCAAGCTAGAGGAAACAACCATCTCTCTCTTTTGTGATACTCAAAGAAGATCTCCCTCTCACTGAACTAGCCTGGGAGGAGGGTCATGAAGTCCTTGGTAAGGCAGAGCTTCTTTCTGTTCACTCAAACAAACAGATTTAAGAAACCAGTCAAGATACAGGGAAACTAGACACCACAAGCAAACCAGCAACTCCACCAAGAGACAGGTTACAGATAGAGGAGAGATACAAGATCCCCTAACCCCACAAAAAAATCAAAGCACTCTTTTTTCTACCTAATTTTTTGTATTAAAAAATTCCATTTTTTTATCATTTTTAGTTTAGGTTTTTTTTAATTCTCTTTTTACTCTTTTCCTTTTTGTTCCTTTTTTAAAAACCTTACTTAATTGCTGTTCTGTTCATCACCAGATATATAATCATCTTTGCTTATTAGACCTTATGCTTCATTGTGTACATGCTTTATTCAGATATATCGATTACTCAATTCACAAATGCTCAGCCTTAATTCCCTTAATTGTCTTATTAATTCTTTATAATTATATAATTTTAAAATAAGTTTTTTATTGTGAAAATGCTATACAGAGGGGTTACAATAACATGAGCAAGGTAATGAGTACATTTTTTATCAAGCATTGTTGCCTCCTCCATTGTTTTTCCCCTACCATCCCTTCTCTCCCATCTCCAAAACCACATCCTCCACCTAAATTGTGAAGTTCATTATTCGACATAGAGTCTTGTACATCTTATTGTTGAAATGGGTCAACCTGTATCCCTATTTAAACAATTTGTTTCTCCCTTCTGCTCTCCAAATTATACCAACATCAAATACAGTGAAAACAGGAGTTATACCATGGGGGAGGGACATACAAAGCAACAAAAAATCATGTGGCACCTTATAAATACATTAAAAACAACAGCAAGAAAGAAAAAACCACTTGTGTCCTTATCTTGGGGTTCATTTCTCTTAACATCATCTTGCCTGACTTTTTCTGCTTGTCTCAGACCGTTATTGCAAATAAGGGAAACCATGGGACCTATGTTTCTTTGCGCCTGGCTTACTTGTTTCATTTTTAAATTTTTTATTTTCATTTTTCCATTTTCTGTATCGCTCTTCTTTCCTTCTATCCTTTTCCTCTCTCTGCATTTAGGTCTTAGTTATATTCCCTTTCTGCCTTTCCCTCCCCAATAAATAAAAACCTTCCACAGCAAAGAAAAATGGAAACAATCTTCTCCATCAAAGCAGCCCTACAAAAGATACTTAAAGATGTCCTACACATAGAAAACCAACAAGAGCACAATAAAGGCCAAAAAACAGACTTGAAACAGAGAATCCGAGAATCATAGGAAGAACCCAGTTGGCATAGCCCCTAAGAAGGTGGATAATATGGTAAGAACTACAAAACACCTCTCAGTCCTAACTCCCAATATTAATGGACTTAACTTTACAAGCAACATAGACTGTCTAGTAGGATCAAAAAGCAAGATCCTTCTATTTGCTGCCTTCAAGAGACACAACTTGCCCACAAAACAAACATATTCTGAGTGTGAAAGGCTAGAATAAAATCTACCAAGCAAACAGCCACCATAAACAGGTGGGAGTTGAAATCCTAATATCAGATAAAATTGACTTGAAATTAAAATTAGCAAGAAGAGAAAAAGAAAGTTATTACAAAATGATTAAGGGATGTCTCCTTCAGGAGGATATTACAAATCTAAATATCTATTCACCAAACAACAGAGCACCCAAATTTATCCAAGAAACACTACTTTCCCTAAAATCTCATATAGATCCAAAAACATTAATTGTTGGGAACTTCAACACACCATTATCTCCACTAGAAAGATCAACCTGTCAGTAACTCAACAGAGAAAACTCAGATCTAAACAACTACATAGATCAACTAGATTTAACAGACATCTATCGAATATTTCACCCAGCAGCATCAGAATAAACATTCTTCTCAGCAGCACATGGAACATCAAAAACAGAACACATTTTAGGTCACAAAGCCAATTTGTTCAAATTCAGAAACATTGAAATTATGACTTGTATTCTCTCAGACCATAAGGGAATAAAATTAGAATTCAACACCAAAAGCCACCAAAGAAAATCCTGTTAACACATGAAGGCTAAACAACAAACTGTTGAACCACCAGTGGATCATAGAAGAGATTAGAAAGGAAATTCAAATGTTCATGATATTTAACAAAAGTGAACACACAACTTACCAGCTCCTCTGGGACACAGCAAAGGCAGTACTCAGAGACAAGGTTATAGCTCTGAGTTCCTACATCAATAAATTGTAGAGATCTGAAACCAACAATTTAACAAGGAACCTGAAATTTGTTGAAAAAGAGCAACAAGCTAAACTCCAAACCAGTAGACAGAAAGAAATAATTAAAATTAAATCAGAATTAAATGAGTTAAAGTCCAAAAAAAGTTAGGATCCACAAAACAAAGAGTTGGTTCTTCAAAAACATTTACAAAAATAATAGACCCTTAGTAAATCTTATCAGAAGAGGAAGAGAACATACCCAAATAAACAAACTCAGAAATGAGAATGGAAACATCACCACAGAAACAACCAAGATTCAGAACATTATAAGGGAAAACTTCTCAAAACTTTATGCTAAGAAGTTTCAGAATCTGAAAGAAATGGATGAATTTTTTAGCAAATATTGACATGCCCAAACTAAACCAAGATGATTTAAACCAACTTAAGAGGCCCATATTAAGCATCCTAATAGAAACAGCAATAAGAAACCTCCCCCACAAGTAAAGCCCAGGACCAGATGGATTTACAAGTGAATTCTACAAGGTCTTCAAAGCAGAATCCACAAATTCTCATTGAAATTGAAATTGAAAGTTCATTACCAAACTCTTTCTATATAGCCACCATAACTCTCATCCCAAAACCAGGCTGGGACTCATCAAAGAAAGATAACTATAGATGCAATTTTTTATTAATAACTTTTTTAATTGTGAAAATATGGTACAGAGGGGTTACAATTACATGAGCAATGTAACAAGTATATTTCTTATCAAGCATTGTTGCCTCCTCCTTTGTTTTTCCCTTACCATCCCTTTTCTCCCATCTCTACGACTACACTCCCCCCATTTATAAAGTTCATTTTTCTAGATAGCATCTTGTACATTTCATTGTTGGAATGGGTCCACCTGTACCCTTAAACAATTTGTTTTTTCTCTTCCCCTCCACAAATCATACCAACATCAAATACAGTGAAAACAGGGGTAGACCCATTTTTTTTATGAATGTTGATGCAAAACTTCTCAACAAAATTTTGGCCAATCAACTTCAACAACTCTTCAAAAAATCATAAACCACTATCAAACAGGATTCATTTCAGGAATGCAAACCTGGTTCAATATATGCAAATCAAATAATATAATAAATCACATCAACAAGAGCAAGGATAAGAACCAAATGATTATCTCAATAGATGCAGACAAAGCATTTGAAAAGACCCCAACACCACTTTATGATGAAAGCTCTGGAAAAACTATGAATCCAGGGAACATTCCTCAATGTAATAAAGGCTGTATATGACAAGCCTACAGCCATCATTATACTTAATGGTAAAAAGCTATAGCCACTTCCTCTAAACTCAGAATGTCCACTCTCTCCACTCTTCTTCAATTTAGTATTAGAATTCCTAGATAGATCAGTAAGACAATATGCAAACATAAATAGGATAAGAATACAGAAAGATGAAATGAAACATTCCCTCTTTATAGATGACATGATCTTGTATTTAAAGAACTTCATGGACACCACTGCCAAGTTACTCGAGCTGATCTGAAAATTTGGCTAAGTAGTAGGGTATAGAAACTAACCTTCAGAGAGCTAAAAAATAAAATGAAGAAAGACAGACTCTTCAGTAAATGGTGCTGGCAAAATTGGTTAAACACCTGTAGAAAGATTAAGCTAGATCCTTATATATCACCCTGCATCAGAATCAACTCCAAATGGATCAAAGACATCAAAGTCAAAGAAGACATCCTGAAAATATTGCAGGAAGGATGAAACCCTAGGTCTCCTTGGCACAGGCAAAACTTTTCTTAATAGAGACTCAGAAACACAATATATCAAAGAAAAGTTGGACAAATGGGATTGCATGAAACTGCAGAGCTTCTTCATGGCAAAGGAGATAGCTAGCAAGATCAATAAAAAGCCCACGGATTGGGAGAAGATCTTCCCCATCCATACAATGGACAAGAGTTTCATATCTAAAATATATTTAGAATTCAAAAAACTAAATCCCTCAACAACAAATCCTCAAATAAACAACTGCCTGATTAATAAGTGGGCTAAAGACTTGAAGAGAGACTTCTCTGAAGAAATAAGAATGGCCAATAGACAGATGAAGAAATGCTCAACCTCTCTAGCCATAAAAGAAATGCAAATCAAAACAACATTGAGATACCACCTCACCCCACTTAGAATGGCTATAATCAAGAACTCTAATAATAGCAGATGCTGGAGAGGATGTGGACAGAAGGGAACCTTATGCAATGTTGATGTGAGTGTAAACTTTTTCAACCACTTTGGAAAGCAGTATGGAGGTTCTTCAAATGACTCCACATAAAGCTCCCCTATGACCCAGCAATCCCACTTTTGGGCATTTGTCCAAATGATCACAAACAAGGCCATACCAAAGCTGACACCACAACTATGTTTATGGCAGCATTATACACCATAGATAAGATGTGGAGCCAATCTGCCCTCAGTAGATGAATAGATTTAAAAAATCTGATATATATGTACATACAAACACACACACACACACAATGGAATGCTATATCTCCATCAGAAAGAATTATTTGGCCCCCCCTCATTTATTAGGTAATGGAAAGACTTGGAAAAAATTATATTAAATGAAGTAAGCTAGGCCAAAGAAACATAAGTCCCATTATTTCCCTTATTTTCAATAACTAGTGTATGTCTAGGACAAGCAGAAAAGTTCAAAGCTATGTGCACATGAACATATAAGATAATGCTAAGCCAAATGAACCGCAAGGGGTTTTCAATATACTTCTAATGTACTATGTGATTTCCTTTTGTTTCTTTTGTATGTTCTCCCCCCAGGATATAACCCCTGTTGTCACTGTATTTGATTCTGGTGTCCTGAATCTTGTATACACATTTTTCTAATTTGAGAAAGGGAAGGACAATAACAAAATGCTGAAATAATGATACAGTTTAACACATTGTAGCAATGAGATGTACAAGACACTATGTTGAAATGAACTTTCCAACTTTGGGGCATGGGGGAGTGAGGAGTTATGGAAGTAGAGGGGGGTTGGAAGGGATGGTAAAACAAAGGAGGGGGTAACAAAGCCTGGTGTTGGAGGTTCACACCTGTAATTCTAGCTATTCAGGAGGCTAAGATCTGAGGATCACAGTTCAAATCTAGCCTAGGCAGGAACTTGAGACTCTAATCTCCAATAAACCACTCAGAAAACTCGAATGTGGCTCAAGTGGTAGAGTACTAGCCTTGAGTTGAAGAGCTGAGGGACAGCTCCCAGGCCCAGAGTTCAAGCCCTACGACCATCAAAAAAAAAAAAGGAGGGGGTAAAAATGCTCCATAGAAAATGTGCTCATTACCTTATTTATGTAATTGTAACACCTTTGTACAGTATCTTTACAATAAAAATATATATTTAATAAAAAAGACAGTATAATGGCATATCCTAAGGCCTTATATTATATAATATATTTTGATCAAACTGATTAATATGCACATACAAAAGGGCATAGACAATTTATAGTTTAGGTAACAAATTGAGCTAATACTAATTTAGATACACCAATTAAAATTGTAAGACTGGCAAAGAAAAACTTGCTTTCTTGTCTGCTATTTTAGACACAAATAGGAGCTCTAAAAAAGTTATTTTATGTTCAGAATAATAAGAGCTGAAATTTTGGGGTGTTAGTGCTTGGTTTAGTGACTTTATTTAAAATTTTTACAGAGCAACTGATATTGGGTAGAAGACTGGGGAATGAGTCATATATTTTTGCCCATTAATTACAATTTAATTTTCACTTCAGTGCTTGCAAAATGAGTGTGAAAATGACAATTAAGTGACAATTGGAGGATAAGAGAGACCATTGTGTGATTTCTAACCTCCAGTTAGGTTTCAACAATAAGAGTGAATTAGCTATGACAATTCATGCATCTGACCCACTTAAGAGTCAATGGTTAGAGGATTCAAAATACTAAAAGCAAAAAAGATTTGAAAGACCTGGAAAGATAACATTTTATACTGGCACATAGAAATGTGTTGTCTACTCTGTAGGTTTTCCACTATTAGGACTCTACAACTCTTTAGTGAATTTTGTATGCATTATCTTTGCTTCCCAAATAAAGTGAAGAAGATTATCTGATACATCACACACTGTTTATACCATGCCAAAAATTGCTAGGTAACCATTTTTGACCTTGGGACAGGTAATGACTCACTCAATCGCTCATTTCACGGACATTTCTTGAGCACCTATCCAAAAACATCCAAACTACCAGCCTCTGGAGATTCACTGGTAAGCTAAACATAGTCTCTGAGCTCAAAGAAGGCCTGGCATTGTGTATCAAGGACTGAATAAAAATATAATTTATAAAGAGATTTTTTTGTATAGAGAATGTGAAGACTAATTACTCTAGGTCAACTGTGGGTAGGATTATAAAAGTATTCAAAAAATTACAAATGCACGTCCTGTGGCAAAGGTGTAGAAATGACTCTGTGACTAAAATCCAATTATTGTCAACCTAAATTGAACAGTGGAAAAGAAATAGTTGATGAAGGTGGAATGAGTATCACACAGTGACTACCAGTTCCATTACACATCCCATCTGAATTAGTCAAAGAAAACTCCTATCTATTCTTTACGAGATAGTACCTGATGATTGGAGTTCACTGTTCAGCTACATGAATGGCTTCAACTGAAGCGCTTTTGATCCATATAGCCCAAGGCTGGATATTTCTTCATGAGGTCATTGCAGAGGAACACTGCTGCTTACTTCAAAAGCTCAAATGAGATCTGGAAGAGCATCGCACTGCACACTCCATGCTGCACACTTTATACACTGCCCACACTACATACTGCACACATGACATACTACACACACTACACATACACACTGCACACACTATACACGGTACACATTACACACTAGACACTGCACACAGCATACACCACATTTCACACAGTAGACACTACACACATGGCACATATACACTGCACACACTGCACACATTATACTCTACACACTGCATATACTACACAGTACACACTGCATGCATTATATTGTACACACTGAACACACTACACAGTACACACTGCACACATTGCACACACTATACATTGCACACTACACACTAGACACACTATACATATACACTACACACTGCACACACTACACATAGACACTACACACTGCACACACTCCACATAGACACTAAATACTGCACACGACACAAACACAGCACACTGCATACACCACACTACTTACTACACAGTATACACTGCATATTACACACTGAACACCACAAACTGCCCACAATACACATATATACTGCACACAACACACTGCACACACTTCACATTACACATGGCACACATAGCAAACTACACACTGCCCACACTACACACTGAATACCCTACATACTGCACATACTACATACTATACACTGCATATACTACATTCTCCACACTGCACACTACATACTCTATGCATACACACTGCATATACTACACACTGCACACATTATGTACTACCCACACTACTCACTACACACTACACACTGCAATATTTCACTCTACATTCACTACACTCTACACACTGCACTTACTACACACTGTACACAGAGAGGTTTTTGTTTTGTCTTTAAGTCAGTGCACATGGATGGTTAGTGTTTCTGCAGAATGTCTCTGACCACAAATCAAAAATTCACCCTCTGGTCAAAGCTTCAGTTATACCTTGAAAAGCAGCAGCATATTTTTCTATAGACTAACCAGAAAAAATCCATGAGTTCCTTTGAGTATCTTTTAAGTGTCTTTTAAAGATACTTGTGCTCTTTTTTAAATCAAAATGCAGCTTTCCTCTAGATGGGAAATGATTGTTATTTCTGAAAGATTGAAGATCCAAGCCTAGTTCTCACTCTAAAGGATAGCTTGGATTTAAGAATGTATACATGAACTACACATACCTCATTGAAAAAAATCCTAGAATTTTGAACTTGAAATTAATGGTTTCATGAATGTTTTGTTATAACTCCCTAAATCACCAAAGATGATACTCAGCATTTACTAAGTGATCCTTTATGTGCTTCTGGGTAGTTGTGAACATGTACACAGAAATGGTACAGAAATACAAAATACAATTTATATGCAAAACAAGAGTGTAATTGGTGGCTGATATACATAAGTAAGTACAAATATATATGCTATGGGAAATATTTCAAGACCTAGTGGTTTATAACCCTTTTCCAGAAAGGCATCAAAGACAAGAGATTTATCCGAGCACTTCTGGTTCATGCCTATAATACTTGCACTCAAGAAGCTGAGATCTGAGGAGTGTGATTCAAAGCCAGCCTAAACAGAAATGTCTGTAAACTCTTACTTCCAATTCTAGTACAAAAAGCTGGGAGTGAAGCTGTGGCTAAAGTGGTAAAACACTGTCCTTGAGCACATAAGCTCAGGGACAGCACCAGACTCTGAGTTTAAGCCCCTGTACTGACAGAGAAAAGAAAAAGAATGAAGAGTAGTGGAGTGGGAGGAAGGGAGAGAGGAGGTGGAAGAGAAGGTGGAGGAAGAGTAGAAGAGGAAGGAAGAAGAAGACGAAAGGAAGAGGAAGAAGAAGAGAAGAGGGAGGAGGAAGAAGAAGTAACTTATTCCAACAGGGAATTTTGTAGGGCCATACAGTTGATAGAGCTCAGTGAAACTGAGTCTTGTGACTATTTGTCCAGGACATCCATTGCATCAAAAGTTAAAAAAGCAGTGATGACTTGCAGTTGCTAAATAATATGCAGTTGCTCAAAGCTATTCCTGCAATATCAAAGAAATTCAAAGACTATTTAATGATACACAATAACAAAGCAAGTGTTAAAAATGTGATTATCTCCATGATTAACCCTAAGAAACTTGTCAATATATACTGGTGAATGGGAGGGAACCATGCTGTAGATACAACTGACTTCATTTGATTCAGCAAACTTGTTATTGAGTGTCTATTCTTTGGTAGGTACTCTATTGGCAGCTGTAAGATATCTACATTTAACTAATCTAACAAGTGAATATCCAATCATTAAAAATTCTATTAGAATCTGGGCACTGGTGGCTCACCGCTCTAATCCTAGCTATTCAGGAAGGTGAGATCAAAGGATCATGGTTCAAAGCCAGCCCAAGAATGAAAGTTTGTGAGGCTATTATCTCAAATTATCCACCAAAAATACAAAAGTGAAGCTGTGGCTCAAATGGTAGAGTGCTCATCTTGAGCCAAAAAGCTCAGGGACAATGTCTAGGCCCTGAGATCAAGCACACACACACACACACACACACACACATACACCCACGCCCATTCATATAAACACACAAGTACACACATGCACAATTCCATTAAAAGAAAATGAGACAAGAAAGTCTGAATATATTCTGCATCCTTAAATAGAGAACAGATAAGACAAAATAGGGCCAGGCAATTGAGACACAAGATCAGAGAAGATGGCATTAATGTTGAAGTTGATTTGAAGAACACATGGTCTTTTTACTTATATTTTTAATACCTTTAAGTAGGTGTACAAAGGAGATGTCATTTAACAAAGCAGTTTACAAATATGTAATGCATCTTGATATGTGTCATTTCTGTCTTTATTTAGAAAAGGTAAGATGGAGATGCTTAGAGAAAAAAAAAGGCTCAAATCTGAAGATTGAGTCTTAACAGCCATATACCACTGAGGAGCTCCAGGGACCTCCCTGTATCTGGGATATAGCTGGAATGTAGTGGGAGGAAAGAACACAATGCTCATGACACCTTGGAACAAAAGAGTGGGAGGGATGCGTTCCAAGAAGTAGTCTTCCTTTTTAATGTTTCAACATAGTTACTTACACAATTTCTTTTTCCTAAGATTCTTAAATGAGTCTAAGATCCAAGGTGAGTGAAAACTTGGTGATGAGAGGGGAGGATGTGGGACAAACCATGCTGATGGCTGTGTGCTATTTTTAACTTCACTTCTAGAAAGCATGAGAATTTGTAAAGCACTTGAAACTGGAAAATGGCAAGATTAGATTTGTGTTTTAGAAACATCCGTTTGGCAGGATAGAAGACACATTGGGAAGAAACAGACTGCAAATGGGGATTTTAATCAGTAAACTGTGACAGCAATCCACGTTGCCAGTCTTGGACATAAAGTACAGTAGTAGCAGAGATGTAGGAGAGAACCCAGAAGACTTGAGAGCCAAGGGAACATGAAGTAGGAAGGAATGGATGAAAACAGAAAAACGGATTCAGTTGTCCCACTTCCAAGTTTCTTGTGTGGATGGCTGAAGAATGTGAAAAGGGAATACCTCATCAGTATATAGCAGGGATTTCACTCTGTAAGATATTAGATGAAATTTCCAAGGAGTATTTTGGGTCACAAAAGAACTTAGTGGAATGACTTTGATGGAACTGGTTTTAAGAGACAGAAAGGGGACTAAGGAAAGAACTGAAAAATAAAATTGCAAAGAGGGCCAGAAACAAAATACAAAAGTATTCATTACTTTACTTACGTAACTGTAACCCCTCTGTACCTCACCTTTACAATGAAATAAAATTAAATTAAAAAGAGGAACGGAGAGATAGAAATGAGTAAAATATGACATGCAAAGATAAAATGAGAGCACTGCTTAGCTGAAGCAGAGTATCCAGGTGAGTGATTTGTTACAGTTCCTTCTAGGAGAAAGTCAGCCCACTAACATGATTTGGAGGCCTGAGTGAGGAGTTTAGGTTGAATGTAGAGAGCACTGTGGTCCTGTCAGTTCAGTGGAATTTGTTAATAGCCATGATAATAATACCTTCCTCTTGTGCTTTGTACAATTTTTGAAGTATTTTCACACTCATTAACATTCTCATCATCTCTTTGAGGAAGATAAAGCAGACTAATTATTCCTACTTTATAGATAACAAACCAATTTCTGATAAGGTTGAGGGATTCTACTTCACTTACATAGCAATGAAAGGCAGAGCCAGGACTAGAAATCTGATTCCTTGTTTCCCTAACACTCATTCTAATTTGCAATCCTGCCCCACCTCAGGCCTTATGACAAATCTTATGACTTGACTCCCCTGTGCTCAAAAAGCAACATCTCTCTTCTATCACTCTTTTGGGTCTCCTATGATAGCCCAAAATATATGAAGCTCTAATCTCAACATCTTGGGAAAAGCCCAATAGAACCTCCACCCCCATTCTCAGCTCCCTCCAGCTGTTCTGGATGCTCTCCAAAGTGCTGGGTTGGTGGACTTTATACTGATTACCACATCCTGCCTGATGGATGGACCACCACCAGCTACCAGATGAGATGTGTGGAGAACAGCTTCTGTTTTAGAGCTCATTTCAGGCAGACTCGCTATTCTGCCAAGTACAATCAACAACATAAAATCAAGACAACTCTTCAACACATTCCTTCATGGGCCACTTATCACAAGCCTGTCACATGGCCTCCCTTGCTAGCCAAATCCTGTTCTCTCTAAGTCATAACCCTGGTCTGAGCAGTTGATAGGTGAGGGGGTGAGGGAGGCCTGTTAACAAGCATGAAAATCCATTCCCGCCACTGTAAAATAAAAGAACATAAGTTGCTTAAGTGTCAGAAGTATTGGAAGGAAACCAGAGCTCTCTACAATCAAGAGTTTGAATCTGGAACTAAAAGCCTTGAACTGTGCCTTCTCTCTGTTGAAACCACAGTGAAACACCTTATAAAATCTGGAAGAAAGCCCTCCAATGTTCCGGTTTCTATTACATGTAACTCAGGGACTAATAAATCTAGAGAAGCAAATGTATTCTATTTCTGAATCTCCAATTAAAGCTCCTTATGGCTTGAAAATATATGTACCAGACCCAAGCCAATTTCAAACAATGATCAATAAAATACAACCAAATTTTTAGCTACAAAGCAAACAAAAACTGTACAAAATAGTGGCAGCTGAAAATTCAAGACCTCTCAATCTGTGTTTTGACTCCTCAGACTTAGAAAAAGGAAAAGGCAGAATCTAGAGATGAACCATCAAGAATGAGAGAGACAATGAAATGTAGAACAAAAAGTGATGGCTATTTACAAGATAGTGCAATAAAGGGGTGGGTAAGATATTAAGGTACCTTAGGAGTAGGGCACAGGCAATAGATATCTTTGTCCTTCAAGGTGGTCAAATTAACCTGTTGATGACTATGAGTATCCCCACAGGGATGCTCTGTCCTGATAGGGTATCCGACATAAATCTCTCAACAATAGACCCACTTGCTATTAGTCATTTTGTCTGAGCATAAAATGCAAGCAAGAAAATTAATAACTAATTTAAAGTCTTTCCCAATTATTGTTAGTATCCATTAATAACTGTTGATCCAATCAGTTTAAATGGGTCTCTAATTCAAATTTCCACTTATGAGACCAGCTTCTTGAAAAACAAGGGACAGAAAACTATGGCCTCCTGAGCAAAGTTCTGTCCTTTACTATACTTGAAGTACATACTGCATCCATTTGCTCATGTGTTATCTATAGCTGTTTTTTTTAGCTATGGCAGACAAATTTAGGTAGCTGTGGTAAAGTCTGTACAACATGCAATTTTTAAAATACTTACAATGTGGCTTTTATTGTAAGTTTTCCAGCCCCTGCCTATCATAGTGACTAAAAATCTCAGATGACATACCAAATGTCCCAATACTGTGTAAAATGCTTTACTAGGGACTTCTGAAAGCCACTGGCTAGTTCTGTCTCCTTTACTTCCAACCCCTCTATAGGAAGAGCCTTAAATGAATATACTGCTGGATTCCTGACCTTGGATCCAAACATCTGGGAGAGTAAACAAAGCCTATATCAAGCTAGATCCCACCATAAGCACAAATGGAGCTTGTCCAAACTCATTGTCTGGCCTGACAAACAGGAGACTGTCCTTCAGGAGACTGACTAGTAAGAACTATATTGAATTGTCTATCTTTCAGTTAGGTTCAGCCCATTATAGAAGACTGATATATCTTTGAAAATAAAGTATTTCTTTTTCTAACCTTTCCTATATTTCTGTCATCATTCTATAGAAGTTCCCAGAATCTCAAGAAGCCCTCTTCACTAATTTCTCTGTCTTCAGAGTCTGGAAACCATGATTTTCCCCTCCACACACATCTTCAGGTTTAGAGATGGTAAATGTCTCTATGATATTAGATTGTGAACTTCCTTGTGTACCATTTTCCCATATTCTGACACTCTTGCTAGTTTCTTCATCAGAACTTTCTCATATTATCCCATTTTTAAGGTCCCATTTATGTTCTAGTGGAATACTATGGAATCAAGATCCCAGGAACCAGATCCAAAATATGGCACTTGATTATTATGTTGTTTGTGTAATTGATGAGCATGTTCCATGTAGAAACAACAGAAAGTTCACTAATCTACAAATCTGTGGCAATATAGTTAATCAAATCATGCCCAATGGCACCATAGATGAGAAGTCAGAGGGCAAGGCACAGGGCACAAGGCAGTGCTGACACTAGGGTGCTGTGGTGATTGTAGAAATAATGGAGTCCCCTTGCATCTTCTTATGGGAGTTATATCAGATAATGAAAGCTACCAGACTAAAACCACAGTGAGGAAATCCTCCCAAAGATGACAGGAGCATACAATGACTTCATTGTGAAATGGTGAGGATGTTCCAGGACCTGGCCAGAAAGAGGCAGACAATGCAGATCTGAAGTGCATTGAGGCATTACACATGGTCTGAGAAGGAAAACGTCCCAGAGGTGAACTTTCATTCTTTGTGGAGCATTTGGTTGGAAAAAGTGATTGACATTATATCAGCTCTTTACTAACCAAAGCCAGGTCTACTGAGGGCCAGCACAGTATCTTCCAATATCTACAAGGTCATAATTGAGAGTTAAATTCCAGTAGAAACCAAAATAAAAATTGCACATCCTTTCCAGATATAAAATAATCTGGACAGAAGTATGGACAGAGCTACCTCATCCTATATCACCATAGGCCTGGGGATTATATTGTAGAAATAGATTTTCAGTCCAAGAAATGAGAGGCAAACTAAACCTATGATGAACTCAAGTTCATCGAGATGTATTTATTTATGTACTGCTGGCTCAAACACAACATACTGGCATTAATTCACTGCTAGATAGTCTGCACTTTACAAGGTCAAAGCCAGAAGTTTCTTTGTATACATTAAGGAAATGACTATATTAATTCCTTTATATATTTTCCTTCCAGGCTGTAGTGACTCATGCTTGTACTCTTAGCTATTCATTCAGGAGGCTGAGATCTGAGCATCATGGTTTGAAGCTAGCCCAGGAAGGAAAATCCCTGAGACACTTATCTCCAATTAACCACCAGAACTGGAGTCATAGCTGAAGTGGTAGAGAACCAACCTTGAGCAAAAATGTTTAAGGAACAGCACCCAGACCCTGAATCATGCCCTAGTACTGGCATGCATGCACACACAAAGACACATAAAATATTTCTTAAAATGCTTTTTGGCATTTTGGAGTCTTGCAGACTTAGAACATAGATCCTCTACAGATAGCAAAGGCAGTCCATCCATAATCTCTATCTCTCACCTTTTCCTGTTTGTTTTTATCAAATTTTCACCCACCATACCAATATTCCCTCTGCTCCCAAACACCCCAAGGATAATTTTCTGACAAATATAGACTCACTATTGCCTGGAACCCCTGGAAATTTCTCAGTGGTCAGTCATGGTGCTCCCATGAAATCCGCAATCAAAGCTTTGGCTCTTGCTCTCTTTCTGATTATGCTTTCTGATGGATCCAGGTGCTTCCAGAAGTGGCTCTACATGCAAGCTCTGAGCAATAAACTCCTTTGCAAAAACATTTCCATCTCTGTCATCTTGCCATGCCTTCCCATACAAACCCACGGGTACATCTTAGAAAAAAAGTGAAGTCTTCAGAAAGAGGATTGATTTTTTTGTTGCTCACAGATTCTATTCACTGAAGGATCTAAAAGACACTTCTTTCCCATGATGAAGACTGTTAGTATGGAAGGGAAGGAGTGCCCATTGCATTGAAGGGCTCCATTCAGCTTGTCCTCTGTATATTGAATAAGATGGAAATTGCTACACTGGCTGTCTGACATCAAAAGGAATCTTGGGAAGAAACAGGGGTGCACTTTGTCACACCATTTAATTCTCAGAGTAAAGGTGAGCACACAGAGCAAAGATGAGGGGGTAAGTGATAATCAGAATTTTTTTTGTCGGTCATGGGGGCTGAACTCTGGACCTTGGCACTGCCCCTCAACTCTTCAGCTCAAGGCTAGTGCCCTACCACTTGAGCCACAGCACCACTTCTGGCTTTTTTATGCTTATGTGTTGCTAAGGAATGGAACCCAGGGCCTCATGCATGCAAGGCAAGCACTGTACCACTGAGCCAACTTCCCAGCCCAATCAGAATGTGTTGACCCATAGTAACTTGTAGTAATAGTTATGACTAATGGATCACAAATTTCATAGAAATATAAAAGAAGATATGCAGCCCAGAAAGACATAACTTGGCACACAAAAAGATATGGTGGACCGAAACCTAACCCAAACATCAATAATGAGAATTAATAGACTCGAATACAATTTCTAGGCCTGAACCAATTCATAAATATTTGTACATTTGACTAAGCAGAAGCTAAATGCATCTTCTAGAAGCCAGTGATGGGTTTTCTTTTGCATAAGGAATGTTTATTGAATAAATCTTCACAGACCTTGGAATTTGACATGTATATTTCAATTCAATATATTCTTTCTTTTCCAGTATATTATGGCATTTATTTTGTTGTTTATTTATTTGAATAATATAGCTCAAATCTAATGTCTTTATACATGCAAAAGCTTGCATTCTCTTACTAGCCACATCTCACTCCCATTTCCCTCCAGAAAATCACCACACATTTTCATTCATGAAGTAAGGGCAAAAGTATGTTTGCTATCATTCTTCAAGGTATATCAACTTCTCTGTTTCCCCTCATGTATGTGCAAGGGAACTTTATTATCTCAATAAGTCACCAAACATCAAGCTGCTTAATCACATCAGTAGCATATAGACTTGACAAACATTATCAGTACAATAGTTATTACGTTGGAAAAGATTTGTCAACATATCAAGTTGAAAGTAAGGACAGTATTTTATTCTTCATAGTTTATTTTGTAGTTTATTATTATAGTTTAGTACAATATATAATGTACTAAATTATAGAGCTTATGATATATGCCTGTAATCCAGCACTGAGAAAAGGCGGCAGGAGAATGGGATTTTGAATACAGCCTGTATACATAGCAAGATAAGTCTTTAAGACAGAGAAACAGAAAAAAATAGAAAATAAAAAGATAGATATGAAAATATTAACAAATCTTTGCCTGCGTAACATGAGTGGACAATTTCCCTTTTCTTTTTTCCATTTTATCTGAATTTTTTAAATTTTATTTTATTTTATTTGTGAACATACTGTACAGAGGGGTTACAATTGCATGGGCAGGATAATGCGTACATTTCTTACCAAGCATTGCAGCCTCC
>NW_012267330.1:4885510-4915614 GCF_000151885.1 Dipodomys ordii | reverse complement strand
TGTCTATTGGCCATCCTTCTTTCTTCTTCAGAGAAGTTTCTCTTTAAGTCTTTCGCCCACTTATTTATTGGGCAGTTGTTTCTTCGGGGATTTGTTGTTGGGGGGTTTAATTTTTTGAGTTCCAAGTATATTTTAGATATGAGACCCTTGCCATGTTATCTGAATTTTTATAATTATATTCTTACATTAGTCATGTGAAATCTCTGGAAGGTTTCATCAAGGCTTATATAATCTTCCTAGCAGAATTTAGGCCAACACCAAAGGCTGGGTTAATGGTGCAGGGATCACTGACTAGACCCAGCTGGAGTAACAGAAGATGAGCAGGTACAAGGAGGGAGGAGGGCATTGCTTCCCCATGCCTTTTAGCATTTCTAAGATGTTTATAGAACAAGTAGACAAGAAAGGGGACTAGAACCATGGGGAACTTAACACTGAACAAAATGAAAGAAAAAAGTAAAGAAACATGGGTCCCATGGTTTCCCTTATTTGCAATAACTACTATATGTCTGAGACAAGCAGAAACGGGCAGATGTTAATGTTAGGTGAAATGAATCCCAAGATAAGGACTCAAATGGTTTTTCTTTCTTTCTATTGTTTCTAACATATTTATCAGATGATTTCTTTGTTGCTTTGTATGTCCCTCCCCCACAGTATAATCCCTGTGTTCACTGCATTTAATGTTGGTATAATTTGTGGAGGGGAAGGGGAAAAATGGTTAAATAGGGATACAGGTGGACCCATTGCAACAATGAGATGTACAAGTCATTATGTCCAAAAAAAAAAAAAACTTTACAACTTTGGCACAGGGGAAGGGGGGAGGGGAGAGATGGGAAGGGATGAGAAGGGGAAACAAAGGAGGAGGCAACAATGCTTGATAAGAAATGTACTCATTATCTTTCTCCCGTAATTGTAACCCCTCTGTACGGTATTTTCACAATTAAAAAAAATGAACAACAACAAAAAAAAGTAGATGTGTGTCCTTAACTTACTGGCTCCCTAAGAGTGAAGTGTGAAGTTATTTTGACACGTGCACACATTTGATTATTTCCATTTTACTGTGTCCCAGGCATGGTGCTGGATACCACATCTGAGAATATGAAGAAAACACAAAGCTAGAACCCTTTCCTATCTCTATGGAGCTTGTCATCGAATGCATGGCAGAGCAGTCACAGAAAAGGTCATTTTCAATGTACTCCATACGACAAGAGCCATGTGGGTGTTTGTGAGTCATAGGCACATAGCCATGTGTGAGATGAGCGGGTAGGGTAGGCCTGTGGAGGCAGTTGGCATCTACACAAGATCTGAAGGATTAGTAGGAACAACTGGTTGGAAGGATAGAGAACATCGAAGGAATATTGCAGAAAATGTTGAGTGAGTCTTCTGAATAGAGAAATCTGGATATAGCTAGCCACAGTGTTATTTTGGCATATGATTCTTTTGTAAGAGTACTTATGAACATACATCAAAACTGTTTTCTGAAAAAGGAGTCAATTTTGTTTTAGGCACTCTAGTTGAAAGTACTTCTTTAAATAGAATCCCATTGATGTACTTCAGATTCAAATCTCTTCTGAATATCATTCCTTTCAATATATGATTGCTGTTATCAGATCATTGGTAGCCCTGCCACTCATCTACCAATCTTATTTTATCTTGCTTTTTTTAAAAAAAATAATAACCAAGCTCCATTTAATTCAATTTGGAACACACACATTCTTATATTTTAAATATACCTTTAAATCCTATAACATTTAAAAAGACTATAAGTTTACTACAAATATCAATAAATTTCAGAAACAAAATTTTACAGATAACATTCACTTTTTTTTATTGTGAGAATACCGTACAGAGGAGTTACAATTACATGGGCAAGAAAACGAGTACATTTCTTAGCGAGCATTGTTGCCTCCTCTTTGTTTCCCCTTCCCATCCCTTCCTATACTCCCCCTTCCCCCCACCAGATCCTCCCCCAACCCCCCCACCAAAGTTGTAAAGTTTGTTTTTTGACATAACATCTTGTACATCTCATTGTTGCAATGGGTCCACCTGTATCCCTAGTTAAATGATTTTTTCCCCTTCCCCTCCACAAATTATACCAACATCAAATACAGTGAAAGCATGGGTTATTCCGTGGGGGGAGGGACATACAAAGCAACATAGAAATCATCTTATAAATATGATTGAAACAAATGCATGAAAGAAAAAAAACATTTGAATACTTAGGGGTTCATTCCCCTAACATCAACTTATCTGACCTTTTCTGCTTGACTCAGACATATACTAGTAATTGCAAATAAGGGAAACTATGGTACCTATGTTTCTTTGGGCCTGGCTTACTTCACTTAATATAATTTTTTCCAAGTCTTTCCATTTCCTAACAAATGGGCCAATGTCATTCTTTCTGATGGAGGCATAGAATTCCCTTGTGTTATATGCTTTTATCTTGCTTTATTCTGAGCAAAATTCAAACAGTTGAACATTTTCTGCTCATTCTCCCTAGGCCTCTGTATGATGTCAAGGTCCTTTTCAATTATTTGAATATAGTAACAACCAAGAATTCAGAAAATATAATGATCGCCTACTGCATAATAAATAGTTGCCTAGACTCAGGTAAAGGCACAACAAATTAAATAGGCAGAGTCCTTGACCTTGGGGAGTTGACACTGGTGGGAAGAGAATAGATCCATGTGGAAATAAATAATAAACTTTACATGGGTGTGAAAGCATAATTCAGTTTACAATGATCCTAAAAGCAAAATTCTTGGGTTAAAAGTTATCAGGTTCTTAAGGATGTTAATACATCACTATTTCTAGAATGACCCAGGTATATTCTATATTAGCAAACTATGAGTTTTCTAATTATCTTCTACTAAGTATTGTAAATTTGATGAGTGAAAAATTATGTCTTATTTTAATTTGTCCCTCATTGCTAGTGAATGTAAACATCTTCATATTTTGTGATTTTTGCTAATTTATGTTATTTGCTCATGATTCTGAAGGCCAAATATTTGGAAATACTTTGTTTTGTAATAATTTGGACATTACCTTATTCCTATTCTATACATTTAAAGGAGCTTATAGTAATTTTGTATTTTTCTTCTGATTGCTTGTATCATGGAAATATTTTAGGCTTTAAGATTTTTTGTTAGTCAAATCTATCAGTTTTTTATACTTTCTGCTCTGGCTTTGACACAATTCTTGTAAAATTTTCTTCCTATGGTGTTATATAAATATCCATCTATAATGGTTTCTGATCCTTCTATAAATTTTAAAACTCAATAATATTTAGTTATCTATAATTTACTTTGGCAATGAAGTAAGCTCGAAAACTTTACAGCTTTAGGGAAAAAATCAATTCATCTCAATAACATTATATCCCCATCTATTTAAAATTTCAATCAATCTTTATATTATTGCATCTGAACATAACACAAACTCTAGATCTTAAAAATCTCCATTCTGGGCTCTCGTTCCTCCTTTGCTCTATCTTGATGTTTTGAGGAAGTGAAGAAAGACACAAGCTCTCTTGTTTGCCAAGTCCTGGTCCAAGAGACAAATCTACTTATCTTTTAGGGTTCCTATAAGGAAACTTTGGGTGGGACATAAGCACTCTTCTCACATACAGGTTATTAACTCCATTAAATATCTGTTTAGGCTCCCAAGCACCTGACTTTGTTGTTTCTTCCTGTTATTAGTAAAGTGCCAAAACTCTGTTAACAGCAGCAAAAACACCTGTAAATCTTGGGGTGGGGTGCGGGGGAGGGGGTCTTAGGTACCAGGTGAAGATGAGTGCTCAAAACCAATTGGTTTCTGAACACAAGTGGGAAAAAATCCCAGTTGCTGAGATGTTGGGCTGCTGAAAAGTGTGGGTTTCTAATTTGCCTCTATGAAATAAACCAGATAATTCCATAACTAGGAAGAAACACAAGCGAGCAGGTTTGCTCATCTTTGTTTCTATGTTTTCACTCCATGTGGACCCAAAAGACTGCTGCCATCAACACAAAAAAGCTGAGCACCTGACACTAATCAGTGTTCCCATGGTCTAGCACACCTAGTGGTTTCAACGGTGATGAAACTGTCATTTTCAGAGACTGAAGAGGTTCAGGAGTAAACAAATGGAAAACCAAGCTACCTGGTCAGAATGAGCCAAATGCATTCTGTTTATGAAAAAGAAATGCAATGACACCTAAGATGCCTCTAGAAATCCCCTTCTTATAATTTAGAAGAGAAGCACTTAATTTTCCACATTTGATGAAGAGGAGGTATTATAGAAAAAGGCTAATACTCTTTTTATCTTGCTACCAGGTCAGCTATTTTGTCTTTAAAATGCATTGTCCAGGAATATTTAGTGGTAGTGTGTGATGGATAATTATTTTATTTTAATTACTATAAATTATTTTTCAAGGGGATTTCATTTGGTATTTATATACATAAACATTAAGTATTTTGATAAAATTTATGTTTTTTCATCCATTAAAAAATAGTATCAATGAGCTCTACAAAGAGGTTTCATTTTGAATGTCTGTAGATGCATACAATATACCTGAATCAGACTCGTCCAATCCACAATTCTCCTTCCTCCCTTTCCCCTTCCCAAATTAATCTCAATAGGATCCATTTTCACACATGTACATAAAATATCTTAACCATATTCTCTCCCCTTCACCCTCTCTGTTCACCATACCCCTCCCTATAACTTGGCTATTGTGAATGAACATGGGTGCACAAGTGTTCATACTGTATTCCAACTTATATTCCTTCCAATAGAAATATACTGAGCGCTGTGGTTCTATTTCTAGTTTCTACTACACTTTCCATAATGATTCTGTAGTGTTTTATGCATTCTTCTGAATGAAGTTAGATGAAATCTCAATTTGATTTTAATTTTGAGCATTTCTTCTTGTATGTATGGGCCATTATTCTTTTGAGAATTATCTGCATACTTTATTTTACAATTTACTAATTAGGTTGTTGATTCTCTGAGAGTTTAGATATTTCTCAGCTATGTCCAATATAAAGCTGGCAAAGATTTTTCATATTCTGTGGGCTCTATCTTCAGTCCACTGACTATTCTCTTTGCTGAATAGAAAGTTGTTCGTTTGATGAAATCCCATTTGTCTTCCCTGCTCTTAGTTGCTGAGCTACTGGAGTTCTATTCATAAAATTCCTGCCTATGCCAATATGTTTTGGTGTAGTTTCAAAGATTTGAGGTCTTACATTAAGATCCTGGTATTCTTTGAATTGATAGTGGCACAGTAATATGTATTCTGTTTTATGCATGTAGAAGCACTATTTGTTGAACAGGCTGTAGTTCCCTTAATCTAGGTCTTGGGTTTCTTTTACAAAAATTACATGACTTTAGTCATATGGATTTATTCCTAGGTTTTCTATTCTATTACATTGATCTTGGGCCTGTTTTGTCCTAATGCCATGCTGTTTTATTACTGTCTCTCTGTAATATAATTTAAAATAGGCTTTGTGAAACTACTTTGTTTTGCTCAAGATCATGTTGGCAATTGTGGATCTTTTGTGCTTTTGTGTCATTTTAGATCCAATATTTCTATTTCTATGAAGTAAGACTTTGGGAATTTGATGAAGATTGTCTAGACTCAGTGGATTATGTTTGTAGTATATCCATTTTTCAATATTCATTCTGCCAGTCCATAGCTTTTCCATCTTCTGGTGTCTACTCAAATTTCTTTCTTCAAGGTTTTGTAGATTTATTGTAGAGGTCTTTCTCCTCTTTGGTTAAGCTATTCCAAGGTATTTTATTTTCTCTGCCTATTTGAGTACACTTGTTTTTACAATTTCTATCTCTGCCTGTTTACTACTAGCATAATTCTGGAATTCCTAGACTAGGAAAGAAAAGTGATCCAAAGATGGGTGCTGGTGACTCACACCTGTAATCATAGCTATTCAGAAGGCTGAGATATGGGAATTGCAGTTTGAAGCCAGCCTGGGCAGGAAAGTCCATGAGACTCTTATCTCCAATAAACTATTCAAAAAAAAAAAGCCAGAAGTAGCACTGTGGCTCAAGTGGCAGAGCATTAACTTTAAGCAAATGAAGCTATAAAAAGAGGTCAGGCCTTGAGTTCAAGCCCCAGGACTGCCACACACACACACACACACACACACACACACGCACACACACACACAAGGAGGAAGGGGTCCAAAAATTAGGAAGCAAGAATTCAAATTATTCCTAGATGATTATATAATCCTGTAATAAAAATACCCCTTGAGAATTTATCCACACACACTCCTAGATTTCATTAACTCCTTTTGTAGCATTATAGAAAATCAATATACAAAATAATCAGAATCATTTCTATATAATTTAACTCTGAGGTTGGTTGACTCAGACCCCTCGCTTTCCATTGTCCTCTAGTTTTAAATCCAAGGTTACTAGAGTCTTAGGGCCTGCATGATGATAAACAGCTTGCTGGCAGCTGAAGCATCCAGGTCACTCTTGGAGCTTCTGTAACAACAGCTCTAGCAGTGGAGGCCAGACGCTTTGCCTGAGGTAACCATCAATGGAAGGGCTCTTAGGCAAGAGGCCCTCTTTCAAAATGAAAATTCCTTCCCATTCTCTAAGATTCCTACTCACATATATAAATCTTCTTTTAAATATCTGCACTACAGATAGTTAATAACTAATAGGTATCTACTTTCTTTGTTTATTGGCAATAGTTGGGCTTGAACTCAGGGAGTCACACTACTCAGCATGTACTCTACCACTTAGGCCATAACAAGCCATTTTTGCTTTCTAGTTGTTTTCCAAATCGGATCTCACTCTTTACCCCAGGCAAGAATTGAATCTTGATTATTCTACCTATTGTTCCTACATAACAAGAATCACAGATATAAACCTTCTTTATTAAGATGGGATCTCAAAAACTAGGCTGGGCTAGCCTCAAACCATTATCTTCTCCTCCCAAGTAACTTGTATTATACGCAGGCATCATTGTATCTATTCATAATCTTTCTTTCTAGCCTAAGTATTAACATTATTAATTAACTTATCATTAATAATATTAATGTTAATACAGATATCATGCTAGACATGGGAGTGTCCATCTTTAATTCCAGCTAATCGAGAGGGGAAGGCAGGAGGATCAATGTGAACTCTGTCTCCAAAAGCAAAATAAATAAACAAAATTCATGAAATAAAACAAACAAATGTTATTACTTTTCCTCTGGAAATAGCTCCAACTTGTCAAGTAATTTTCTTTCTCTTTTGTTGTTGGCACAGGGGTTTGAATTTAGGCCCTTCGTAGCCCCGTTTAATTTCCTTTTGAGTTAGTTTTTAGGAAGCATCTCATGCTTTTGCCCCAGGCTGGCCTCAGACTGTGATACTCCGACTTAATGTGCACCAATGTTGCTGGGATAACAACTATATGACCCCATGCTCAGTTGATTTCTTGAGAGGCAGGAGCTGGCTCAAGTTTTTATCCTGGCTAGCCTCAAACCACACTTGTCCCAATCTCTGGTTCAACAGTACTCAGGATTATGCACAAAAGCCACTGAGTCTAGCTTAAACTCATTCTCTTGTCACTGAAAAACAAACACATATTTAGGCTTTCAACATCCATGTTACTGGCCTGTCATGCCTCTACTAGAATGAGCAACTGGTATATTTCCATCTTCCCCAACATGAAGGCAGGAACATGACAACTTGTTACTGTCATTTATGAGTAAAAATGATGACCATTATTTTACCAGTCCCCGAGTTTAAAGCTTAGTAATGTTGAAGTTACCCATTCTCCATCTGTCTCCCACATTTGAATAGTTACTAAGTACTGTCACCATTATGTCTTCCATGTGCACCATATCTGAGCCCCCTTCTTTACTTTATTCCAAGATCAGGCCTGCATCATTCTTTTTATTGACCATTTGCTGTTCTTCTGCCTCTCCCTGTCTCACAGGAGTTTATGTTATGTGAGAGGATTTATGTAGATGATACATGCAAAAGGGCAGAAAGCAGTGTTCTGTGGATGCATGAATACCTGACTACCATCATTGTGCTGATCACATCAAGGCCATTGCTATGTCTGCTATAAGCAAACTTTTAGCTTATCTTCTCACTGAGGAAGTAGGAGACAGAGGCCTTTCTGAGTCCAGCCTTTGATAGAAATGTGGAGAAACATCCCAGGACTGTGGAGCAGTGCCAGACCAAGGGCAAAAATGCACTCACCCATAGATGTCAACCCATATCTGAAGACCAATTACCAGTGAGATGCGGTTGAGTTGCAACTATTTGTTGTTATGGTTGATGTTTGTTTTAAAATATTTTCAGTAGGGCTGGGAAGGTGGCTCAGTGGTAGAGCGCTTGCCTTGCATGCATGAGACCCTGAGTTCCATTTCCCAGTACCACATAAGTAAAAAGAAAAAAAGCTGGAAGTGGCGCTGTGGCTCAAGTGGTAGAGCACTAGCCTTGAGCTGAAGAGCTGAGGGACAGTGTTCAGGCCCCGCAACCAGACCCAAAAATAAAAAAATAAAAATAAAATATTTTCAGTATCTTTAAGTAATTGGACAAAAGAATTGTCATTCAACAAAGCAGTTTATGAAAGCAGTGCAATTTGATCATTTATTGTACCTTATTTTATTGTTGGGCCTGTGATTAGTTCTGAAATAGAGGCCTTCAAATTCTGACATTTACAGCACCATGACATTCTTCCCGTTTGCATGAGGCATATTAAATAACATGTAACCTGATAATATACTACAGGCAGATATAAGAATAAAATCAAGACAGATTCAAGTAGCAAGCTTCGATGCCAAATGGACTTTCGGTTGTAAGGTGAATTATCCAAGAAGCTACATTTTGGAAGATGGAATATTGGAGTTTTTATTACAGAGTAGTGTGCAAGCAGCTTGTTGTTACAAAGGCCTGCAGCCCTCAAATATACATAACACAGCTAGGAAACAGGCCAGAAAGTAAAGAAAAAACAAAAACAATACCAACAAAACAATTCAGCTCTGAATTGTGATGCCATGATGACCAGAGATAAGCCAGGAAACAGGACAAATTTTGTCATATTTTTTATTGTGAAAATACTGTAAGAGGGGTTACAATTACATGGGCAAGATAATGAGTATATTTCTTATCAAGCATTTTTACCTCCTCTTTTGTTTCCCCTTCCCATCCTTTCCCATCCCCCTATCCTGGCCCCCCCACTCAATCCTCCTCCCCCTCTCCCACCAAAGTTGTAAAGTTTATTTTTCGGTATAACGTCTTGTATATATCATTGTTGCAATGGGTCCACCTGTATCCCTATTTAAAGAATTTGTTTTTTCCCTTCCCATCCACAAATTATACTGACATCAAATACAGTGAAAGCAGAGGTTATAACATGGAGGAGGGACATACAAAGCAACAAAGAAATAATCTAATAAATGTGTTAGAAATAATCGTATTAAAGAAAAAAAATCATTTGAATACATATCTTACGTTTCATTTCCCTAACATCAACTTATCTATACTTTTCTGCTTGACTCAGACAAATACTAGCTATTGCAAATAAGGGAAACCATGGGACCTATGTTTCTTTGAGCCTGGCTTACTTCACTTAATATAATTTTTTCCAAGTCTTTCCATTTTCTAACAAATGGGGCAATGTCATTCTTTCTGATGGAGGCTTAGAATTCCATTGTGTATATATACACCACATTTTCTTGACCCATTCATCTACAGAGGGGCATCTAGGTTGGTTCCGTATCTTAGCTATGGTAAGTAATGCTGCAATAAACATAGTCATGCTGGCAGCTTTAGTGTGGCCTTGTTTGTGATCATTTGGGTAAATGCCCAAAAGTGGGACTGCTGGGTCATAGGGGAACTCTATGTGGAGTCTTTTGAGGAACCTCCATACTGCTTTCCAAAGTGGTTGAACAAGTTTACACTCCCACCAACAATGCAGTAGGGTTCCCTTCTGTCCACATCCCCTTCAGTATCTGTTGTTATTAGAGTTCTTGATTATAGCCATTCTAACTGAGGTGAGGTGGTATCTCAATGTTGTTTTGATTTGCATTTCTTTCATGGCTAGGGAGGTTGAGCATTTCTTCATGTGTCTATTGGCCATCCTTCTTTCCTCTTAAGAGAAGTTTCTCTTTACGTCTTTACCCCACTTATTTATTTGGCAGTTGCTTCTTTGAAGATTTGTTGTTGGGGAATTTAATTTTCTGGGTTCCAGGTATATTTTAGATATGAGACCTTGTCCGTTGTACGGCTAGTGAAGATCTTCTCCCAATCCATGGGCTTTCTATTGATCTTTTTAGCTATGTCCTTTGCCATTCAGAAGCTCTACAATTTCATGCAATCCAATTTGTCCAACCTTTCTTTGATTTGTTGTGTGTCTCTATTAAGAAAATTTCGGCCTGTGCTAAGGAGACCTAGGGTTTCTCCTATTCCATCCTGTAATGTTTTCAGAGTGTCTGCTTTGACTCTGAGGTCTTTGATCCATTTGAAGTTGATTCTGGTGCAGGGTGATATATAAGGATCTAGCTTTAGTTTTCTACAAATAGTTAACGAATTTTGCCAGCACCATTTACTGAAGAGGCTGTCTTTCTTCCGTTCTGTTTTTTTAGCTACCTTCTAGAAGATTAGATGTCTATAGGACTGTACGTTCATTTCTGGGTTTTCAATTCTATTCCATTGGTCCTGAGGTCTGTTCTTATGCCAGTACCAAGCTGTTTTGATTAATATGGCTTTGTAGTAGAGTTTGAACTTTGGTATTGATATTCCTCCAGCATTGTTCTTTCTGTTAAGGATAGTTTTTGCTATTTGGGGTTTTTATTGTTCCATATGAATTTTCGGATTGCCTCTTCTATTTCCTTGAAGAATGAGGTTGAATATTGATAGGTATTGCATTGAATCTGTAGATAGCCTTGGGAAGTATTGCCATTTTCACCATGTTGATCTTTCCACTCCAGGAGCATGGGAGTTTTTGCCATTTTCTAAGTTCTGTTTTGATTTCCTATTTCAAGTTTTTAAAGTTTTCATCATAGAGGTCTTTCTTTGGTTAAGTTAATTCCTAGGTATTTTATTTTTTGTGGGGCTATTATGAATGGAGTTGCTTTCCTATTTTCAGCCACACTTTTCTCATCGTTAGCATATAGAAAAGCCATTGATTTTTTGAGGGTTTATTTTATACCCTGCTACTTTGCCAAAGTTTTGAATCAGCTTGAGTAATTTGGGAGTGGAGTCTGTGGGATTATTTAAATACATGATCATATCATCTGCAAAGAGGGAGAGTTTTACTTCTTCTTTCCCTATTTGGATCCTCTTTATGTTTGCATCTTGTCTTATTGCTGTAGCTAGGCATTCTAATACTAGATTGAAGAGAAGTGGAGAGAGTGGACATCCTTGTCTAGTTCCCGAGTTAAGAGGAAATGACATTAGTTTTTCACCATTAAGTATAATGCTGACTGTAGGTTTGTCATATACAGCCTTTATTGTATTCAGGAATATTCCATGGATTCCTAATTTTTCCAAAACCTTCATCATAAAGGGGTGTTGGATCTTGTCAAATGCTCTTTTTGCATCTATTGAGATAACCATGTGGTTCTTATCCTTGTTCCTGTTGATGAATTATATTAATTGATTTGTGCATATTGAACCAGCTTTGCATCCCTGAAATGAATCCTGTTTGATCGTGGTGTATGATTTTTTGGATGAATTGTTGAAGTTGATTGGATAAAATTTTGTTGAGAAGTTTTGCATCAATGTTCATCAAGAAATGGGTCTATAGTTCTCTTTCTTTGATGAGTCCCTGCCTGGTTTTTGGATGAGGGTTATGATGGCTTCATAGAATGAGTTCGGTAGTGAACTTTCTCTTTCAATTTCATTGAAGAGTTGGAAGAGTATTGGAAATTTTGTCATATTTTTTGTATTTACATTGCTGGAGATCAAACCTACAGCCTCATGCAAGCTAGGCAATGATTCTACCAGTGAACTACATCCTCATCTCTATGCCTGGTTTTGAATTATAATTATATAATTCAAGATCATATATGACATTGAAGAATCATTCAAGTACAGTTAGCTTAATTCCTTTATCTATATAAGATGGGCAATCAAACCATGGTTACACATGCTTTTCTGGTACTTCCCACCTAATGGTTAGAGGCTAAACTCTTGTCAGCAAGTGAAGCTTGGCTACATCTGACTTTTCTATATCTCTTTCTCAGAAGCCAAGCAGCATAATAGCTGGAAGCAGCCAGGAATTCTAAGTTCTTCTGTTCATTTCCTCTCAGAAATACTAGTGATGCCTAATGAATGTGGGCACCTGTTCCTAAGCAATGCATCCTGAATATATACATTAAATTCACACATTTACTCATCCAGCTATCTAATCATTGAGTGTGAAAGGATGCTTTTTCCAGTTTTATCATGAAATCACAGTCAGTAGGACATTAAGCATTATTCAATAAAAATGAGACTAAAATTATACCACCCACTCTCAGAGGAGATTATAATAGCAACATGTATGCTGCTTCATGGTTAAATGAAAATAGAAGTCTGTGGGCTGGGAAGGAGGCTCATTGGTAGAGTGCTTGCCTTACATGTATGAGGCCCTGGGTTTGATTCCTCAGCACCACATAAGCAAAAAGAAAAAAGCCGGAAGTGGCGCTGTGGCTCAAGTGGTAGAGCCCTAGCCTTGAGCTGAAGAGCTGAGGGACAGTGCCCAGGCCCAGAGTTCAGGCTCCACGACAGGACCCCCCAAAAAAGAAAATAGAATTCTGTGATGCTTTCTTAATTTTATATTGTTCTGAATTTTCTACCAAGATTATCGTCCTACCTTTCCCTCTGGGTGTCTGAAAACTATCTCAAATTATCATGTTAAAATCAGTTTATTACTAGATCCTACCTACTCCTAAACTTGTGTGTCTCTTCCTTCAGGGCTTGTACCATCATCCAGTGTGGAGTATGAACAAGATAATGGCTGTTGCTTTCTATATACTCTCCCTTAGCCCAAATGTACTGCAACATCAAATTCACCTCTTCAGTAATGTTGAAATAGGTTTCCCTCTTTCTATCTCCAGCAGACCACCTTGGTTCAAGGAAATCTCTTCTGTCCTTTGGACTCCACCATTTCTGACAGCATGCCCATTTGTGTATCTGCCCCTATTCAGGCCCTTCTGTGGCATATCTTATACAAAGTAGTCAGAATTACGTTTTCAAAAGGCAAATCCACCAGGCACTGGTGATCCGTGCCTATATTCCTAGTTACTCAGGATACTGTGATCTAATGATTACAGTTCAAAGCCTGACTGGGAAAGAAAGTCCATGAGAATTTTGTCTTCAATTAAAGTGTACAAATTTGAACATGGAGCTCTGGCTTAAGTGACAGAGTGCCAGCATTTAATGAGAAAGCAAAGAAAAAGCATCTAGACCTTGACTTTCATTTCCAGAACTAGCTTTCTCTCTTTATGTCTCTCTGTGTCTCTGTCTCTGTCTCTTTCTCTGTCTCTGTCTCTCTCTCTCTCTCTCTCTCTCTCTCTCTCACACACACACACACACACACATAAAGGTAACTCATTCCTATAAGTACCTAGAAACATAAAATCTCCTTGCTCTTGAGATATAAAAAAAATCTTCTCAAGTAGACTTAAGTCCCTGTACAGACCACCCAGTATGTCACCCCTTGGAGCCTCACCTGGCATCACCAACTCTCACTTGGGAAACTCTATTCAGAGATTTTTCATTGCAAGTTCACTACAGCATCCCTTCCCCGCAAGTGACAGGTCTTGCGCAACCTTTAAGGAACATGTAAACCCCTGTCTATCAAAGCCAAGAACTCAGGCGATTTGTGGGTAAAGATAGTTTATCACCCAGCTCTCCAAATGTGACTGTGTCCTTGTCTGCAGAAAACAGTAACAGCTTGAGTCTTGGTACACTCTGTGTAGCCTTCCTTCTCCGTCCTGCATGCTCTCTACTCTGCTATCTACAAGTGCACTTTTGCTTCCTTTTCACTTTGCATGAATGAAAGTATTCCTCTGTCCCATGTTTAACATCTTTTTCTGATGAGATAGAACTTTCTGGCCTTCTGGACCTAGAGACTGTAATCCAGTAATACAAGGATCCACAATGGTGCAGTTCCTCTCTTCTCACACTAGTCCTCTCTGACTAGTTCTGGAGCTCTGTGTAACTTTATCACAGCTGATAAATATTCATACATGTGACTATAAGATCATCCACTTTTAGCTGTGTGCTGGTAATCACACTTGTAATTCAAACTACTACGGAGACTGAGATCTGATGATTGCATTTCCAATCCAGACCTGGCAGGAAAGTCCATGAGATTCTTTCTTATCTCCAATTAACTACCTGTGAGTGGCTCAAGTGGTAGAGCACTAGCCTTGACCAAAAAAGCTCAGGGACAGCACCCAGATCCTGAGTTCAAGCCCCAGGATAAATAAAGATCACCACTTCCCCAGAACAAGGCGAGTATCAATATGGCAGGAAGCTTGCTCTTGATCACTGTGATATGCCCAATGCCAGCATACAGGAGGTGCTTAGAAAGCAATGGTAGTGATTCAAAATAAACAAATTAATAATCAGTAATACACAAAAAGATTTTCTAAAATACGATTCATTTTTGTGATGTGACTAGTAATTAGTTTATTAATTGTTATATTATTGTCTAACTTGTAATTACTGTGTTTGACACTGTCAGAATTCATTGTTTACTAATAATCTGACATGTTGAATTGAAGCTCCTTTGCACAATTACTCAAAGTAAATGAAACATAATCATATATATGTAAATATAAATATATATAAAGGAAAAGAAAATATTGAAACTATCTTCAGCTGCCTCATTATTTTCTCACATGTTTATCCTATGCTAATGCATTACCAGTATATGCTTTATTTCAAAAAGAATGGAAAAGAAGTCATCAGGAATGTAAAAGCCAACAACATTCCAAAACAGTACTCAGATATTATCAGCTACTTTTGTATATTTTCTTATGCATTCAAAACAATAGAGATAAATTATTTATTGTTCATAATCTGCCTGTCCTCTCTACTTAATTGATCAGGGCTGACTATTTTCCCTAATAGTTTCAGCATCACATTTAGTCACTTTGCATTATTCTACTGGAGTCTCTCATCATTTATTTTAAGAATGCATCTTTCCTTTCTTGCAAATAAGAAAACTTCTGCCAAACAATCTTGAAGTAAAATCTTTGTGAGTACACAGAATATATTTCTTATAATACATGCATGTATTTGGAAGTTCTGGATCGAAGGGTACACAAATGCTTAAAGTATTTTGTCTGTGCTGTCAAACTGCCTCTCAGAGAGTGACTATAATTTCTGCCTCTATGGAAGGGATGAGAAATGCCTCTTTCCTAGTCACTTGGGTCACCCAAGATAGCAGCATCTGCTTAGTAGATCTTGTCAGTTTGACAGTCAAATACAACCTTCTTTAGTGTTTTCTTTGCACTTATTTTTATTTAATTTTATTGTCAAGGTGATGTACAGAGGGGTTACAGTTACATATGTAAAGTAGTGACTACATCTCTTGTCAAGCATTTCTATCCCTCCCTTGTTTTTCTCCCACTTTCCATCTCCCCAATTCCCCCAAGTTATAAAGTTTATGCACTTCTGGTTTAATAACCTGTTTAATAGCACTTGTATGCTTATTGGCCATTTTTCAGTTTTTGTGTTGTGGTTGTGGTTAAGAATGTAAAACATCCTCTGATGAAGAAGATGTAGAGATTTTATTCTCTATGTTCTCCTTGGTTTAGCTTTTTGGTCTACTCACTGTAGGGTCTCTCTTCACTTTCCATTAGACCTCATTTCTTTCTCAAGTCTTTACATGTCATTAACATCTCATTTTTACTGTGCCACAAATTGAAAATCAGCAAGAAAAAGAAAGAAAGGAAGGAAGGAAGGAAGAAAGACAACCCAATTTGTTAGAACTTGGTCAAACAATTAGTAGAATGAGCTTTCAACACTCACGTAGCTGTTCTGAGAACTTGCCTGGATGGCTAAACTATAGACAATGGGTATTTCCATTAAGTATCTCTGAATGACTACAAAGCTACTGAACTAGGAAGCTTGCATTCATTGATTGGAGAAAAAGGATTTTTGGAGGTTAGTGGGGTTTTAACTCCAGGCCTTTTATTACAATAGAGTGCTGTTTTGCATCTTGAGCCATGCTCCCAGCCCTTATTGCTCTAATTTACTGTTTGTACCATATACTAGAGCTGAAACTCCATACCAGAAAACTCTCCCTTAGCATTTTCACTCAAGGCTAGTGCTCTGCCACTTGAGCCAGAGCTCTACTCCCAACTGTTTTGGTGGTTAATTAGAGATTAGAGTCTCACCATCTTTGCTGCATGGGCTGGCTTCCAACCACGATCCCCAGTTCTCAGTCTTCTGAGGAGCGGAGATTACAGCTATGAGCCACCAGCATTGGGATTACCATGGTTAATTTTTGAGTAGAATCTCTTGTGTGTACTCAGGGAAGCCTGAACTGTGGTCTACCTATTTCCACTTTCTGTGTAGCTAGGAAGACAGGTTCACCCAACTGTACCCTGTTACTAGTTGAAGTGAGATGAAAGACCTAGACAGGTGAACCACCACTTGAGCTATGCTCCAGCTGGAGCTGTACTTTATCTTTCATTTCTAAGAACTATCTGAGGTGTTAAGAATTTTGAACCTAGGAATTTCTGTGAATCAACAGTTACAGGAAAACTAGCTCCAGGTAGAGCCAAGGAGTCCTTGGAATCCCACTGACAGCTTGTCTAGGAAATCCATCTGGGAGAACAGGGAAAATCCACATAATTCTTTTTGCCTTATCATGGGCACAGCTTAGTAAAGTTAGTACTCACTAAATTTAGTCAGACTTTCAGATACATTCACTGCATAAATAGGCTAAAACAAATTTCTCTAAGAGTTTCCAGAAAAGAAAATCAGACTAAATTTGAAAACAAGCCAAAAAAATTAACAGAAATTGTTTCATTGCTATCATGTTTTCCTTCCTAATTAGTATTTATGTACACTCACTCCAGAGACATTGCAGTTTGCTTAACAATACAGTATTGCAATATTGTCAACTGCAGCTGTTTTTTTTTCAGCTCTTAAATCACTGAGCAACTTAAAATATACAGATTAATTCCATGGTAATTACATTTCTTTAAAAGGAGGAGCTATTTCTCAGTTCCTACAAAACAAACAGAGCAAACATTGTACAACTATAGGTAGAGGATATGGATTTTTAAATGGCCCAAAGGGAATCAGAAGTTTTGTTAAGTATTTTTTTCCTCTTAAAAGAGACTTTACTGTTTGAAAGTCGTCACACCAAGTTCTTATTCCTAGAGACAGGAGGAGCAGGTGAGGAGGGAAGCTATGAAAGGTCAAAGCGTTTTGCTGGTGGCATTTTTGTTCGTAGTAAATGTGGATGTCTTTGAAGTGACTTTGTTATGACAGCTGTACACTGATAAATCATAGCCAGCACCACCCCTATTCATTTATACCAGTAAGTCATGTAGCAGATGAGTGTAAACACGGTGCTGAGGAATCTGGAAGAGTTTGAGATAGCACATGGACTGCAACACTAGTAATTAGAACACAGTGAGGATGTATCCGAAGACCTCACTGTCTCCCAGAACAACCCTCACCAAATCACTGTGAGGGTCTAAAAGTCACCTGGACTCTTCTCCAAATAATTACCTTTCTAGTTTTCTGTTGGCAGGTAGGATTTGGCTGCAATCCTCCAGCAAATTCCAGTATTTCTTGTGCTTTATCACTTACATAAAACATGCTATTTTCCAAGTGCTTTGCAGTCATCAATTAGTTATTAGCCAGTGCATTATGGATCAGAGTATAGTTCTTAAATTATATTCTCTGTACCAAATGAATCAGTAACTCCCTCGTTGTTCCCACACTTTCTGTCTTGCCTGCCTACTTCACTCTGCTGCTTTCTTGTTTTCTGCAGCTTTCCCTAACTCCCTATTACCACCTCCTTATTTCACCTGGTCAGTCCATCAGAGACTCAGCCCAGAGGTATCTCTCTATCTTAGCAAGACTGTGGCTCCCAGAACCTTGAGCCCCTCCACCTAACAGAACTATATCCCTTCAGTTACCCCTTTATGCTATACAGCAAAATCACTTTAATTACCACGTCTGTTAGTCACATTCAATTGGTAAGTCATTACTCGTCGAATGTTCCAGTTTATCCTCTCCTGCCCTACCAGGAGAGACTCTGATAGTGATGAACTAATAGTTCTCTAACTACTTCTTTATTAATAAAACATTTGCTTCCCTAATGCAAGCAGTAAGTAATTTGAAGTGACACTGCTGTTATGTTCACAGATCTTGCTCAGTACCACTGAGAAATGCATATATTTCATCTCTGTTTTGGGAAGCTCAAGTTTACACGTCAGCTTCTCATTAAAGGCAAAAATCTCTCCTTTGTAGTTTGCCTGTCTTTCTCAGCTGCTCATTCTGGTTTGTCTAACATCCATAGGTATTTGTCACTGGGGAGAACTTGACTAAGCCTCAGAGAATTATGGGGCATTTTGAGATATGTCCAAAGGCACTATGCCATCTTTTTACACCCTGTAAAAATGAAATCGCTTGATTCCTAGCCAAGGTACTATCTTGTTATGGAATGCGGATGCTCCTTGATTTAATTTCAATCTTTGGTTGGAAATAGGTTTAGTACAAATTTTAGTTACATGCCTCAGTTCCTAGGGAGCCTACTGTCTCCAATCCCATCTCCAAGTCTCAGCCGTCAGACCGATTTCACAGTGGTTTGTGCAGCCTGACTTGGTGCAATCATCTCAATTACTCTATGAAATGGTCAGGCATTAAAATATTTCCTCTTTTGTTACCTCGCATCAAGTGTTTAACAGGAAGAATTCCTTCAGTATTCCCACTGACTCCAATTAATTTATATCCATAAGGGACTCATTTTCTGGCATTCTTACTAATTGTTTAAGCCCAATTTTCACATAAACAAAGCCAAAAGGAAATAAGTTATTATATAGAATACTTCCGTGCTTTCCCTTTGAAGTTTTTAGCATATTTGAAATTTCTCAATACTTTATTCCCAAAAGACCTCTAGACCAAGGGGCATCCCATAAATAGTTGAATCATAATACTGAGGGTAACACATGCATTGGAAATGCTGTCAACTAATCAACCAGGGCTATTAACAAATGTTCATCTTGTAACTGAAACTGCACACCAGATATGCGGCTCTGCTCCTCTGAGAAAACTGATTATTAACCTTTAACTCCTAAGTTAAATCTAAAATGATGTTACAAACAATTGCTTCTCAAATTAATCATAATCAGTGACATGAAGTGAAATATGTCCAAATTCCAGTATTTTAGATAGTTGTTAATCTCTTCCAAAACACTTAGAGGATACAAAAGAGTACATTCTATGCTAGAATTATCAGGAATTCTGGAATTTGTTTTCTAAAAACAGTAAAAAATGCTCTAAAAATCATTTTTTTAATGTGGAGGTAGAAGGAAACGGATGGTAGGGAGAAGCAAAGAAGGAGGCAACAATACTCAGTAGGAAATGTAGTCATTAACTTGTTCATGTAACTGTAACCCCACTGTACAGCATTTTTACAATAAAAAATACCAAAAAGAAAAAATTATCTTTGACAAGAAATGTACTAACTACCTTATGTATGTAACGGTAACCCCTCTGTACGTCACCTTGACAATAAAATTAAATTTCAAAAATTATCCTTGGGTTGTTGTACAAAAGGATTTCAATTCAACAAAAAAAATGTTTTGGGAAAAATCAAAAGTGTAAAAGGAAAAAAAATTTTTAAAAAAGGAAAAAGAAAGAAAAAGAAAGTGGAAAAGAACATTCCCCATTGCCCTCAGTGTTTATGCACTACTTCCAGAACAAGTAGGACATACAGAGCCTCGTGTGTGTGTGTGTGTGTGTGTGTGTGTGTGTGTGTGTGTGTGTGTGATTTGACTTGGTAACAGGATTTTGCAAATGTGATTAACAACCTTGAGAAGTGGAAATTTCCTGAGGCTAATCTACTCATGCAGGTCTTTTGAAGCCAAGAAACTTCCCCCAATATGGCAATTAAGAGAGAAAGATGGTAGAGTTGGAGGCAAGGTCAGAGAGATGCTGTTACTGATACTGAAAATGGAAAAGGGGGACAGTCAAAGAATACAGTGGCTTTAGACACAGGAACAAGAAAGAAAATTCCTCGTGGAAATTCTGTGACAGAAAGAGGCTGTTGAGGCCCTGATTTTAGCCCACCAGGGTCCATATTGAATTTCTGACCAACAGAACAGAAACAGAACAAATTTTGCTTCTTTAATAAAGTTTGTGATACTATCTTGCCCATGTAATTGTAACCCCTCTGTATAGTATTTTCACAATAAAAAATATATAAAATAATAAAAAAATAAAATAAAGTTTGTGATAATTCTATGGCATCAAGAGAAACTAATGTAAGAGTGTGGACTCAAACTATAACTGCATCACTAATTAAATCTATGATATAAATATTGTGCTTAATATTAGAGATAAGATCAAGAGATTAAGGATGAGAAACAATGACAGAGTATGTGACGGCTCTTGCACCACATACTATTATGGTTATTATGTGATGATCATGGGTGACACACAATCCTGAAAGTCATCTCTACCAAACTGTCAAATGGTTTAATAAGCTATCCTATTGAGTAAGTTAAGAACCTCACTGGATCCCAGTAAACGGCAGAGGACCCAGGGCAATCATCTCTGTATTCAGAAATGGGAGAAAAACCAACTATGATTAAAACCAATCTATGATTGAATCCTATAGTGATTTTCGTCATTTCATTCAAGGTCCTAAGATGTTCTCTTGCTATGCCAAGGGCATCACTACTGGTCAGAAGTGGCAATTCCCACTATAATCAATGTACCTACTTCTATCATATTGATGGTGCCTCTCAATCACATGAGTTCTGACCAGCAATTGTGCAACAATTGAGAAACATAGTAAATACATTTTTCTGCATCTCTGAATGACCCCTAAGGTTCTCCCAACACTGGTTGATTTCCTCACAGAGTAGGACCAAATATATGATCATGTTAAAGTCCAAACATATCTATATACTTGTAGTGAACAAAGGACTGAAGATGCAGGTATCACAGGACTCTTGATAGCAACTTCACAGTTGTTCATGGAAAATGAGTAAATTGATAAAAGAGGAACAATTGTGGTAAAATTTAGCATAGCTTCTCCTAAGGGTAATTTAAAGAGGAATAGTTCTAACTTTATAAAGTTCTTAACTTTTAGGTGCCTATGATAGCCATATTCTACTAAAGTTTCCCCAAATGGAATGTATTGCTTATAAAGATTAAGAAACAAATCATTTAACATAAGAAAGGTTAGAAAAATTGCAGGAAATAGGGCTGGGAAGGTGGCTCAGTGGTAGAGCACTTGCCTTGCATGCATGAGGCCCTGGGTTCGATTCCTCAGCACCACATACCCAGAAAAAAAAGCGGGAAGTGGCGCTGTGGCTCAAGTGGTAGAGTGCTAGCCTTCAGCTTAAGAGCTGAGGGACAGCGCCCAGGCCCAGAGTTCAGACCCCATGACCAGACCCAAAAAAAAAAGAAAAAGAAAAAAAATTGCAGGAAATATTATTGAACAGATCAAAGGATCAAATAATATTATTTCTAAGGTAGCTTCCAAAGTTAAGGTTTCGTATATATCTTCTTTTTTTGAGATTCTAGGAGAGAAGAGCCATTATAACTAAAAGGAATAATGAGAAATGGAGGTACTTTTTGATTCTCTGCTGTTTACAACCAAGGAGTAAAAGTGATGCTAGTGTCTTGATATTTAATGTATTACAAGAATCCTAACAAAAATTATGCTTTTAAATTCCATTAGAAAGGGAAGAAACTAATCAAACTAATCAGTAGTGGTCAAATTGAGGAGAAATACTATCACAGAGGCTAGAAAATAAACTGTAAGGAAGAATGGGAAATTTTTTTAAATTATTTTATTGTAAAGATGCAATACAGAGGGTTACATTTACATGAGTAAAGTACATTTCTCATTGAACATTATTACCCACTCCATTGTTCTTCTCCCACTTCCCATTTCCCACACCTCAACCCACATGAAGTTGTAAATTTTCATTTCTGACATAGTGTGCTATTAGTATCATTGTTGCAATGGGTCATCTTTTGTATTTTTTTTCAGTATTTTGTTATTTCCCTTCCCTTCCCACAATCAGATAAATGCATATACAAGATGGAGGGTACCAGAATCAAAGACAGAGATTGCCAAGGATAAACCAAAGGAAAAAGAAAAGTGAAATAAAATAAGAAAAAGAACTAGATACTACATTGGTGACATCAAGGTTGACAACTAAAAAAAGAAGACCTATTGTTTCCATGTCTTGGCGTTCATTTCAGTTAGCATCATTTTCTATGGTCATATGTTCATAGCTCTTGAGCTATTATGATTCACTGTCAGGACTAACCTATGTTTATACTAATTATTACAAATGAGGAGACCATTGTGCCTATGTTTCTTTGGGTCTGACTTACTTCACTTAATGTAATTTTTCCAAGTCTTCTATTTCCTTGTGAAAGGGACAATGTCATTCTTTCTGATACAAGCATAAAATTGCATTGTGTAAATATACCACATTTCCTGGGTCCATTAATCCATTGAGGGGCATTTGGGTTGGTTTCATATCTTAGCTATAGTAAATAATACTGCAATGAACATAGCTGTGCTGGTAGCTTTAGTGTGGCCTAGTTTGAGATCATTTGGATAGGGGAGTTCTATGTTTAGTCTTTTGAGGAACCTCCATACTGCCTTCCAGAGTGGTTGAACCAGCTTACATTCCCACCAACAGTGTAGTAGTATTCCCTTTTGGCCACATTCCCCCATCATGTGTTATTTGTTTTCTTGATAATGGTGATTCTAACTGAGATGAGGTGGAATCTCAATGTGGTTTTGATTTGCATTTCTTTTATGGCTAGGGAGGTTGAGCATTTCTTCATGTGTCTATTGGCCATTCTTATTTCCTCTCCAGAGAAGTCTCTTTATAATTCTTTAGCCCACTTATTAATGGGGTGGTTGTTTCTCTGGGGGGGCAGTGATTTTTTGAGCTCTAAGTATATTTTTGGTATGAGATCCTTGTCTCTTGTATAGCTAGAGAAGATCTTCTCCCAATCTGTGGGCTTTCTACTTATCTTGTAACTTATGTCCTTTGCCAGGCAGAAGCTCTGCAGTTTAATGCAATCCCATTTATCCAGATTTCTTAGATTTGTTCTATTTCTGGGTCTTTATTTAGGAATGGGAAACTTTTCTTAAGTGGCACTGATTATGCAAATACTTTGAGCACATACCTTGACTGTAAATCAAATGCTTTTACAAGTTGTCTCCTGTGAACTTCACCAAAGAGCTGATCTGGACTCTGCTCTCCCAACACTATTCACCTTCCCAGAACAAAACATGAAGGTCTTGTAATCCTCTTTCTGTAATCTCATTTACTTCCTCCAAAGTTTTGTACAAGAAAACCCAGCTTGGAAAAACATTTATTTTCCTTAGTGGTAAGGTATTGCAGATCTTAAAATGCTTAAAATATTTTACTTCCATTATTTCTCTAAAACTACCCAAACTGAATTGAACTCCTCTTAAGTCTCTATGCAAATGTGAAAATGTACTTCAAAGCAATATATAAGCAAATTTTTATTCACTGTGTAATTCATGTCCTAAAACTAAAAGCACAGACTGCAATTGTTATTGTTAATTAAACCCTTTAAATATGATTACAGGTTTTCTGAGTGATTTCCTGGACATGCTTCAAGACTAATTTCTCCATGTTTTAAATATATTCTATTATTATTACAGAGGTGATGTACCAGAGGGGTAACAGTTACATAAGACAAATAATAAGTACATTCTTTTTGGACCATGTCACCTCTTCCCTTGCTTTCTCCCAGATTTTCCCTCCTGTCCCCACCCATAAGTTGTATAGTTCATTTTCCACATAGTGTCTAATGAGTACCACTGCTGTATTTGTTCACCCTTTGCCCCACCTTTGCTGTGTCTTCTTCCACTCCCAAAGGAAAATAAACTAACAAAGAAGACATAAGGAAAAGACAACAGAGATAGCAGCAACAACAAAAATCTCTTGTTTCCATTTCTTGGCATTCATTTCATAAAATACTATTTTATATGATCATATGCACATAGCTATTGAGCCTTTGTGATCTTCTCCTACAAATATCTTTATTTCATCTCACAGTAAATGTCTAGAGACCTGTATAATCAGGTCCCTGTATATTTCATTTTTACTATCCACTATATTTACTTGTAGATATTTAGGCACATTCTAGTTACCACAAATGAGGGAAAACTTAAAACCCATGTTTCTTTGGGTCTAGCTCAATTCATTTAATATTTTTCCAGGTCTTTCTATTTCCTTATGAATGGTACAAATATCATTCTGATGGATGAGTAGAATTCCATTGTGTGTACATACTACATTTTTTTCATCCATTCATCAACTGGGGGCATCTCGGTTGATTCCATGTCTTGGCTATTGTAAACAGTGCTGCAGTGAACATTGTCCTGCTGGTAACTTTAGTGTGGCCTAGTTTGTGGTTAACTGGTTAAATGCCCAGGAGTGGATTTGTTGGGTCATAGGGAAGGTCTCTACTTGATCTTTGAGAAAACTCCATACTGTTTTCCAGACTGATTGAACAAGTTTACATTCATACCAACAGTGTAATAGAGTTCCCTTTTAGCCACATCCCTGCCAACATTTGTTATTTTTAGTTTCTTTGATAATGGCCATTCTAACTGGGTGAGGTGGAATCTTAATGTTTTTGTTTGCATGTCTTTTCTGGCCAGAAACATTGAAAATTTCTTCTTCCTCTAAGAAATCCCACTTTAAGTCTTTAGCCCATTTATTAATTGAGTTGTTGATTCCCTGAGGGTTTATTTTTGGAAGTTTTACTTTTCGAGCTCAAGTATATTTTAGATATGAGGCCCTTAAGGGATGCGTAGTTGGTAAAAATCTTCTCCATTCTGTGGGCTTTCTATTTATATTGTTAGCTATTTCCTTTGCCATGCAGAAACTCTTTAGTTTGATGCAATCTCATTTATCCAATCTTTGATTTGTTGTTATTCTGAATCTTTAGTTAGGAACTTTTCACCTGTACCTAGAAGTCCTATTGTTTCCTCTATCCTTTTCTGTAATATTTTCATGGTCTCTGTCCTTACATTGAGGTCTTTTGTCCATTTAGAATTGATTAAGGTGCAGGGAGACATACAAGGATCTAGCTTCAGTTTCCTGTATGTGGCTATCCATTTTTTCAGGAAAGCAACTCCATTTGTAATAGACTTAAAAAAATGAAAACCTTTAGAAATTAGCTTACCCAAACCTCTGAAAGACCTCCACAGTGAAAACTTTAAAAATTCTGAAAAAAGAAATTGAAGCAGATTTAAGGAAATGGAAAAAAGCTTCCATGCTCTGGATGGGAAGAAATAACACAGTAAAAATGGCAATTTTGCCCAGAGAAATTTACAAATTCAATGCAATACCCATCAAAATCCTAACAACTTTCTTCAAAGACATAGATGACACTGTCCAGAAACTCATATGGAATCATATGGAATCATAAAAGAACCAAAAAAACCAAAACATTCCTTAGCATAAAGCAAAGTGTTGGAGGAATATCAACACCAAATTTCAAACTCTATTATTAATCCATAGAGATAAAAGACCTTGGCACTAGCACAAGAATAGGCTTGAAGACCAATGGAAGAGAATAAAAGACCCACAAATTAGCATGCACACACACACACACACACACACACACACACACAGCCACCTTATATTTGATAAGGGAGCGAAAATAGCTTTGAAGAACAACAGTCTCTTCAACACATGGTGCTGGCAAAATTAGCTTTCCATATTCTTTTTGATCTACCCCTTCTCTCCTTCCAGCAGGACAATTCATTGTCTTTATTGAGAAATAACCACTGATGGCTCCCTATACCAGGCACAATTTGCTTGTACAGCTGCCACCATATATTCTAGTCCTAGGAAATGTTAAATGTTCTGAGCATACAATGCCTTTCCCTCTAGTCTCTCATAAAATAAGAAAGAAGAACCTCCAACTCTTCTTAGGGTTAATGGACAGTCTGAGAGATAATGGAAGGGTAACAAGATAGAGGATTTACAGAAAATTGTATGAGTCCAGATGACCCTAATATTTCTTTAATGCTTACAATAGTAGCTATGCATGGTTCTGTTTTCTAGAGACGTGCAGTTTGAAGAAATACAGGCAGAGGGTCCATGAGGCTTTTTTTCCAACTAACTAACAAAACCAGGCTGAAGGTGTGGCTCAATTGGTAAAGTACTAAGCAAGCAAGCAAACCAACAGGTCAAGCATGAGGCCCTGGATTGAATTTCCAATACAAACAAAAACAAAACAAAACAAAAACTAATGAAGATGTCTTGAATTTCACAAAGAAGTACCTTGCTATACTGGTGAATATCCTGGTATGTTATGAACTATCTAAGTTTGCGATCAAACTAAGTATAAGCATGTTGTGTGCCACAATTCTGCCAAATTTGATATTTTGAAATAATATTAAGAGAAGTACTAAATGATTTGAAATAATTCAATTCAATCAAATTACCTGTAAGTTTTCATTTGAAAATTTCAGAATGAAATTGACATTCAGAAATGTGTGGATTATTAGACCAATTAAAATGGCCAAAATATCAGTCAAATTTTTTTGACTAAAATGTTGAATTCAAAAAAATGCAAAGTCCTTATTTATCATTACATGGCAAAGCCAGGATGGAAATGTGAAAAGAAGCATAAATATTTGAGAAAACCTGAGTGAATACTTTCACATAAGATAACTCATTTAATCATGACAAATAGTTGGGAGGTATGCGTTGTTATTTTTATTTAATGAGTTAAAAAATGAGATTCATAAACAGGAGCAATATCATTCAGCTTATAAGTGGTAAAATAGAATTTTTATGCAGTTCTTTCTGGCTGCATGTCCTGTGTTTGGTATTTTCAGAGAAACCGAGTAAGATGAGAACTTTAAATGAAATCCATAGCTGAAGAAAAATGACTTAAATGTTTGTAAAACAGACATTTTTTAACAAAGTCACATGCCATGGTTAATCATAAGTAGTTTGCATTTCCATTGACTTAGCCGGTGAAGAATAGTTTACTAAGCTAGTTTCTAGACAGATGGCCTGAGAGGTGAGGAGAGAGCTCTCACTTTCTCTTTCTCTCAGAAAAATAATGATTTTGTAATATGAAAATTTTAAAGTTTTTAAATAAATCAACTGGGGTGAAATTGAAATCAACCACTTCCAGGATTTCTGTGAAACTACAATAATTTGTGAAGAATTCCATACATGTTGTAAGAGCCTCTTCATTAATTTGTAAACCCTATAAAGTGCCTACCAATGAGGTATATAGATGACATTTTTATATGAATTACAAGTGAGGATCTGTGTTTCAGTGAGATTGCAGTTTCCAAGCAAAGAAGCTAAGAATAAATTCTAGGTTTGTTTAATTTTATGTTCAGTAAACTTTCCACTGTATTTTATAGAACATGATGTTTCAAGCTCCATTGAAAACCTGGCATGGTCAAGCACAAGAGCTGTGTAAAAGGGTGTCTGAAGAACAAATTACTCATGGAACTGGATGGTCACTGGGACAGCATGAATAGATGTATTTTCCAGGAATGTTTCAGGACAAGACAGTTCCTTGTCTTGTCAATTGATGGAGTGTGGAGAGACTCATATTCAGGGGCGGTGAAGGAAATAGCTGTTTAGAAAGTATGCAAAGAAACCAGAAGCCAAAAAATTATATTAAATATAAAGAGTAAAGGGTGACATTGATCAAGATGCATTGTATTTAGCGCCTACAGGTTAAATTGAAACCTCTTTGTATAAATACTTAAAAATAGATAAATAAGTAAATAAATAGAAATTTTAAAATAAGAAAAAATAGAATAAATGTCCATATGCCAAAATAATAAAAAATAGTAATTCATAACTTTTTATGTTAAATGGCCTTTTTCTCAAAAACCTTGGAGGCAAATACAAAATAATAATTGTTAATTTTTAAAGCACAAAATTATTTATAAATGTACAAAAAACAGACTAAAAGCAACACCAATCTATAGATCCTATGCCTTACAAATAATCTTCATAACCAAGAATAACTTGAGTTGGTATTTTTAAAATGAACAGACTTTTAAATCTTTTCCCAGGCATTGTTCTCCTAGCACTGATGTAACGGAGATTCTTCAAATTACTTCTTGAGAGATTCTTCAAATTACTTCTTGACTTAAAACCTGATATAAATTTTTTTAAAAACTTTAGGCACATTCAATTTAGTGTATATTTGTATATGTAAAGAGAAATGAAGCAAAGCACACTGTGTATATGTAAATATTCATCAGAAAAAGAAGAAAAGAGAAATTATTAATTACTTCAGTTAGGCTAGTAGTTTGAAATGACATTATTGTTTCTCTCTTATTTATTTCCTTAACCATTAACAATGCAAAAATAAAAGAAAGAAAAGAAATTAGATCTCATGACAAGTGTCAAAGCACACTAGTTATTTTTCTGCTTAATCATAGATTGTGCACAGGAATACCTCCTATTTCACAGATGAGGACTATCATCTGAAATACAATAGCAAGAAACTGAAATTAGGAAATAATCATATAGACTATGAAAAATTCAGTTGGTCACTGACAAATATGTAAGTGGTATGTGCTATAGACACATCTTCGAACTGACCAATTCAAAGATACTACCTACATGAAGGATATCTCACTTTCATCATGAACAGACTCACCTTCCTGATATAAACAAGTGAAAAAAGGATGAAGTACATGAAATCACTACTTTTAAGGATTGACTGATGGACAATAAAGTTCTGTGATCCCTGGGGGGTAGCAGAAGAGACAGTGTTCACTGCTCTTTCTTTGGACATGTACAAATTCCCAACCATAATGGTCCCAGAGTTTCCAGTAAATTGAACAGCCAAAGATCACCAGACAACATATTCTGAGGACTTACAACTGTACAGCAGATTGCAAAAGAGGATGAATTTGCAGAGTTGGAGGTAAGAAGACACTTTGGGTGATAAAGGGACACAGTGCTACAGACCTCTGGCCATCCATACCTTGGCTACACAGACACACATAAAACTGTAAGATTTATCAGAGTAATGTTACATAGTGCATAAGAATATGAAGGAAATTTAGAAAATCTTAAAATAATGCCTAACTGGAATGGGAAGATACATTCAAATCCAAGCATAGCTCTAAAAGCCATAGTGGGCAAATAGAAATCTTCTAGGTATAACTTTAAAAAGAGTAGAAAAAAACTTAAATAGGACAAAGGAGACATTCCAGTAACAAATTCCATGACAGAATATATTATTATACATATTTCAGACTGTACATAATGAAGTACGTGTTCTGTCTACCATTCATTTCAGTTTGACAAATGCATAAATGCAGGAAAATGAGAAAGAAAATCAAGAAAAGCCATTAAAAGCCTGAAATGCCCTCAGATGTTGGAATTACCAAATAATTATTTTAAATTCTGCTATGTGAGTCAAATACCTTGAAGAAAATGTAGTCTTATTTGGGTGATGGTGGCTCACACCTGTAATCCTAGCTACTCATGAGGTTGAGTTCTGAGGATTGCAGTTTGAAGAAAGTCCTGGCAGGAAAGTCCATAAGATTCTTATCTCCAATAAACTACTCAGGAAAAGTTGTAAGTAGTGCTATGGTTCAAGTGGTAGAGCACTAGCCTTGAACACAAAGAGGCTCAGGATTAGCATCCACATCCTGAGATCAAGCCCCAAACTGAAAAAGAAAAAGGAAGAGAAAATATAGTTTTACTAAATGAAATGATATGGATGCTTTATAAGATTATCTCTTTGTTGCTTTGTATGTCCCTCCCCCACAGTATAACCCCTACTTTCACTATATTTGATGTCAGTACAACTTGTGGAGGAGATGGGGAAAAACCAGTTGTTTAAGGATACAGGTGGACCTGTTTCAACAATGAGAAGTACAAGTTGTCATGTCCAAAACGAG
>NW_012267330.1:4859838-4885390 GCF_000151885.1 Dipodomys ordii | reverse complement strand
AGGCTGCAATGCTTGGTAAGAAATGTACGCATTATCCTGCCCATGCAATTGTAACCCCTCTGTACAGTATGTTCACAAATAAAATAAAATTAAATTAAAAAAAAATGATATGGATGCTCATATGAGAAATGGTAAATATTCCATATAAAAATAAATTACAAAAAAAAACCCTGCAAATTCTTGATATGGTCTAAGTGCTTCTCTCCTTCCAAATTCAAACATTCATATGTAATCTTCGATTCATTAGTATGAAGAAGGGGGGGCATTGGGAAATTGATTAGATCAAGTGCAAGAAACCTGTGGAGAGCTGCGGGAGCCCGACCAAAGACGGCTGCAAAAGCAACATTGTAGCTAAAATGGCAGGGCCGCGTGGTGCGGCTGGGACCTAAGATGGGACCTAAGATGGCGCAGGCTCCCGCCTTCCGTCTTCCCCGTGACGGTGACGAGTGCTCTCTGTAAAAAACAACTCCTTATATGGCTATGACTTGGCTCCTAGTTTGCTTCCGTGTTTGTAGCCCTATCGGTATATGCCACGTGGCGCTTCAGGATTGGCCATCCAGGAGGCTTATAACCGGAGCGCGGGGGCGGATGGGAAGGAGAAACAAAGAGAAGCAGGAGAAACAGGAAGAAGAAGGAAGAAGCGGGCAGGAGAGTAGTAGGAAAAAAGAAGCTGTAAACAAGGTCCTGAATAAACCGTCTGAAAGAAGAACCTGTTGTCGCGTCATCCTTGCGGGTCGAGGCGGTCGCGACAGAAACCTTTATGAATAGTATTAATGTCTTCTTCAAGAGGGCAGAAGGAGCCCATTGGCCCATTCTAGTATGTGCTTCCACATAAAAGACACCATATATGAGGAATATGTCCTCATTAAACACCAAATCTGCTATTCTTTTTTAATAGGCCGCCAGTTGCTCAGGAACAATGGCAAGAATTGTGAGTGGGTTTGCATCAAATTGAGAGGCTTTTGTACTACAAAGGAGACAGTTCCCAGAATAAAGATAACAGCTCTTCAAAAATGTGAGGAAATCTATTCAAGCTATTCATTGCACAAAAGACTAGTATTCAAAATATATACATAGTTCATAAAATTAAATACTGGAGCTGGGCGCCTGTGGCTTATGCCTGTAATCCTAGCTACTCAGGAGGCTGAGATCTGAGGATAGCGGTTCAAAGCCAGCCCGGGCAGCAAAGTCCGTGAAACTCTTATCTCCAATAAACCACCAGAAAACCGGAAGTGAGCTGTGGCTCAAGAGGTAGAGCGTTAGCCTTGAGCTTAAGAGCTGAGGGACAGCGCTCAGGCTCAGATTTCAAGGCCCAAGACCGACAAAAAAATAATTAAATACTGGAGGAACAAATAATCTAATATTAATAGATGAGCAAATGAGTTGACTATACAGTTCTCAACAGAACAAATACAAATGGCCAATAATACATTGAGAAAATATTCAACATCCTTAATCCATCAAAGATATACAGATAAAAACTTTCACTGAAGTTCCATCTTATGCAAGGCAGAATATTATTCTTTAAGAAAACGAGAACAAATTCTGTCAGGAATGCAAAAGAAAATTTCCCATCCACTGATAGCAAAAGAAGAAGAAAATAAATGGGGAGGTTATTTTAAAAAACCATAAATAAAATTATCATATGATTTTTCTTTACCACTGTTGGGTATATGTTCAATGGAACATAAGTCAAAATATAATGGCAGTACCTGCATACCTATGCTTATCATGGTTCGACTCAGAATAGGCAAGCTAAGAAAATAGCCTTTGGCTGGGTACCGGTTTCTCACACTTGTAATCCTAGCTACTAAGGAGACTGAGATCTGAAGATCATGGTTCAAAAGCCAGCCCAGGTAGGAAAGTCTGCGAGACTCTTATCTCCAATAAACCACCAGAAATCCGAACTGGCACTGTGGGTCAAATGGTAGAATGCTAGCCTTGAGCTAAAGAGCTCAAGGACAGTGCCCAGGCTCAGAGTTCAAGCCCCATGACTGACAAAAAAATAGATAGATAGATAGATAGATAGATAGATAGATAGATAGATAGATAGATAGATAGATGAGATAGAGATATGTCTCTATTTATAGCCCGTAGGCACTCAACAACAATTAAGTGGATAAAGATATTTATAAAATATATGATTTACATATTACATGCATATTATATATTATAATTAGTAATATTTATTAGCAATATTTATTAGAGTATTAAATTGTTAAAATAATTAATGATTTACATTATATGATAATAAATTAAAAGCTTTTCATGTTGAAAAAGGTAAGCCAAGATCAAAAGGACTACTCTCTTGTTTTTGCTCTTTTGCAGAATCTAGACCTAAGATCATGACAATGACAACAATGATAATGAAAATGGTGGTGATGATGGTGCTGAGAGTATATGACTGTTAAAAGGGTACCCTCTTCTGGGGTAATCAGTGGGATGGAGAAGAGGAAAGAGGATCTATGGGAGTGTACATGATGAAAGCAAATCATTAGTATGTATAAAGAACATAAGAAAGCCCATGGTATTCTGTTTGGAAAAGCACTGTTAAAAATGTATAATAGAGATGAAGAATTTTATCAAGGTGCACCGTATGCAGATGGCAACATAATAATGAAATATTTGGTAGAGTTTATTCTAATAAAATACAAAAAGGAATGGAGAAAATGTAATTATAATATTGCAAGTTTTGTACATTTGTAAAATATTTTTCAGAGTGAGATCACACTATTTCAATACTGATATGTTAAGAAGAGTACTATCATTTCAGATTCTATATTGTCATCCCCGAAGAAGCCAGTTAAGTGTGAATGTAAAATGTTAGAAAAAAATAAAGATAGCTGCTGTTAGGTGACTACATAAACTGTGGTCAATGAATAATATTGAATAGATACTTTTAAAAATGCTTTTCTTTTATGGCTTTCATATGTCTGTTGGCCATTCTTATTTCCTCTTCCTACACAAAACCATGTGAATGCTTTTTACAGACTTCATTATGACCCAAAGAGATTTTGTATAATTTGTACAACCTTTTTGAGAATTGAAACCACGTATTTGGTAGTTTCATAGATAAAGTTTTAACTCCAAGTGAAGCACAAAGAGTATTCCAAGATGTTTCTACAATTTTAAAGTGTTTAATAGAACAGCATTATATCTAGATTCTCTGCATTTCATCTTGTTACTTATGTTAATAGCATCATAATAAAGATTATTTAAAACCACACTCTTTACAGATAATGATACTAAGAGAATGCCAAAGAAAAAGGAGTAATTACTCATAATCTCATCATCTACAGATGACCTATTGCAACAATCAGACTCACAAGACACTATGTTGGAAATTATCTTTACAATTTTGGGGGTGAGGAGGGTGTGGAGGAGGTGGGGGAGAGAAGGGATAGAGGAGAAAAACAAAGGAGGGGGTAACAATTGTCAACAAGAAATGTTCTCTTTACCTTCCTCATGTAACTACAACCCCTCTGTACAGCATCTCTACAATAAAATAAAATTTAAAAAACTTTGATGTATCTATATTTCTATAAGCTGTCCTTCCACAAAGTTTTCGTTTTGCAGCCTTTCCATTTAAAACTTGAACAGTGGTAAAACTGCTTTACATCAATATACTTTAAGAATGATTACATAGAATGAATGTGACTAAATTAAAGGTTCACACAGATGTAGGAGATAATAATTTAGCAATAAATATAAAAATATTTTTATTGAAAAATCTCTTTACTTTTGAGTTTCTATTGCTACTGAGGACTGTATATCAGGTTTGGTGAATTGAAATTGCCATAATCCTCTTAAAACACTTCAGGGTAATTGTCTTCTTAGTGTTTGCTGACTCAAGCTTTGATTTTCCTTTGACAAGTGTTTTCATTATGATGACGCCATCCTATAAATAGTTCTGGGTTTTGCAGTATTCACAGGAGTACAGTTTATCACAGCTACTCATGATTTTCCTTGCCAGTATCTGATATTAAGTATTGTTAATTTTATTATTTGGGAAGGAACTGTATCTTATTTCCTTCTAAGTCAATCTCACTTTCAATACATCAAGATATGAATAATATATATGTTCTTACATGTATGTATGTATGTATAATTTTAGGCAGAGCAAGATGGAAAGCTCAAAGCTATCAAGAATTTTTATTCTGTGAATGAGAAGAATCTGGTGACACAGAAGACACTAGATTCTAGTGAGACAAAGAGAATATGAAAACAAGAAACCTTGAAGAAGACAGAGAACTACAGAAAAATAATAATCAATAAAGCAAAGGAAGAAACTAATTCCCAGCCATTTGATCTTTTCAACCTAATTAGAGGAGAGAGAGATGAAAATGCCATTGGAAAGTTAAAAAAAGAGACCCCTGCCAATTATAGTTTGTAGCACCACCTTCGATAATCCCATTACAGCTATTTGTGAGGCAGGATTTCCTCTGGCTTTCGAGGCTAGGCTTAGTGAAGAAAGGTGCTCTATAGACACCCTTATCTTGGAGAGTATTTGTAGGATGCTATCTTGAAAGAGTGTTCATTCTTGTAGACTGAGTTACTCTGGGGGTCTGGGAATAAGGGGAAATCACAGATCATGGAATGACAGGATATTTGCCATAGGATTTAGGTATATGTCATCTACAAGAAATGATTGAACAGAGAGAAAGTTGTTTTCCATGGCTCCATAGGGAAGGTTAAACTGTGGGAAGACACCTTGTTAGCTTAGTCACAAGAGTTATCCATTTGGAATGCCTGAGGTGTGTTGAGTGATGGTAGGTATAGACCCCTCCATTCCCCATTGGCATCACACAGCAGGAGTGCTTGTATCGCTTGGTGCTCCCGGTAGCAGGTGGAGGGAGAAAAAATGTCCCTCAGAACATCCAGTAGAAGCAGTATTAAATACAATGGTTATAAATAATAGTTGTTTCCCTACATAGAGAAAGCCTCAAAAATCTTGGCCAGTTGCATCAGCAATTTGCTGTCTAAAAAAGATAAATCTCCAATCTGTATTTTAAAATCCTAAATTCTAGATCTAGACTTACAAGATTCCCATCATTTATACTTATATTATGAAAACATTTTCTCTTGTACATACATACTCTTCTCTAATCACCATACATGATCCCACATTCCTCTCTATTCTTGCCCGCTGCTCTCCATGCCCTAAGTCACACTAGGATAATTCAATCACATCCTCTTTCTTACCTGAATTGTGAAAAATATGATGACAGAGTTTATTTTTGGCCCCATGACCCTTTCAATAGCACACAGTCATCCTTGAAACATAAAGCAAGATGTGTTCCAATTCTTTTTAACCTGTATTGCTCTCAACACAATCCAAAGAGATGTGTAAGTCCATTGGTGACCTGGCTTTTGTTTAGCCGGCTTCACTACTTTGGTACATTCCTTTTATATAGATTATATTCCCTCTCACCAGACAAGGAAGTCCTCGAATCATGGGGGTACTTTCCTAATTTTGAGGATACTGTATTAGTTTTCCTCTCTCTGTGTTCTCAATTCAATAGAATCTTTCTTATCCCCAGGTCTCAAATCATCGTCACCTGCTCCAGATGCCTTTTACATCAATCAAAGAATTCCTGAGAAACTCTTCTCACCCTCTCATGAATGATTTTTCACAGGTATTTTTGTTGGTTTTGTTGTGCATTTACTATTTTGCATCTATTTTCAACAGGTATTTTCAAATATTTGAGATATTTCTGTTTGCATTTATGAATTTACTTTATTATTATTATCATGGTGATATACACAGGAATTACAATGACATGAATCAGGTAGTGTGCACATTTCTATTCATAGTGTCTTTTGTCCCATCATCCTCTCCCAATCTCTCCCTCTTACCTCCACCATGAATTGTATAGTTCACTTTCATCAATGTCCAGTGAGCTCTACTGCTGCACTTTTTTCACCCTCATTTTCTTGGGTTCTGTACATTCCCCCCAAAACCTTCCAAAGATGTACTCTTGAATACACCATACCATAAGGTAAAGAAGATGGAATCATCAAAAACTAAAAAACTAACTAAAAGAGAAAAGGAAACCAAAAGAAGTCTCTTTTTTGCATATCTTGGACTGTATATATATGTATATATATATATACATATATATATAATAGAAGATTATAATAATAATAATAGAAGATTCAAATAGCAAAAACAATCCTTAACAGGAAGAACAGTGCTTGAGGAATATCAATACCAAACTCCAAACTCTTTTTCAAAGCCATGGTTATCAATACAGCTTGGTACTGGCACATGGACAGGCCTGAAGACTAATAGAATGGTATCAAAGCCCCAGAAATGAACCCAGAGAACTATGGCTACCTACTCTTTGATAAGGTGATCAAACACATAAGAAGGAAGCAAGACAGCCTCTTCAACAGTTCTGGCAGAATTGGTTATACATGTATAAAAAACAGAAGTCATATTCTTATATATTACCCTGTACCAGAATCAATTCCAAATGGATCAAAGACCTCAATTTGGATCAGATACCCTGAAAATATTACAGGAAAGGATCAGGTATACACTAGGAGTCCTTGGCACAGGTCAAAATTCCCTAAGTAAAGTTACAGAAACACAACACATCAAAGAAAGCCTGGATAAATGGGATTTCATCAAACTCAAGAGTTTCTGCATGGCAAAGGACATAGCGAGATAAATAGAAAGCCCACAGAATGGGAGAAGATCTTTCTTAGCTATACATCAGACAAGGGCCTCATATCTATTTCCCTGCAAATGACATTATTTTACTCTTTCCAATATCTGTGTAAAATCCTATTGTATATAGGTCCTGCATTTTTTACATCCATTCATCTATTGTTGGTCATCTGGACTGTTTCCATATCTTGGCTTTTGTGAATAGTGTGGCAATGAACATAGATGTGCAGGTGTCATTACCATATCAGGCTCATGATGCTCAAGGTAGATGCCCAGGTGTGGTATGGCTGTGTCATAGAGAAGGTGTATGTTTAGATTTTAGCTAAACCTCCAGATTGCTGTCCAGACTGGTTGTACTAGTTTCCATTCCCACCAACAGTGTAGTGGGGATCCTTTATCCCCAAAATAATTTTTATTGTTCGAATTTGCAATCTTGGCCAATTTTACTGGGGTGAAATGAAATCTCAGAACTGCTTTGATTTGAATTTCCTTTATAGCCAGGGATGATGAGCATTTCTTCATGTGTTTCTTGGCCTTTGTTACTTTTCCTCTGAGAAGTTTCTCCTTAGCTCCTTTGCCCATTTAGTGATTGGTTTATTAGGTTTGGAAGGGGTTAGTTTTGTGAGCTCCTTTATATATTGAATATTAGGCTTTTATCTGATATATTGTTGGTAAAGATCTTTTCCTAGTTTGTTGGCTGTCTTTCTAGTTTAGTAACTATGTAACTTAGCTGTGCAGAAACTTTATTTTGATGTAGTCCTATTTATCAAGTCTTTCTCCTAACTGTTGTGCCTTTGGTACTCTACTCAATAAGTCTCTACCTATACCTGTAAATTCTAATGTTTCTTTTACTCTCTCTTGAAGTAGTTCCAAAGTTTGGGGTCTGAAATTCAGGTCTCATCCATTTTGAATTGATATTAGTGCATAGTGACAAACAGGATCCATTTTTCATTTTCTGCATATGGATACCCAGTTGTTTCAACACCAGTTTTTGGAGAGGCTACTATATGTCTTTGGCTCCTTTATCAAATATTAGATAACTGTGAATGTATGGCTTTATTTCCTGGTCTTTAAATCTATTCCATTTATCTTTGGGTCTATTTTGTGCTAATACCAAGCTGTTCCGGTTATTATTGCTCTGTACGAGAACTTCAAGTCAGGTATTGTGATGTTACCCACATAGCTTATTGCCTAGAATTGCTTTGGCTATTCTGGGTCTTTTGTTGTTCCATATCAATTTTTGGATTATTTTCTCTATCTTGGTAAAGAATGTCATTTGGATTTTGATGGATATTGCATTTAGTATAAACTCAATATCATTTTTGGCAGCATGTCCATTTTTAAAATATTGATTCTACCTATCTATTAACAAAGAGGTTCTTTCCATTTCCTGGTGTCCTCTTTGACTTCTTTCTTCAGTTTTATTTAGTTTTTGCTATAAAAATCTTTTAATTCTTTTTTTGGGAGGGGTCCAGTCATGGGGCCTGAACTCCAGGCCTGGGCAGTATCCCTCAGCTCTTCAGCTCAAGGCTATCGCTCTACCACTTGAGCCACAGTGCCACTTCTGGCTTTTTTCTTTTTGCTTATGTGGTGCCGAGGAATCAAACCCAGGGCCTTATGCATGCAAGGCAAATGCTCTACCACTGAGCCATCTTCCCAGCCCTCTTTTAATTCTTTAGTTAGGTAATATCACACTCATCTCATAATCAGGTAAGGATCCAACAAAAAACAGAGAACTACAGACCAGTTTCTCTGAATAACAGAGATACAAAACTCTTCAATAAAAACTTGCTAACAGAATCCAGAAACAAATTTAAAATATCATACATTATGACCAAGTAGGCTTCATCCTACAGATGCAAGGCTGTTTTAACATGTACAAATCAATAAACTTAATTCACCACATCAACCAAAGACAAGAACTACATGATCATCTCAATAGAAGCAGAAAAAGCCTTTGACACAATGCATCATCCATTCATGTTAAAAGCTTTGGCGAGGCTGGGAATAAAGGAACATTCCTTAAGATAATAAAGGCTATATATGACAGACCAACAGCTGAATGCAGAAAAAAAAACAACATTTCCCCTAAAATCAGAAACAAGGCAAAGTTATCCCCTCCCTCTTCTCCTCATTCTGTTATTCCTAGCCAGAGCAATAAAGCACTGAAAACGGATTCACATAAAGAAATAAGAAATCAAACTATCTCTGTTTCCAATCACATGAATCTTATATCTAAAGGGCCCAAAAAACTTCTGTCCCCAAGCTTCTAGAGTTCATCAGCCACTTTGGCAAAATAGCAGGATACAAAATTACCCACAAAAAAAAAAAATCAGTAACGTTTCTGTATGTCAACAATGTACAAGTAGAAAAGCAAATGATGAAAACAACCTAATTTGTAATTACCTCAAAAAAATCTAGGAATTAACTTCTGTTTTCTTAATGCCTACTTAGAACCTGACACATGAAGGTACTTAATAAACTTTTACTAAGTGGATGCATGAATTGCTTTGTTGTGATTCACAAGGTTCTGATCGTATTTCCACTGGCCTGAAGCATCAGCATTACCTTAAATGAAACTCCAGGATTCACCTTACTCACACCCATTAAGTTGGGCATTCTACTGGGGCCCAGACATTGGTCTTTTCACAAGCCCTCTAGTCACAATTAACCTTTATATCTTCACCATTTAACAAATGAAGAAATGAAGGAGGATTGAATGATCTGACAATATTAAAAAGTAATGAAGCCAGCCTCTGATTGGAAGTGCCTGACCTTAACCACTGAACCACGCCTTCCCATGGGATCTCTACAACTCAAATATTTATAGAGCTAAGTTTCTGCCTTCAGGGTCTGTGTGAAGTACAAAAATAGGTAATTGTAGAATTATGTGGAAATGGCCATTATTTGAGTTATGCACAAGGTCTTTAGGGAGCAGAGACAAGGTAGTAGAACTCTTCATGGACCATGACTGAAAGTGTCTATGCTATGTTTTACTGTATTCCAGTGTTCCTTTCATAGTAAGTGTCCCAGATTACTTTGGAAAGACTGACAAGTGCAAGATCGTGAATGGCCCTAAGCCACCGGTTATCTTGCACAGCCTTTTAAAAAATCATACATCAGATGACTCATACAACAGATATTTGTTTTCTTGGTTTGAGGGGGATTAAAAGTCTGAGATCTTGGTGCTGCTAACTGATTAAGTTCCTGATAAGATTGTTAAGGTTTCTTTTGGTGGTTCAGAGACAATTCCTCTGCTAACTGGTCAGTTTATTGGTTTTTTGTGGTTCATATACACCTTCTTCCTATATCTTCACATGGCTTTCTTCTATGCAGACATGTGGAGTGACAAAAGCAGACTTTTCTTCTTGCTACAAGGCTACCCACTTTATGTCAATTAGGAACTTGTGTTTAGGACCTCATGTAACCATGATTACTTCCTAGAAATAATAGCCCTGCATACAGTGAGAGTAGGTGCTGAGGCTTCAACATATGAATTTGGAAAGGACACAATTCAATCCACAACTCTCTTTCTACAATTTATTTTTAATCATAAGGGAAATATTGATTTGATGGGAGTTTAACAAAAGATCAGTGAGCATCAGTAGTTCTTTTTCTTATTCTTTACAGTCAAAATATATGATTTATATATTTGAAAGTGGCATTCAACGCAATTCCAATGAAAAAGGCAAGCTAGCAATGCAATCATAAGTACTCTTACTCAACTTCAGTGTCAACTAACATTTCATTTATGGCACCTGTCGAGGACCCCTTTACCCCAACTGTCATTTGGATCCTGCGGTAGCTGCTCTATGAATTTAGTTTTATGCTCTGCTCCTAGTTGAGATACATGTGGCATTTGATACTTAAGCTTGAATTAATGTCTCATTCAGAGCTAAAAACTACTAATAAAGGAAAGTTACTATCATAAATTATCTGATACTACTTTGTTGAGCCAGGAATTGGAGATTTACTTTTCAATAGGCTAGATATAAGAGCAAGAAACTTTAGCCTTGCACTCATGGATTATTGCTTTATATGTATGTGCATGAAGAGTAGCATGAACTCCACAAAAAAATGACAGGTGTGTGATGCTTGTAGTAAAACATGTAAGTGTTCATATCTAGTTCTTAATAAAGAAGTTTAGCCTATGTAACAAGCATCTCATTAGCATGTATGTGTCTTGACAAATTAGAAATATTCTACTACCCAGAAAAATGTTTGAAAATATTCTAGAAAAGAACCACACACATGAAGGATTTTAATATCAGGTGCTTTTGAATTTATTGCAGTTTCCTTGGTGCTTCATTGTTATTGTTCCATGCAACTAAAGAAAGAGAATACAGCCTTGGATAGGAGTAGTAATATCTAATTTATGGTGATTCTATTCAGTTGTAAAGACAGCAGTGTTAATCAGTGGTTCTAAAAACTACCTTATAAACTTGAACACAGCTGAATACATGAAAACTAGAAGAAAAAAAACAAACTTTCACCTTTGAACAGAGTACAAAATTAATCAAGAGCTTTCTTCTTCCAAGAACTTTCTCAGGTTCCTAAAACTTAAGAGTCAAATTGCTCATGGACATTTAGGGGAGTTTGCTGGTCTCTGAGACTATTTTGGCCATGTCATCTGCCAACTCACACAATGAACAAGTACAGACTTGCTAAAGGAGATCTTGTATGCAAATTGCTGATGTTCAAATGTGTGCATTTCACAGAATTGTGATGCATTAATTGAATATTTTTAAGAGGAATACCCAATTTATTGTAGGGGAAAGACATCGCCAGTTCTGAAGGATTCTGATGATTCAGAAGCGGAAATTAAAGACAACACATGTTCAAGAATGGAGCTAGACCCTCTGCTTCCCTTTCGTGAGATTTGTATGAAACCTACACTTTGTTTCTATTGCTCTGCTCACACTTTTTTTTTGTTGTATCTTACATTTCAATAAATGAAAGACATCGCTAGCAACATGATTACAAATTGAATGAGAACTTGTTTTGGGCCAATCTCTGTGCGAAACTCATTTAGTCTTCCAACATACTTAGAAGTCAGGGCTTGTATAATAATTTTTAACTGAATCTAAGAAGTCGTCAATTTCTTTTGGCAGACCTATACCAAACTCAGTCCTGTTCCTCATTAGACCTATTAGGCCTTCTCTGATTCCCAAATCCAGTCTGTTCACTTTCCTTCAGTTGTAAGAACTCCATTAGTTTTCTGCTGATGGCTGTGAGGCTCCCTGGGTATTAGCCCTCATGAGAAAACAACTTTTATCATGTCTGCTGTGGCAGCCCCAGTGCTCAAATCAACTCCACTCAGAACCTTCCGGGTTCTCCCCCTGTGTCTCTCAAGAGTGTCAGAAATCAGGGGCAGGCAGAAAGACATCAACCAATGTCATTTGTTGTGGAGGAATTTGTTCTGTTCAACACACACACACACACACAACCACACACATTCTATAACACATACTTTTTCTAGCACAGAACCAGCTGTTTTTCTTATGATGGATCCATGTGGTAACACATCACCCATTTTTGCTTCTATCCTTTCCTGACTCTCTTTCCTTTTGATTTAATAAGTTTTTTATTGTGAAAATACTGTAGAGAGAGATGGCAATCACATGAGCAAGGTAATGAATACATTTCTTTTTTATTATTAATAAATTTTGTATTGTGAAAATACAGTACAGAGGGTTTACAATTACATGAGCAAGCATCCTCCTTTGTTTACCCCATACCATACCTTCCCTCCCATCTCCACAACTATATTGCCCCCTTCCTCACCCTCCCCACCTAAATTGCAAAGTTCATTTTTCGGCATAGTGTCTTGTACATCTCATTCTTACAATGGGTCAACCTGTATCCCTATTTAAATGATTTGTTTTTTCCCTTCTGCTCCCCAAATTATACCAATATCAAATATAGTGAAAATGGGTTATAAGTGGGAAAGAGGGAACAGCTGATGCTATGCAAAACAAAAGAAATGTACATATCACCCAATGTGGAAGAAATAACTGTATCGCAAAGCTCCTAGAACTCATAAATGTTATAGAGCGTGATAGACAATTTGCTCCAGAAAAGTTAGAATGTGTTTGTGACTTTAACTGAGCATCACTATCCCACAATACTGTGAAATTTGGGAAATTATGTAACCACTTAATCACAATAAAAAATTTGAAAAAAAAAGTAAACGGGTTATACCGTGGGGGAAGGACATGCAAATCAACAAAAAGAAATCACGTGGTACCTTATAAATGCGCTAGAAACAATAGCAAGAAAGAAAAAACAATTTGTGTCCTTATCTTGGGGTTCATTTCACTTAATATCATCTTATCTGACCTTTTCTGCTTGTCTCAGACATATACTAGTTATTTCAAATAACCATGGGGCCTATGTTTCTTTGGGCCTGGCTTACTTCACTTAATATAATTTTTTCCAAGTCTTTCCATCTCCTAATAAATGAGACAATGTCATTCTTTCTGATGGAGTCATAGCATGCCATTGTGTATGTATGCCACATTTTCTTGATCCATTCATCTACTGAGGGGCATCTGGGTTGGTTCCAGATCTTAGCTATGGTAAATATGCTGCAATAAACATAGTTGTGCTGGTAGCTTTAGCATGGTCTTGTTTGTGATCATTCGGATAAATGCCCAGAAGTGGGACTGCTGGGTCAAAGGGGAGCTCTATGTAGAGTCTTTTGAGGAACCTCCATACTACGTTTGAACAAGTTTACACTCCCACCAACAATGCAGTAAGGTTCCCTTCTGGCTACATCCTCTCCAGCATCTGGTGTTATTAGAGTTCTTGATTAAATCCCCCAACACCAAATCAAAGAAACAAATGCCCAATAAATAAGTGGGCTAAAGACTTAAAGGGAAACTTCTCTGAGGAGGAAATAAGAATGGCCAATAGACACATGAAGAAATGCTCAACCTTTCTAGCCATAAAAGAAATGCAAATCAAAACAACATTGAGATACCACCTCACCCCAGTTAGAATGGCTATAATCAAGAACTCTAATAACAACTCTCTTTCCTTAATGTCATTCTTTGGACAATCTCTACCTCATCATACTTCCTCCTATAAGAGTTAGAAATCATCACCTTAGGCTCTATATTCTAAGTATACCCAAGATAATGTAACTGAAGAGGTCATTGATTTTAAGGGGAGCCTGAGTTCAGAAGAGTGTTTGTATGTTTACATAGCTGGTGCCAGGTAAAGAATGAATGTAATCATCAGATAGGAATCTAATTTTTATGATGTCAAAGCACAGGACACTAGTCTCTAAACTATACTTCCTATATTTAGCATTTCCCTCTACAAAGCTCAATTGGCTAATGAATAGGAAAATCAGTGTTGGGACATTGAGTTCTATTTTTTGTTGTTGTTGTTGTCATTTGTAAGGTTAAAACTCAGGGCCTGGGCATTGTCTCTGAACTCTTTTATTCAAGTCCTAGTGCTTTACCACTTTGTGCCACAGATTAACTTTGGATTTTTAGGTGTTTAGTTAGAGATAAGAGTCTGCTGGTCTTTCTTGCCTGGGCTGGCTTCTAACCATGATCCTCAGATTTTAGCACCACTTTGTGCCACAGATTAACTTTGGATTTTTAGGTGTTTACTTGGAGATAAGAGTCTCCTGGTCTTTCTTGCCTGGGCTGGCTTCTAACCATGATCCTCAGATCTTAGCACCCTGAGCAGCTGCCATTAAAAGTATGGGCAATTGTGCCTGGCTCATTTGAGCTCTTTTGTTATAAAGATCCATTTTAAAGAAACATGTTGCTTTGAGCACATGTTAGTTTTCTTAAAGTTTTATGTCTTCAGCATCTCCATTCCTTACCTTTTTATCCATTACAAAACATCTTTACTTCTTTTGAGCACTGTCAATAATTTTCACATATGATTCTATCATTTATAAAACAGAATAAAAATTTTAATTTACAGATTTTAAAGATATTCAATTAGTATATATAATCATTATTAAATTAATTCTAAAGCCTGATATTGCTGGTTCCTAGCTGTAATTGTACTTATTAAAGGGATGAGACCTGAGGATCATATTTAGAAGCCAATCCATACAGAAAAACCTAAGAGATTCTTTTTTTATTATTATTATAAAGGTGAAGTACAGAGAGGTTATGATTACACAAGGAAATGAGTATAATTCTTGCCAAACATGGTTATCCCCCTCCCTCATTTTCTCCTGGTTTCTCTCCAACCCCCAGTGAACAACAACAACAAAAAGCTGATTGTAGAGCCCCAGCTTTAAGCAAGAGTACAAGTCTCTGAGTTGAAGCCCTGATACTAGCACATCCACATAAAAAATTAATCTGACAAGAAAAATATTTTGCTCCAGGTACAGATAAACAGAGTGCTGGAGACCATGGAAAAGTTGCTGTGGCCAGAGTGTTAATAAACACCAGTGATCTCCACTGGCCAGTGTGTCATTATTACTCTGTCCTTTTTTATTTCCAGAGTTAAGTGCCAAGTATTACACTTCTCTTTATTCACCATCTTTCTAGTGCAATATTGTTTATGTGAAAGACCAAGAAAATGAAATTAATACAAAATGAGTTAATTGCTACAATGCAAATATATCATCAAATATAACAGTGAAGTAATATTTGATAGTAACAGTGATTTTCCTACCAATTAGAAATTTGGGTATCTCTATGTTTTGTTGTTTTTTTTTTTGTGGTCAGTCATGGGGCTTGAACTCTGGGCCTGGGTACTGTCCTTCAGCTCTTCAGCTCAAGGCTAGCACTCTATCACTTTAGCCACAGAGCCATTTCCAGTTTTCTGAGTGGTTTATGCGAGATAAGAGTCTCACAGACTTTTCCTGCCTGGGCTGGCTTTGAACCATGATCCTCAGATCTCATCTTTCTCAGTAGTTAGGACTATAGGCATGATCCACCAGCTCCTGGCTAGGTATCCCTATTTTTAATTATATAAAATCATTTCTCTGTGGTGAATGTTCTTCAAGAAATAGAAATTGTTGAAAAGATTTAGTACATAACCATTTATTTTTAAATACTTTTTTATGTAAAAATAGTGTGCAGAGGGGTCACAGTTACATGAGTAAGGTAATGAGTACATTTCCTATCGAGCATTGTTACCTCCTCCTTTGTTTTCCCCCTACTAATCTTTCCCTCCCCACCTCATAACTATTTTATTACATGTTCATATGCTACAAAGAGTGCAAGGAAGAATTGTTTGCTATAATTGATTGATTATAAGATTATTTCTTTGTTGCTTTGCATGTCCCTCCCCCACAGTATAACCCCTGCTTTCACTGTATTTGATGTGGCTATAATTTGTGGAGGGGAAGGGGAAAAACAAGTCATTTAAATAAGGATAAGGTGGACCTGTTGCAACAATGAGAAGTACAAGTTGTCATGTCGAAAACGAACTTTACAACTTGGGGGGGAGGATTGGCTGAGGGGGGGAGGGAGGGAAGGGATGGGAAGGGTAAATAAAGGAGGAGGCTACAATGCTTGATAAGAAATGTTCTCACTATCTTGCCCATGTAATTGTAACCCCTCTGTACAGTATTTTCACAATAAAAAATAAATAAAAATTAAAAAAATAATTATCACTCAATATTGCTAGAGTAGCCTACATATGCTAAATGCTATACATTATATGTATATCACTTCCTTAAGTGAATATATGTGAGTGGGTTTTGTGAATGTGTAGGCTATGTATTTATTTGTTCAAGCTCAGAATATACATTAATAATAAACTGCTATGACTGCTTTATGAAAAAAAAAGAACCAGTCAATGGAAGTCAAGATGCAGCTGAAAAAGGAATTACATCATTATAAAAATCAGAACAGGATTTTGAACCTCACTTTTTCAAATGTAGTCATTAATTCCTTGTCAAATATGAGTACTAATTCAAACATATTTTGATCTATTTGATTTGGGCCACATATAGAAAAACCTAAATCTACTCTTATTATCAAATGACATTCCTTTTATGTCGAAGTCACCAAAATTGACATTATCACATTTGGGAGATTGTTTTTTCACATACATCTAATATACATTGGAAAATAGAAATTTCTTCTCCACCATAAGATGGATCTGATTTATTTCCTTTGTTTTTTCTAAAAATTGTTAAATCTTCCCTGTCTTCATGACCACTTTTCATTTCTGTAACTAAAATATCTAACAAACAATTTTAGTGGCAATGGATTTGTTTTTGCTCATATTTCAGAGAGTCCAGTTTATAATCTTTTTCATAAGTTTTTTATTGTGAAAATACAATACAGAGGGATTACAGTTACATAGGCAAGGTAATGAGTACATTTCTTATCAAGCTTTGTTGCCTCCTCCTTTGTTTTTCCCCTACCATCCCTTCCATCCCACCTACACAACTACACTCCCCCCACCCACCTGCCTAAATTGTAAAGTTCATTTTTCAACAGTGTATTGTATATCTCATTGTTACAAGGGGTCAACCTGTATTCTTATTAAAACATTTTATTTTTTCCCTTCCCTTCCCCAAATTATACTGACATCAAATACAGTGAAAACAGGGGTTATACTGTGGGGGAGGAACATACAAAGCAACAAAAAAAAAATCACATGGTACCTTATAAATACGTTAGAAACAATAGCAAGAAAGAAAAAACTACTTATATCCCTATCTTGGGTTCATTTCACTTAACTTCATCTTACCTGGTCATATGTACACATAGCTTTTGGCCTTTTCTACTTGTACCAGACATTTACTAGTTATTGCAAATAAAGTAAGCCATGGGCCTATGTTTCTTTGTGCCTGGCCTAGTTCACTTAATATAATTGCTTCCAAGTTTTTCAATTTCCTAAAAAATGGGGCCCGGGGATTTATTCTGATGGAGGCATAAAATTTCATTTTATATATATATTTCATTGTATTATATATATATATATATATATATATATATATATATATATATATATACCACATTTCCTTGATCCATTCATCTACTGAGAGTCATCAGGGTTGGTTAAATATCTTAGCTATGGTAAATAATGCTGAAATAACAAAGTAGCTTTAATATGGTCTTGTTTGTGTTCATTTGGGTAAATGCCCAAAGGTGGTATTGCTGGGTCATAGGGGAGCTCTATGTGGAGTCCTTTGAGGAACCTCCATACTGCTTTTGAAAGTGATTGAACAAGTATACACTCCCACCAATAATGTAGTAGGGTTCCCTTCTGTCCGGATCCCCTCCAGCATCTGGTGTTATTAGATTTCTTGATTATTGCCATTCTAACTGGGGTGAGGTGGTATCTCAATGTTGTTTTGATTTGCATTTCTTTTATGGCTAGAAAGGTTGAGCATTTCTTCATGTGTCTATTGGCCATTCTTATTTCCTCTTCAGAGAAGTTTCTCTTTAAGTCTTTATCCCACTTATTTATTGGGCAGTTGTTTCTTTGAGGCTTTGTTGTGGGGGGTTTAATTTTTTGAGTTCCAAGTATATTTTAGATATGAGACCCTTGTCTGTTGTATGGCTAGTGAAGATCTTCTCCCAATCCGTGGGCTTTCTATTGATCTTGCCTTCTATGTCCTTTGGCATGCAGAAGCTCTGCAGCTTCATGCAATCCCATTTGTCCAACCTTTCTTTGATTTGTTGTGTTTCTGGGTCTCTAAAGAAAATTTCAACCTGTGGCAAGGAGACCTAAGGTTTCTCCTAATCCATACTGTGAAATCTGATTCAATATATGGAAATCAATTAATATAATTCATCACATCAAGAAGAGCAAGGATAAGAACCACTTGGTTATCTCAAAAGATGCAGAAAAGCATTTTACAAGATCCAACACCCCTTTATGATGAAGGTTCTGGAAAAATTAGGAATCCATGGAACATTCCTCAATACAATAAAGGCTGTATATGACAACCCTACAGCCAGCAATTATACTTAATGGTGAAAAACTAATGTCATTTCCTCCAAAGTCAGGAAGAGACAAGCATATCCCATCTCTCCACTTCTCTTCAATTTAGTATTAGAATGCTGAACTACAGCAATAAGACAAGATGCAGGCATAAAGAATATCCAAATAAGGAAAGATGAAGTAAAACTCTCCCTCTTTGCAGATGACATGATCTTGTATTTAAAGAATCCCATAGACTCCACTCCCAAATTACTCAAGCTGATTCAAAACTTTGGCAAAGTAGCAGGGTATAAAATGAACCCTCAAAAAATGAATGGCTTTTCTGTACACCAACAATGAGAAGAGCATAGCTGATATCGGGAAAGCAACTACTTTTGTAATAACCCCACAAAAATAAGTTACCTAGGAATTAACATAACTAAAGAAGTGAAGGACCTCTATGATGAAAACTTTAAAAACTTGAAAAAGGAAAACAAAACAGAACTTAGAAAGTGGCAATACCTCTCAAGCTCCTGGATTGGAAGGATCAAGATCATGAAAATGGAAATACTTCCCAAGGCTATCTACAAATTCAACGCGATACCTATCAAAATTCCAAGCTCATTCTTCAAGGAAATAGAAGAGGCAATCCAAAACTGCATATGAAACAATAAAAGACCTCAAAAAGCAAAAACGATCCTTACAAAAAGAACAGTGCTGGAGGAATACCAAATTTCAAACTTTGATACAAAGCCATAGTAACTAAAACAGCTTGGTAATGGCACAAGAAGAGACCTCAGGACCAATGGAATAGAATCGAAGACCCAGAAATGAACCCACAGACCTATAGCCACCTAATCTTTGATAAGGGAGCTAAAAATTTAGAATGGAAGAAAGACAGCCTCTTCAGTAAGTGGTGCTGGCAAAATTGGTTAATCACCTATAGAAAATTAAAGCTAGATCCTTATATATCACCCTGCACTAGAATCAACTCCAAATGGATCAAAGACCTCGGAGTCAAAGCAGTTTATAATTTTTTAATCCCATAAACTTGGGAAAAACTTGGGAAGGAGGAGCCTTTTTATATTACTGTGGATATGAAACAGAGGAAAAAATACAGTAAGAATCCAGGATAACATACTTACCTCATGGACTTCTAATGATCTACTTACTCCAATGAGACCACATCTTTTAACTTCCCCAGCCCTCAATAATACCATCATATAATGAAGCCACTATGGAATTCACCCATTCATGAGTCCTCACACTTAATTCACATCTGAAAATGCCATCACAGAGGACACCAAAGATGGGCTTTCTTATTCTCCTAGACATTTTTTAATCAAGTCAAGTTAGCAATCAAAATTAAGCATCCCATGGTTCTATTAAATGATATGTGTAGTTGTGGGATGAGATGTTCCAGAAAACTATATACTGTAGGCCTCTCTCCCACCAAGCTAGAGTCTTTCTTTCTAAAATTACAGAAAATTCTAGAGAAAGTGGGCTGCCTTTGTTTGGAGAAAAGGAAATAGTAGGCTAGGAATAATAGCTTTGCTTTAAAAACACTAAATTTATATTTCAAGTAATGTGGTACTTGACTTAGCCTCATAGCCAAAATTAGCAAGAAATTATTTTGCCTGCCAATTAGAAGTTCAAATGTAATTTATCATCTCCTAGCAAGACTCTTACCATCAGAGCTTTCCAGATTTTTCAAGTTCATTTAATATCTGTGTTCTACATTAATTTGTTCTATATGTATGAAGTTGCTTTTGCCAAAGTGGAATCCAGTCAATCAGTGATTATTCTTGTTAGTAACCATTTTAAGTTCCTTCATAGTAGAATTTCTACTACCCTTCAGCACAAAGCCTCATTCCCTTCTGATAGGCTGTAGTGGTTTCCTCAGCAATGTCTCTGTATAATAGCAAGTAAAACAGCAATTCTAGCACCATATATGCACTGAAATAACTCATGCCCCTGAGCACCTATCACACATATGAAAATTCACTGCAGGTTATTTTCTTCTGAAGAGAAGCATGTAGATATACACTTGGATGAATTCTCCTCTAAAACTGGAGTACTAGAAAATAACAATGTTCCATTACCATGACTGACTTTGCAGAAAAATTAAACTGAGAAACTGAAATGACTAAATTCCAAAATTCTAAAATTAAATAGTTAAAAAGACTCCAAGTTTAATGCTGGATACAAACAGGCATTTAGTTAAATATTTTCTCTTTATCCCAAACCAGGTATTAACATAATTAACCCCATGTTAACCAAATAGCATATGGATTATAATCTATAAGCACAACAGAATGTTTTGAGTGATCTGAAAGGAACTTTGTCAAAGGGTAGAGTAACTGGTGTGAAACCTTCTAATTAGAAAGATGCATATGTTGACCATATACATTTCCTGCTCAGTCAGCATCTTGATGGATAGAAAATAGGAAGTATCACTAAGGAGGGAAAAGTCTGGCTAGGATTTGGTGGCTTAAATATATTATTACTTTGACAACATGAACCAATATCCTGAGCATTTCTCTGGGGTGATTACATAGTAGAACTCAATTATCAATAAAGTACCTGATGGTTTGCAATTTTTTTAATCCTACAATTACTTTTAATCTACTGAATTCCATATTAATTGAAAGTTAGACATGCTGTTGAAGAATCTCAGCTCTGATATTTACTATTTCATCCTCCTGATCTTGGTGGTTTGCTCATTTGTGAAATGGGAAGTTTTGAAAAGCACCAGATAGTTTATCTAGTCTTAAAAAAATGAAAATAGGTGAAAAGTTATATTTTAATAATAAATTATTATCATCAGTAGATATACTGATATCTGTGCCCAGTACTAGAAGTTCATAACTAATTTAGAACTGGCTAGCAATTGGAAAATTTTAGAAGATCTTCAGGCCATTCTGAAATGTGGTTAATCCTAAAACTGTAGTATGTTTAAAGCTAGCATTATTGAACATTTTTAGGCACTAAGTATTACTACATTGAATATCATTAATCCTCACAATCCTCAAAGCAAATAATGCTATTTTGTCCATTAATAAATTGAAATTTATAGAGATAATTTTTCCAACAACTTGCAACTAGAAAAAGGGCTCATCGATGTTTAAATTTGGGTGTCGTTTTATTTTTTTTCTATTGAATTTCTTTTTTTGTACGTTTCTTCTTGAAAAATGCTGTAAAGAGGAGTTACAGTTACATAAACAAGGTAATGAGTACATTTTCTATTGAGCATTGTTGCCTCATCTTTTGTTTTCCCCCTACCATCTCTTCCCTCCACAACCACCACACTAACCCTCCCACACCCGGCGAAGTTGTAAAGTTCATTTTCAACATAGTGCTTTGAACATCTCATTGTTACAATGGATCAACCTGTATCCTTATTTAAACATTTGTTTTTTCCCTTCCTCTCCCCAAATTAGAGAAGCATATATAACAGATGCAGGGCACTGAGATCAAATAAAGTGAAAACATGGCTTATAGCATGGAGGAGGGACATACAAAGCAACTAAAACATCACATGGTACCATATAAATACATTAGAAACAATAGCAAGAAAGAAAAAAAGTACTTGTGTCCCTATCTTGGGGTTCATCACTTTATCTGGTCATATATATATGGCTTTTGGCTTTTTTGCTGGTCCTACACATGTACTTGTTATTGCAAATAAGAGAAACCATGGGACCTATTTTTCTTTGGGCCTGGCTTAATTCACTTAATATAATTTTTCCAAGTCTTTCCATTTCCTAAAAAATGGGGCCCTGGTATTTATTCTGAGGAGACATAGAACTCATATATAGAGAGATAGATAAATAGATATAGATGTAGATATAAACATACATCACATTTTCTTGATCATATCACATTTTCTTGATCCATTCATCTACTGAGGGGCATCTGGGTTGGTTCCATATCTTAGCTATGGTAAATAATGCTGCAATAAACATAGTTGTGCTGGTAGCTTTAGTTTGGCCTTGTTTGTGGTCATTTGGGTAAATGAACAAAAGTGGGATTGCTGGGTCATAGGGAGCTCTATGTGAGTCTTTTGAGAAATGTCCATACTGCTTTCCAAAGTGGTTGAACAAGTTTACACTCCCACCAACCATGCAGTAGGGCTCCCTTCTGGCCACATCCCTTCCAGCATCTGTTATTATTAGAGTTCTAATTGGTTGAGGTAGAATCTCAATGTTCTTTTGATTTGGATTACTTTTATGGCTAGAGAGGTTGAGCATTTACTCATGTGTCTATGGGCCATTTTATTTCCTCTTCAGAGAAGTTTCTCTTTAAGTCTTTATCCCACTTACTAATCAGGCAGTTGTTCTTTTGAGGAGTTGTTGTTGGAGGATTTAATTTTTTGAGTTTCAAGTACATTTTAGATATGAGAACATTGTCCATTGTGTGGCTAGTGAAGATCTTCTCCCAATCCGTGAGCTTTTTATTGATCTTGACTTCTATGTACTTTGCCATGCAGAAGATCTACAGTTTCAGACAATCCCACTTGTCCAACCTTTCTTCAATTTATTGTATTTCTGGGTCCAAATAAGAAAATTTTGGCCTTTGCCAAGGAGACCTAGGATTTCTCCTATTCTTTCCTGTAATGTCTTCAGGGTGTCTCCTTTGACTCTGAGGTCTTTGATCCATTTGGAGTTGATTCTGGTGCAGGGTGATATATAAGGATCTAGCTTTAGTTTTCTACAAGTGCTTAACCAATTTTGCCAGCACCATTTACTGAAGAGGCTGTCTTTCTTCCATTCTATTTTTATAGCTCCCTTACTGAAGATTAGGTGGCCACAGGTCTGTGGGTTCATTTCTGGGTCTTCAGTTCTATTCCATTGGTCCTGAAGTCTGTTTATGTGCCAGTACCAGGCCGTTTTGATTACTATGGCTTTGTGGTAGAGTTTGAAATTTGATATTGATATTCCTCCAGCACTGCTCTTTCTACTAAGGATTGTTTTTGCTCTTCAAGATCATTTATTGTTCGATATGAATTTTTGGATTGCCTCTTCTATTTCCTTGAAGAATGAGGTTGGGATATTGATAGGTATCTTACTGAATTTGTGGATAGCCGTGGGAAGTATTGCCATTTTCAAGATGTTGATCCTTCCAATCCAGGAGCATGGGAGGTTTTTTCACTTCCTACATTCTGCTTTGATTTCCTTTTTCAGGTTTTTAAAGGTTTCCAAATTAACACCTCATCTGAGACACAGCAAAGGCAGTACTCAGAGACAAGGTTATAGCTCTGAGTTCCTACATCAACAAATTGGAGAAATCTGAAACCAACCATTTAATGAGACAGCTGAATCTCCTTGAAAAAGAGCAGCAATCTAAACCCCAATCCAGTCAATGGAAACAGATAATTAAAACTAAATCAGAATTGAATGAATTAGAATTTTAAAAAAGTAAGAATCAACAGAGTTGGTTCTTTGAAAAAATTAACAAAATTGAGATACCCTTAGCAAATCTTATCAGAAAAAGAAGAGAACACACACAAATAAACAAACTTAGAGATGAGAATGGAAACCAAACAACAGAAAAAAAAAAGATTCAGAACATTATAATGGAATACTTCTCAAACCTTTATGCTAATACGTTTCAGAATCTGGAAGAAATGGATGATTTCTTAGCAAATATAGGCATGCCAAAACTTAACCAAGATGATTTAAACCAACTTAACAGACCCATAATCAAGCATTGAAATAAAAACAGCAATAATAGACCTCCCATCTAAGAAAAGCCCAGGACTGGATGGATTTACAGCCGAATTCTACAAGGCCTTCAAAGCAAAACTCACACCAATACTCCTCCAACTCTTCAGTGAAATTGGAAGAGAAAGTTGACTCTTTTTTTAAAATAAGATTTTTATTGTGAAAATACTGTATAGAGGGATTAGAGTTACATGAGAAAGGTAATGAATACATTTCTTATCAAGTATTGTTGCCTCCTCCTTTGTTTTTCCCCTATCATCCCTTCCCTCCCATCTCCTCTTTCTATGAAGCCACCTTAACCCTTATCCCAAAACCAGGCAGGGACTAATCAAATAAAGAGAATTATAAATCCGGGTGCCAGTGGCTCATGGGTGTAATCCTAGCTACTCAGGAGGCTGATATCTGAGGGTTATATTTCAAAGCCTGCCTGGGCAGGAAAGACTATAAGACTCTTATCTCCAATAAACCACTAGAACACTGGAAATGGTGCTGTGGCTCAAGAGGTAGAGTACTTGCCTTGAGCTGAAGAGCATGCAGACAGTATCCAAGCCCAGAGTTCAAGACCCAAAACTGACAAAAAAATAAAATAAAAAATAAAAAAGAGGGGGTGGGAAGGCGGCTCAGTGGTAGAGAGTTTGCGTTGCATGCATGAGGCCCTGGGTTCAATTTTTCAGCACCACATAAGCAAAAAGAAAAAAGGCGGAAGTGGCGCTGTGGCCCAAGTGGTAGAGTACTAGCCTTGAGTTGAAGAGCAAAGGGACAGTGCCCAGGCACAGAGTTCAGGCCCCACTACCAGACCGAAAATAAAATAAAATAATAAATAAAAAGAAAAATATAAAAGAGAACTGTAGACCCATTTCTATGATGAACATTGATGCAAAACTTCTCAATAAAATTATGGCCAAACAACAAAGTAGCAGGGCATAAAATTATCCCTCAATAATCAATGGATTTTCTGTATGTCAACAATGAGAAAAATGTGGCTGAAATTAGAAATGCACTCCATTAATAATAGCCCCACAAAAATAAAATACCTAGGAATTAACTTAACCTCTATGATGAAAATATTAAAAACTTGAGAAAGGAAATCAAAACAGAACTTAGAAAGTGGCAGAAACTCCAGTGCTTCTGGATTGGAAAGATTAACATCGTGAAAATGGCAATACTTCCCAAGGCTATCTACAAATTCAATGTGATACCTATCAAAATTCCAACCTCATTCTTCAAGGAAATAGAAGAGGCAATCCAAAAATTCATATGGAACAATAAAAGAACACGACGAATAGCAAAAACT
>NW_012267330.1:4855345-4858588 GCF_000151885.1 Dipodomys ordii | reverse complement strand
CAGAAAAGGTCAGGTAAGTGATGTTAGGGAAATGAACCCTAAGATATGTATTCAAATTTTTTTCTTTCATGTGATTGTTTCTAACACATTCATAAGATTATTTCTTTGTTGCTTTGTATGTCCCTCCCCCACAGTATAACCCCTGCTTTCACTGTATTTGATGTGGGTATAATTTGTGGAGGGGAATGGGAAAAACAAATCGTTTAAATAGGGGTACAGGTGGACCCATTGCAACAATGAGATGTACAAGTCGTTATGTTGAAAACAAACTTTACATCTTTGATGGGGGGGCGGGAGGGGATCTCCGCGGTGGGGAGGACTGGGGGGGCATGGAGGGAGAGAATGGGAAGGGATGTGTAGAGAGCTGCGTGCAGCCGCACCTGGAAGATGGCGCTGGCTTCCGCCCTCCACCTTCCCGATGGCGAGTGTTCTCTGTGGTAAACAACTCCTTATATAGCTAAAGCAAAGAATCTGGCTTGCTTCCGCGCACCTGAACCTATTGGTGGTTCCCACGTGGCGTATCAGGGTTGGCTACCCAGTGGGTACTTAAGGCTGTGGGGAATTCTCCCCAGGGGTTGGGGTCAGAAGATTGCTCAAAGGTCCTGAATAAACTGCAGAGAGAAGAGTTCGGTGTCGCATCTTCCTTGCTGGTGGAGGCGGTAGCGACAGGGATGGGAAGGGGAAACAAAGGAGGAGGCTACAATGTTTGATAAGAAATGTACTCATTATCTTGCCCATGTAATTGTAACCCCTGTGTACAGTATTTTCACAATAAAAAAAATTTGGCCAAACAACTTCAACAACTCATCAAAAAAAATCATACACCACAATCAAACAGGATTCATTTCAAGGATGCAAAGCTGGTTCAATATACGTAAATCAATTAATATAATTAGTCACATCAACAAGATGTGCAAATGCATCAATAGATGCAGATAAAGCATTTGACAAGATCCAACACCCCTTTATGATGAATGCTCTGGAAAAAGTTAAGAATCCAGGGAACATTCCTCAATAAAGGCTGTATATGACAAACCTACAGCCAGCATTTTAATTAATGGTGAAAAACTAAAGTCATTTCCTCTAAACTCAGGAACAAGACAAGCATGTCTCCTCTCTCCACTTCTCTTCAATTTAGTATTAGAATGCCTAGCTACAGCAATAAGACAATATACAAACATAAAGGGATCCAAATAGGGAAAGAAGAAGTAAAACTCTCTCTCTTTACAGATGACATGATCTTGTATTTAAAGAATCCCACGGTCTCCACTCCCAAATTACTCAAGCTGATTCCAAAAAGTAGCACAGTATAAAATTAATCCTCAAAAACCAATAGCTTTTTTGTATGCCAACAATGAGAAGAACACAGCTGATATCAGGCAAGCAACTCCTTCTGTAATAGCCCCACAAAAATAAAATACCTAGGAGTTATCTAAGAAGTAAAGGACCCTAGGACTGGGGATCTTTTTAAAGACTACACAGTCAATATCATAAAGAAAAAAATAGTAATGGCCAGTCTTGTGATACTAAACCCTTGTTGCTCTTAGAATCAATCCTACTGAAGTGCCAATTAAGTTGTCTCTTTTGATTCTTAAAGGAGCTGAGCCAGACAAAAGATATTAAAAGTTTTTGCCAAACAAGATAGCCAATGGCCAAATTCAGCTATTTCGCTAGCAGAACCCCAAACAGAAGCTATCTCCACTACTCTTCAGCACATTTCTTAAATCCTACTTCTTGATCACCTCTGCCTGTCACCTCATTCCTTATTCAACTGCATTGCAAAATGGATTGATGGGAAATTAACATTTGGAATCACTTGATGTCACCAGAAATATACTTGGCAGGAGGGAGGTCTAGGTAGCCAGAACTAGTGGCAAGTGATTTTGAATGACTGACAGAAGCCATGACAAAGAGATTTAGAACCAGGAAGTCATTGATTAATGTCCATCCTTGGCAAGGAGTTGAAGGTGAAAGACACATTGCCTCACAATATGCAGTAGGTCATCATTATCTCCATCGCCTCTCACTAAGCATCTGAGACACATGTGGGTCTAGTCTACTTTCTGATCATTGTCTAACAATGAATATCGTTAGGGAAAAAATGAAGTTCTCAGCAACATTCAGGAAAATTTTCTTTGGGCTTCTCCTCAGGAGAAGCTCAAGTTCTCTCTGAATGTCTATCTGTGTCTTTGGAACCCATTATGAGACTAAATTAAAAACTTGGTAAGAAGACAAAGACTACACCATAAGCCTCAGTATGATCAGGCTGGAAATTAACTGCTGGGCTGCCCAGATTTCTTTCCCATTAACATTTATATCCCACACAGGAGGTGGATAAGGTTTCCCACCCATCTGTTTCCTGAGAGACTGACATACTTTAACAATTTTCACTGGCAGACTCAGTACTCAGTAGTGGAATGAGGATTGCCTTTATCACCAGGAGAGGATTAGTCCTGTGAGCTTGGGCAAGTCACTTAAGCTTTCTGAGCCTTACCTTCCTTACATAAATTAGGGATAAAGTAATTTCCTCACAGGGTTATGAGGAGAAGCAAATAGTATAGAGCATGAGAAGATCTTCACTATCATAAAGATTAGCTAGTGGTCTCCTATGGCTGGAGAATAATTACCTGCAGTTAAATTAAAAAATCCCTGCTGCTAGTTGCCTAGAGCAGGCATCACTGCCATGCCTAGGTGAGAAGCAGCCTGTTCACAAATCAATGCTGACTACTTAAAGCACTCAGCCCAATGACTCTCACTTTAGACCTCTATAGGAAAGTACTGTTTCCTCATACTTATGTACCATGTCTGGGGTTCCAAAGTTACAGGTTCTTTACTGACCCTGTGTCAATCACTGTAGAGAATGACTCTCAGTTGCTACCTAGAGCTCTCTAAGAATTATGCTGCATATGCTAACTTAAAATTAATTAACTAAATAAATTACATTCTTTTTTTCTTTTTATTTTATTTTATTTGTGAAGATACTGTGCAGAGGGGTTACAATTACATGGGCAGGATAATGCGTACATTTCTTACCAAGCATTGCAGCCTCCTCCTTTTGTTTAGCCTTCACATCCCTTCCCAGCCTCCCCCCTCCCCCCCAATCCCAATCTATCTCCTTCCCCTCCTCCCCCCACCCCCACACCAACGTTGTAAAGCTCATTTTGGACATGACAACTTGTACTTCTCATTGTTGCATCAGGTCCACCTGTATCTTTAAATAACTGGTTTTACCCCATCTCCTCC
>NW_012267330.1:4774678-4852554 GCF_000151885.1 Dipodomys ordii | reverse complement strand
TCTCATCTCTGAGTTTATTAATTTGGGTGTGTTCTCTTTTTTTTCTGATAAGATTTCCTAAGGGTAAATTACATTCTTTAATTTCATCATATAATTCTAAACATATCACCAAAAGTTGGTTAAAAATGTAGACATTTTCCACAAAGCTGTAGCAATTGCCAAAAATAAGGAAAGTTAATACTAGTTATGTAGACATTCAGTTAGTTTTAATAAAATTGAATTGATTTTACTGTGCTGGACATAAAGATATACACTAGAAATGTAAGAAGATAGATTTCTATTTTAGGGGACTACCAATAACCTAGAGGGGACTTGTGGAGAGAGAATTTTGTGCACTATAATATGTACTAGATCAATGTTTTTCATGATATATGGCAACATTTGAGAAAGTGGATACATCAGAATGGACAAGGCTAGATTTGATGACTAAGTTCATACTAAATTTTCGGAATCTTGAGACGAATCATTACACACACAGACTCATGGCAGTATATTAACATGTTGAGAAAATCTCCTCTACAAAATCTCAGACATTGTGTTGCTATTTAATTTTCTCATTCAACAATAACTCAGAGAAACCACTAGGAACCAAGTGAAGAAGAATAACTTAAGGAAACTGAGGCCTGGTGGAGGCCACTCAGAAATATGGTATTTGAAATACAGAAGTGCCATCATCTTTGCTTCAAATAGAGACAACAGGATGCATGCCTTCTTAAGGGGTGCATTCTCACCCCAAGAATGAACACTTGTCTGACAGAATGTATGCCTTCCTGAGAAAAATGCCTCCCCAAACTTAAGCCACCTGCCCCAAAATGCCTTACCTCCTTTCTCAAGGATAAGGATCTGTTTTATGGCAGGATGCATTCTCACCTGGAAACTCAGAAAATAACTCCAGGTGTGATTAGAGCAATGACAAAGCACCTACCTTTGCATAACTTTAAAGCCAGACCCCCTGCCTTTAGCCTATAAATACCCTAACAGCCCAAGGAGCTGTGTTTTTTTCTGGGTGTCTCTTTGTATGTATATGTGTCTCTCTCTTTCATTCTGTGTCCCTCCATGTGTTTCTCTCTGTGTGTTTTTCTTTCTGTGCCTCTCTCTTTCACCCTATGAGATTACTCACTCTAGGCTAGAGGGTACCCCGCCCTTCTGTTTGTCTGTTTGCCTGCTTGTTTACTTATTCAATAAGCTCTTACAAGTTTTCTTACCATTGTGATTTGTCCAGAAATTCTTATTCTATGATCAAAGTCAAGGATCCTAAATTAAGAGTTCCTAGTTTAAAGGGAAAACACTAAGTTTCACGTCTCTCAGGTGACACAAGTAGTAACCTAAGAATGAAAAGCAAAGAGATCTCCAATATACCTCTTGCCCTAAGGGCTTTGGTGTCAAAGAGCAGGGTCAAACATGTAATGGAGTAACTGCAATACAGTGAAATAAAAGAGAAGCACACAGGGCACATAGTTGACCCAATCATTTTAACATTGAGTCTACTTTGATCAGGAAAGTTGTTGGTGAGAAACAAAAAAAGCTGACTTGAAGGTTGAGATACAGTGAAGTAGAGGACAGATGAAGAAGGCGCTGGATGGAAGCATATCACTGAAAGTCAGAGAAAATGTACTTCACCAGAGCAGCCTCCGCAGGGCCCGTAGCTATTTAGTCCCTGACAACTCAGAACCATTGTGTAAGGCAGCTTCTGCCACCATGACAGAATGCATTTTAAAATAAGAAAGCCTCATTTTTTGTGATTTTTATTATATTTTATTATATTTTTTTCTTTTATCTTATTTTGAATTGGACACAGTGATCTAGTAATTTAAGCTATAGAAATGGGATTTGGCTTTTCAATATATATATGCATGGATAATTTAAAAATGAATAAAATATTTTAAAATGACTCAGCTATGACTACATACACAAAGATGTGTTACATACAAATTATTATCATGTAGCCATCCTTTAAAACTGGGAAGCCCAATTTTTGACTCATGAATTTAGAAATTTTCCCATGAACAATTAGCTTTGTTGTTTCTTGGCCTGAGATGAGGCAAGATACTATGGCATGAGCAAAGCAGCTCAGTTCATGGTGGCCACAGAGCAACAAGAGTGAGCTCACTTTTACACCAAAGCTCAGAACCCATTGAGCTACAATACATCAATTGTTTAATTCCCTCAGAGAAAAGGGATTTCAGGATCTAATCATCTCACACACGTCCCACCTCATTACACTCTTGCACTGAAGACCAGCCTTTCAACACACTACATTTTGGGCAACGTTTTACATGCAAGCCATAAAACTCAGTAATGTTAATGTCTTCAGGATTGCTAACCCAAGGCTGTCAATACAATTTTCCTGTACTTGATATGGAATTGTTGGGAAATTGAGTTGCATTAAAAAATAAGCAAAGTGGCCAGAAGCCTGAAATCAAGGTATCAGCAGAGCCAAACTCCCTCCAGAGTATATAGGGGGAAATTCATCCCTGGCCTTTATGAGTTTCTGGTGGGGTCTGCATTGTGTCTAGAAGCCACAGGGCACCAGTCCCTGGCTCTCTCCAAGTAGCATCTACCTCTTCTGTGTTGCTGTTCTTTGTCTGCATCTTAGAAACACACTTGTGAATGCATTTAGGGTTCACCTACCTGATTTCAGGTGATCTCTCTATTAAAATCCTCAACTTAATTACCACTTTTACTATGTGAAATACAATAACCTAGGAGACATCATTCAGAGCTTCAGGGAGCAGGACATGGGTGTTCCTTTGAGGGAGGTTATCATATAATGCACTGCAGTATTTCTGTATTTCTGTCTATTCCTTCAATCTGTCTGCCTTTGTTTAAAATTGCACCATTAGAATTTTCCTCAATTACTACATTTGACTATGATTCATTCAATATTTTTGGCTCAATATTTTTGACTCAATCTAATACAAAGGATCTTTAGTTACCCTTGCAAATAAAATGAGAATATGTGCATAGGAAGCCACAGCATAAACACAATGCATTTCTCTACCCAGTGCATCAACTTTACTTAATAGCAAATAACTCAAATGTTACTTCACTATTAGTTACTTCACAGTAGTAAAATAATGTGTACTACTACATAAAATTTATGTTGAATTTATAGATGAACCTTACAATTTGAAGGAAATGTATTACCCACTAAAGATATTTTTTACCTAAGTTCATCATTTTTTCATCCATCCAATTGGGACAACTTTGTTCTTCTCTGCTACAAAATGAAAGTATTTTAAAAGCACAAGTGATCAACTTTTTATGCTTGAAAGATTTGGTCCATAAAAATCAAATTCAAATTCTGTGTAGTTATGACCCTACTCCCTTGGGAGTTATAAAATTCATTTCATCTCTTTTCCCAGTTTATCAGGCATACAATCTTAAAATAATCAGGTAGTAGAATGGATATATGTTGGTTAGACTAATGAGATTTGCAGCATTGGACATGGTAAGTCTTCATTATTAAAGTAGTCCTGGATGAGATGTCGTTCAATATTACCAAGTCAGAGCTTGTGTCTTCATTGTTGTCTTCATTAATTGCTAAGAAGCAAAAGGCACAGGTGATGGACTGACATCTTAGTACACAGGTGACAAGGAGAGGGTTAGTCTTCACAGAAACCAACTCCGGATCGACTTCCAGGCCCAGAAACCACTCCTAAGGAATTCTGGAGAATATGTTAGAGTAATGCCTTAGAGAAGCCTAAAATCTACAATTGCTGTTTTTTTCTATTATTCTTTTGGCATCATTTTTTACTTTTAATTCATGAGTAAATCATTCTTGCACTACAAAAGTCCAGAATCCCAATCACAACTAACAAAATCACCATACATAGCCAATCTGACTGATTCCAGAGCCACATGATAAATCTCCTGTTTTTACCCATCCCCAGATTGTGTGGTATGTGTGTGTGTGTGTGTGTGTGTGTGTGTGTGTGTGTGCGCACACACAGGCACGCATGCACAAGCATCCACACACATGCATGTTCCACTCCTGTGGCTTGAACTCAGAGCCTAATACTGTCCCTAAGTTTTGTTGCTCAAGGCTTTCACACCAACCACTTCAGCCATGCTCTATCCCTGGCATTTTGGAGGATCATTGGACATGAAAATCCCATAGGTTTCCTTTTCAGGCTGGCTTCAAACCACAGTCCCCAGATCTCATCCAGCTGAGTAGCTAAGATTACAGGCAGGAGCCACAGTTGCATGGCTCAACATTGTTTTCTTGCTTCATAAATGTCCTAGGTTTTCATAATAGCTTCAGCTTTTTTCTTCCTGCATTTTCTGTTTTGTCTCCCCATTGGTCAGTCTGTTGGTTAATTGGCTAGCTAGTTGGTTATTGGCCACCACCTCAAATGCTAGTTGTATATTTTTGCTGTTTCATTTTTCTGTGTTTGTGAGGTGATATGGTGACAAGTGACTTTCTTGATGAGTCACTGAGAATGAGTACTTGCTAGTCTTTTCTCTGAGCTAGTCTTTCATGGAAAGCTCCTCTCATCTGTCTTGGCTATTGAGCTCTGGACTAGACATTGCTCAGTAAGAAAACTTGCCTGTAACTCACCTGTTTTCTGACTCAGGCTTCACGGGCTTGTTTGTTACACCTGCCATTCCTTGTTGACCCTGAGGTTGCATTCTACCAGATACTCCAGCTTATTCTGAGTAAAGAGGGGACAGCTCAGGATCTAACTGCACCATAAAAACCTTTCAAAAATCTTGGCTGCCCCCCACACACAAACATACATATACACATACACATCTATATCCTTGCTGCCAGCTCCATGGTATAAAGTTTATGAGGTGAGTCAGAGCTGACTGTCGGTGTCATAGCCACCAGGCCCTTAACTCTAACTTTTTATTTCATCTGCAGTTTTTCAGTTTCCATGTTCCCACTGATAAAAGTCTCTTCTGAAGGGAGACTTGCGTTTTGTCCTCTGTTCTCCTTATTTGGGGGTGTCTTGTAAAGAAAAAGGTGGAAAAGTCTTCATTCAATCACTTGGAGTTCATTTGTCTTGTACAATGATTTATATCATATAGAACAGTTTGGTTTTGCATTTTATCTATTAAATCTCTAAATCTCTACTTTCTTACATTCTTATGCTGTTTGATTCACTCAGCCAGATAGTCTTTGAGCAGCAAGCAGCAGTTAGCTATGAGAGGAGGAGCCAGTGAACCAGGGGGCTAAGGTCTCTGCCCTTGTTCATGTTGTAATATCACAAGGAGATAGACACCAGCTGTAGTTGCATGCTAGAGAATTGTATTGAAGGCAAGGGTCAGGTACTGAGCAATCATACTGGAATACTGGAAAGTCATTTGACTCCAAATGGATTACAAGAATCAGTGCTTATACCAGCTGAGGAAAGCAAGCTTAGCATATATCACATTTTTGTATATGTTATCTCTTTCAACAAATTACTCTAAAGAAAAAAATATTTTGATCCATTGAACAAATGCCTTTTAAATATATAAAATAGGTCAATAATTGTTTTTCTTTGTAATGTTACTTTCAAGTATGAAGAAGTTGAGGCCCAGGAAATGGTAAGGTACATCTGAGCTTATACAATGTGTCACTAGAGAGCAACACACTGTAGAACTTTCCACAGTGAATTGTTCTAGAACAGGGCTATCCAATATGGAAACTACAAGCTACTTTTAGCTTTAGGGCATAGGGCTGCCTCTTGTGGGCAGAAATGAGTTTTCCATAAGTGTAACATACACACCTGGTGCTGAAGACTTAATGTACATGGAAGTTAATTTCACTGGTTTTGTGGAGTTTTAAAATTCATATTAACATGATTACTAGATCACTTGAAATCACAGATGCGGTTCACATGATAGTTTCATAGGCCTGATCAGAAATTACAAGGACAACTGCAGATGACAATTACAAGGACAACTCACCAGTATCTACAGGGCAGGCTGCTATGTGAAGCAGGGCTGTCCAAAAGCCATACAACCAGACACAGTGTGGGAACTGTCAAAGTGAGGCACACAAAGAATGCTACTGGTTCTGCTCTTAGCAGTACTAAGATGTGAACACAAGGCCTTGCACTGGCTAGGAAGATGCTCTACCACTTGAGTTACATCCCTAGTCTCTTCTTGTTTGTTTTAGCTGCTTTTCAGACAGAATATCACATTTCTGTCTAAGCTATCTTCACACCACGATGTTCCAGCCTCTGGCCTTCTGCTTACCAGGATTGAGGTATCTACCACTATGCCACATTTATCTGCTGATATAAGGCCTAGTGAACCTTTTTTCAGACTGTTCTCAAGCAACAATCCTCCCAGTCTCTATTTCTTGAGTAGCTGGAATTATAGATATAAACCACCATGTTGGTTCTCATAAATATGATTTTTAAGTGTTTTTGAAAACAGAATTTTTTCTAAGGTAATTTGAATTGTCACAAAATTCCAAATTTGAGTGTTTTCTGTAATTCCTATAATCCTTGTAATTTTCTGTAATCCTTCTGAAATATGCAGAATCTCTGTATCCCCAAAGACAACCTTTGATTGTAAGCTCTGATGGCTCAGTGGTTACTCACATAGAGACAGGTCATACAATGGGTTAACACAACCCAGAGAAATTTCAGAGCCCAGAGAGTTCAGAGCTGCTCATAAATAGCAAACGTCCTTCATCTAGTAAACGTTTATGTAAGTACCCGCCAAATGCTAATGCTCAAATATTAGATCACCATCATACTTATGGCCTAGGGTCCTTTGTCTTCCCTGAACAAGCATTGGTAGGCAGAGAACTGAGAAAGAGGAAGAAAACTGGATGTGAGAAAGGCAAACAAGGACCCTGGAAAAATCCACAAATTAGTCAACAGTGTCTGCATAAGGAGAATTAATCGTTCAACATAGTTCCACTGAGATTTCACTGCCTTTTCATTTCTGATTAATTTAAAGAATCCCCATCTATTTTAAGAAACCAGCAGGATGTTTGGAAAGATAAACAAAACTCTCTGCAATTTGAGTTTCTCCTGACTTTATCCAGCTCCAATTTCACATTCCCTCATTCTTTCAATTGTTATGGGCTACTTATTCTTTGACAAGTCAAAAGACCAGATGTGTTTCAAACCAAGAGGCCAAATTCTTCTCCAGAGACTTCTCTTCCCTGGGAATTCCTATAAAAGGTACTGTAAAAGTGAATCTCCCTGAAGGTGAGATCTTTGCTCTGAGTAGCATCGTTACCTTAGAGATTGCTCAGCTTTTATGGTTCCAGAGCTGTAATTCTCAAATGCAAATCTGATACAAGCAAGACCACTAGAGACAGGAGAACATATTGAGATGTCATTGTAATTACAAGGGAGGCAGACCTGGCCAGCAAGCCAGGACAACATGCATGCAGGCGTGGTTTGTTTCAAGCCATTTCATCTCTCTTCTCAATTCCCAGAGTCCTTTCCAAAGAATACAGACAAACCAAAACAACCCAAGTGCCTTTCTGCAACTATAAACACTGACTACAATCCTCTCATTGTAGGACAGCAGTTAGCCTCTAGCAAACACTATGAGCTATGTAGATCCTGACCAGTTCTTACAAGAAATCTAGTTAAAAAGCATCTTTTTTTTCTTTTTTCTTGAACTCAGGGCCCTGCACTGTCCCTGATATCTTTGCTCAAGGCTAGTGCTCTACCACTGAGCCACAACTCCACTTTTGGTTTTCTGGTGGTTAGCTGGAGATAAGAGTTTCATGGACTTTCCTGCCCAGGCTGGCTTTGAACTGTGATCCTCAGATCTCAGCCTCCAGAGTATGTATGATTACAGTAATGAGCCACCAGTGCTTGGCAGTATCCATTTTTATTTAGGGGAAACTTAAGAAACTTTAATAAATAGTATGTGTTGCAGCCAGAATCTAGCAGACTGTAGTTAAGTCACTTGCCTGGAATGGGGCAGGTTAATGTGACTACATTTTCTATTCCTAAACTCCAAATCGTACTTTCTACCACAAAGTGTTTTCATTTCAGCAGTGCACAGATGCCTCCTTTCCATGATTGTAGAAGGCATTAGATGGGCAAATGAGATGTAGTTGCTCACTCTATGGGTTTATGGTTAATAGTCCAGCCACAGCATCTGATTTGTAAGTGTGTTTGTCTAAGTCAGGTGTTTTATTTTGTCTTATTATTTTACCATTACAATCCATTCAAGATTTAAAATGCTCTTGCAAATGAAATAATGTTTCAGGTCTTCCTTTTGCATGTATAAATATGGATAATAACCCAAGGTATATATATGGTGATTACTGGTATTGCTGGCAGGAAGTACTGACATAATGAACCTGATAACTGCCATATCAGTGTAATTATTTACTGGAATTGAAAAGAATTAGAGCATCCTGGCCCTTGTTTTATTTTTTATTTCTCTTCTTAAGATAAAAAGGAGTTAAGTGAAGAAAAATGAACCACTTTCTTATGTTTCTTTTAGTTACCCACACACTTGGGACATGTTTTTTCTAGATTAACACACCATGTTCACAGGGCTTCTGGCATCCAAAGAAAGATAGTAAAGGCCTCATCTAGAACCAGATACATAGAAAAAGAGCCAATACTTTATGGCTTCAAGGTTATTTAATTGAAATCCCAAAGCGTTATTATGTAGACAGCTCCGTTCTGTGAGTAAGGTCAAGGAGAAAATGAAACCCTTACAGGTAAATATTGAAAAGGTGTTAAAATGCCACCAGACACCACATATAAATAGCAGCTGCTAAAAGAATTTGGAGATCTCATCACTTGGCAACAAGTCCAATCAAGGATTCCTTTGGAGAGATGTGGGAGAAGGAAACTCAAACCTCTGTGGTGAGTGGCCAGGCCTTTATGTCCACATGTATCAAACCCTCCTCAAAGTGCAAACTGAGCCTGGAGACAATGAAAAAAGCTTGGAAAGAAAAAATAGGCTTCTCCAGAAACAAGAAATAGCATTGGAGTTGATGAAGACTTTTGCAAATCTTTATCTTTCTATGCTTGTTTGATAGCCCAGTGATGTTATCTGAAGATCTTTTAACTAATGTGAGTCACATTTTTATTTGACACAGTTGTACAGTGTCTCATATAGGAGATAAAGGAAGAACATTAGCATTATTGAGAACCTATTGTGTGCCATGTCATATGAAAGCTGCTTAGTTACTGACCTATGTCACTCTCACAACAACCTCGTAATTACCCTTAATTCACAGAAAGGGAAGCAGATGTGCAGAGTCATGCTCAGATTAGGCAAGTAGCAAATGGTCAAAATCAGATTTCTTTTGTTCCCAAATACACATTCCTTCAATGCTATTTGTTATAATCTAACATTTCTTAACAATGACAATTACTAGCTGAGCTTCCCCAAGGCCAATAGTTGATTACAAACTACACAACCTGGAACTGCACAAGGCACTTGAGATGAACCCAGGTAAGTTATGTACTCAAGCCTCTAAAGGTTTCCACTACAACTGCTCAAACCTCTATCTACTCTGGGTATCGGCTGTAGCAAAATATCTGAAAGGAACAACGTCAGGAGAAAAGTTTTATCTTGGTTCAAGCTTTCAGCAATTTTAGGCCATGGTCACCTGGCCAAGTTAGTCTGCGGCCTATAGAAAAGCATCACATGTCATGCTAACTAGGAAGGAAAAAAAATCAGAGAAAAACTAGAATCTCAGTATCCTCTTCAAACTGTCAATGCCCTACTTCTTCACACCAGGTTCTGTCTCCTCAAGTGTTAGCCACTTGTCAATAGTGCTATCATCTAGGAACTCAGGTTCAACACAGGAGCTTTGAGGAATAGTTGCTATTGAACCCCAACACTCTATTTTGTTTATTTATACATAATGAGAACTTCAAGAAGGAGTTCTTCTATAAAAACTGTGAACATCAATTAATGCTTGAAAGAACTTAAGAAAGCAAATGATCCAAATACTCTAACTTTATAAATGAGAAAACAGAAATACTAAGATTTAATATCAATATGAAATTAATATTTAATATTTATTAATATTTAATATCAATAGCAAAAATAAAACCAAGGCCAGACCTAACTTAAGAATTTTAAAGCTGAGTAAATGGGACTGATATGAGTGTATACCATAGAAAATTACGCCACCAGGAGATAGAGTGTCATTTACCACAGAGTAGACTGACCTAGACATAGTGTGTTTGGTGAGTGGGCCATAGCAGAAAAGCAGGTGCCTGTGTGCTCTCTCACATATGGAAGCTAAAATAAAGCCAATATGAACATATGATGTTATTATAGATGCTGGAGGAGATAAGGAAAGGGATAATGGGAGTTTAGATAATAAATACCAAAATACAGTTAGAGTAAGATCCAATGTTTCAGAGCATAGTGGAGTATTTGTACTCTACAATAACTTAGTGTGTGTGTATGTGTGTGTGTGTGTGAGTGCGTGTGTGTGCACGCACACACATGCATGTGTATGTATAATGTATATTTAGTGCTCTATATTAACTTAGATATACACTGAAACCAGAACAGGCAGAAAATTTTATGAGACTCTTATTTCCAATTACCAGAAAAAAGTCAGAAGTGGAGTGGTGGCTTCACTGTCTTTATTGATACACAATGGAATTTTATACTTCCATCAGAAAGAATGACATTGCCCCATTCATAAGGAAATGGAAAGATTTAGAGAAAATTATAGTAAGTGAAGTAAGCCAGACCTAAAAAAACATAGGCGGCATGTTTTCCCTCATTTGATTTAAATAGAATATGTCTAGAATATTCTTAGCAGAGGTTCACAGTAGCTCAATAGCTATGTGCATATGACCATATAAAATGATGCTTATCAAAATGAACTTCAAAAAACAAGAGGTTTATTTAATGTGCTGTTTGCAGTTATTTCTTTTTTCTTTCTTTTTCCTCCTTTGTTTAATTCCCTGTGGCCATTGGTTTTGATTTCAGTACTCTTTGTCTTATATAAGTTTATCTGATTTGGGGAAGGAAAGGGATCACAGAAATGATGGGACAAAGGGTGAACCAATGCAACTAGACACTATGTTGGAAATAAACTTTCCAGCTTGGGAAGGAGTAGAGTTAGGGAGGGAACAGGAAAAAATGAATAAGAAGATAACACTGTTCAAAAAGAAATGTACTCATTACCTGACTTATGTAATTAACTCCTTTGTACATCACCTTTACAATAAATTCATTTTTAAAAAAGAAGTGGAACAGTGGTGTAAAAAAAGTTTAAAAAAAAAAGCTAAGCAAGAGTTCAAAGACCTGCATAATATATAAAAGAGCAGTACACCTACCACCCAGTCACATTAGAGCCTAAGAACAGCCACATAAGGTCATGCAGTTTTCTCATGATTTCACCTCACTCTTCATCCTCTGGCTAGTATATGAGTATATTAGTTGCTGTCCTTACAATTCTTGTCCCATACACACAGGATGAGAACTCACTGGATGACTCTCTTACTTTGGTACCAACTTCACAACACATTCTGTCTCTTCTTTTTGGTAAGACATTGAACTCAACTCTATTATCACTAAAACTGTCTGTATGCTCAGTTGTAGCAAACCAATGCATGGATTAATTCAAATGTATTGTAAATCAATGAAGCAATGTGGCGGTGACCAAAGCCCCTCCTTTGCAGGTAATCTTCAGGCTCAGCATGCAGCCAGGCTTCAAACAGATCAGGAGTCTGAGATACCTGGTCTGCTCTGAAATTTTAAAGTTTGTATTAGTATTCACAACCCAAGATAGCACCCAGAAAGAGCACCTGTTTCTCACTCCCAATTTTGTTTAGAAGGGCATGGAAGTTTGTTGTAAAACGAATAATACTCCAAAATGAAGTGTTTTAAGGACATGTTGGAGGAGTTAAGATTTGTTTTACCATTGATGTTATGTGAACGATGTCTCCAATTTTAAACTGATTTATTCGATAAGAATCACTGACTTTAACTCAGAAATTAGCAGGCCACACTTTACATGGTAAGATACTAGTTCCAATCTGTCAGTGCTGAAGACAGCCCATGGCCTCCAGCTGTATATGCTGCCTGTTGGTCTTAAGTGTATTGCACAAATATCCACAGCTTATGTATTCAGGGAGAGTGATAGAGACAGAGGAGAGAGGTAGGAAGTGAGCAGAAGGCTGTAGGAAAGATAAAATTATGTCTACTAACATGCCAAGACCAACAAAAGGCTGCATGCCCTTGAGAAGAATATGAGAAATAAATTGGACAATGTAAGGTCCACTCCAGGAAGACAGGCAGACTCTTCCCTCCTCTCTGCCCTGCCTCAGGAGACTTCCTCCAGACTTCATCTTAGGACTCATGCCTATCAAGGTACAGCTGCTGCTCACTGCATTCTCAGGGAAAGGACCACATTTCCATCTTTTACCCCTAATGTTGACACCCCTTTGTTAGCAGGAAGTAGCCAGAGCGAATCTGCACCCTATTTCATAGTTATTAAAAGGCTGGAATGTAAGGTCCCCTGGGGAAGATGGGCAGACTCCTCCCTCCTCTCCCCTAAGTTCTCTGACCAGTAACTGTGTCACCTAGGTAACTGGAACACCTGGAGGTCACATCTTGGGATGTCCCTGGTCATGCCTCCTATCCAACCCACCAGAAGAGGGTCCCAGGCCTGAGATCACATCTGCAACCAGTGTGGCCGCACCTTCCCTCACCTGGCCACAACTTCTTCTTGCCCCTTCCTTACTTCAACCCAGGTTAGACCTCAGCCGCCGATTTCAGCCATGTGGTCTCCACCATGCACTGCGGGGGCAGCAGTTCTGTAGAACAATAAACTTCTCTTCCTGCCTCAATATCATGTGGTATACTCTTGACCAGCTATCTAATTAAACCTAGTATACTTAATTTACCTTACAGAAAGCATAAGTCCACAACTCAACTACAGGTCGCTTAAATCTCTGTACCACTACACCAGCCCAATTGGCCATAGGTCTCTGGCCTCAGAAACTCATTCCAAAGAATTCAACATTAAAGCAAGTTATCCTCCTGTGGTCAAGTGCCATCCTTGTCTTTTAGATTTGTATTTTCATTATTTTCTATGATTAAGGCCCTGTCCTTGCCTATTATTCCACAATATACAATTTCTGTCAAAAAACAAAATCATGTCACAAATATAGACCAAACATCCTGTAAATTAACCTTTCATGGTCAATTTCAAACACAAATAGATATGTGTGCCCACAATATATAAGAAAACCAAGGGGAAGGGAAAAAACAAATTGTTTAAATAGGGATACAGGTGGACCCATTGCAACAATGAGATGTACAAGTTGTTATGTCCAAAACTAACTTTACAACTTTGGGGGGGGGAGGAGGAGGATGGGGGGATGGGAGGAAGGATGGGAAAGGATTGGAAGAGGAAACAAAGGAGGAGGCTATAATGCTTGATAAGAAATGTACTCATTATCTTGCCCATGTAATTGTAACCCCTCTGGTACAGTATTTTCACAATAAAAAAAAAAAAAGAAAACCAAGGTTTGGAGGGGAATGTACCAGTGGTCATACTAATTAGTAAAATGGAATTTGATAAAGCTTTCCTTCATAAACCTACATTTAAATTATTTATTTTATACATTTTTTTAATTGTAAAAATATATATAGTACAGAAGGGTTACAGTTACATGAGCAAGGTAATGAGTACATTTCCTATCAAGCATTGTTACCTCCTCCTTTGTTTTTCCCCTACCCTCCTGTCCCTCCCACCTCCACAACTACACTCCCCCCCCAACCCTCTCCCACTGCCTAATTTATAAGGTTCGTTTTCAACATAGTGTCTTGTGCATCTCATTGCTGCAATGGGTCAACCTGTATCCTTATTTAAGCACTTTGCTTTTTCCCTTCCCCTTCCCAAATTAGAGAAGTGTGTATACAAGATGCAGGGCACCGATATCAAATACAGTAAAAACAGGTTATACCATGGGGGAGAAACATACAAAGCAACAAAAAAATCACATGGAACATTATAAATGCATTAGAAACAATGGCAAGATAGAAAGGAGATATTTGTGTCCCTATCGTGGGGTTCATTTTGCTTAACATCATCTTAGCTTTTGACCTTTTCTGCTTGTCCCAGACAAATACTAGTTATTGCAAATTAGGAAACTACATTTTAAATGGATGTTATAATACCTCTGCTCCCTCTGCCTTTCAAAAAACTAACAATGCAAGGAAATAACATAAATAGCAATGAGCTTGATGACAGAGAGATGGGAAACATGACACATCAGCCATGAAGGAGGCGATCTCTCACTCCTCCTGGAGAGAGTGACTGTATATTCTTGTGAAGAGCATGGGGGAAAAAGAGAAGGAAGTGTGTGTATGGGGTTTCAGATAGCTGGAAATGAACAAAAATCCCTAAATATTTTCATATAACACTTTATGATGCTTGATAGAAAGGTGGCCAAAAAAGAAACCGAAAGAATATTGGAGACCAAATACAGAAATACTTGAATGCAAAACAGTAAGGATCTGTTACAACAGACAAGGGTCTCATATCTAAAATATACATGGAACTCAAAAAATTAAATCCCACAACAACAAATCTTCAAAGAAACAACTGCCCAATAAACAAGTGGGCTAAAGATTTAAAGAGAAACTTCTCTGAAGAGGAAATAAGAATGGCCAATAGACACATGAAGAAATGCTCAACCTCCCTAACCATAAAAGAACTGCAAATCAAAACAACATTGAGATACCACCTCACCCTAGTTAGAATGGCTATAATCAAGAACTCTAATAACAACAGATGCTGGAGGGGATGTGGACAGAAGGGAATCTTACTACATTGTTGGTGGGAGTGTAAACTTGTTCAACCACTTCGGAAAGCAGTATGGAGGTTCCTCAAAAGACTCCACATAGAGCTTCCCTATGACCCAGCAATCCCACTTTTGGGCATTTACCCAAATGATCACAAACAAGGCCACGCTAAAGCTACCAGCACGACTATGTTTAATGCAGCATTATTTACCATAGCTAAGATATGGAACCAACCCAGATGCCCCTCAGTAGATGAATGGATCAAGAAAATGTGGTATATATACACAATGGAATTCTATGCCGCCATCAGAAAGAATGACATTGCCCCATTTGTTAGGAAATGGAAAGACTTGGAAAAAATTATATTAAGTGAAGTAAGCCAGGCCCAAAGAAACATAGGTCCCATGGTTTCCCTTATTTGCAATAACTAGTATATGTCTGAGACAAGCAGAAACAGTCTGATAAGTTGATGTTAGGGAAATGAACCCTAAGATATGTATTCAAATTTTTTTTCTTTTAGGTGATTGCTTCTAACACATTTATATTTCTTTGTTGCTTTGTATATCTCTCCCCCATGGTATAACCCCTGCTTTCACTGTATTTGAGGTTGGTATAATTTGTGGAGGGGAAGGGAAAAAACAAATCGTTTAAATAGGGATACAGGTGGATCCATTGCAACAATGAGATGTACAAGTCGTTATGTGGCAAAACGAGTTTTACAACTTTGGTGGGAGGGGGGAGGAGGATTGGGTGGGGGTGTGGGGGGAGGATGGGAAGGGATGGGAAGGGGAAACAAAGGAGGAGGCTACAATGATTGATAAGAAATGTACTCATGTAATTGTAACCCCTCTGTACAGTATTTTCACAATAAAAAAAAAACAGTAAGGATCTGGACTTGGTCTTCAGACAAAATGGTTCTACATGTCAAGCTTGGAAAGTGGATGCAATGTGAAAGAAAGCAGAAGCAGACAAACTTTGTATTCTAGAGTTGGGTGGTGACATCTGCATTGGGTCTATTGTGGCAATAGAGAAGAGAATTGATCTGGAGACAGAATTTAAAGTTCTCTCACTGGTGATTAATTAGGATATGAGGTTTAAAGATAACATTAACTAGATGATATTTGCAGCAGAAACATCACTGTCCTCAAAGTACAGAATATCTCTCAAAGAAGTAAGAAATTGATATTAGAGCAAAGTGAGACCACAGTATATATTCATTAAACAAAAACACTCATGGAAAGTATAAGCTCATGAGCAGAGAGTCTAAAATAGGGTTTCCCAAGTTGTACTGTGCAGACAAATCATGTGGAAATCTTATTAAAATGCACACTCTGTCTCACCAGGCCTAGTTGGAGATCTAGGAACTCACACTTATGACAAGCTCCAACCAATGCTGGCCCACTGACTTCTGTGCAAGGTGAGCAGCAAGGTTAAAAAGAAAAAGGGAGTTTGTCAAGATGATTTCAAATAGATAGTGACTGTATAACATAAAATATTGAGGAAAGCTGGAAGCTGGGTATCCTGGTATATATCTGTTAATCTCAGAACTCAAAGGAGGCTGAGGCAGTAAGATCACAAGTTTGAGTCCAGCCTGGGCTGCTTAGTGAGATCTGAGAGACTCGAGGAGGGAGGTGGTGAGGAGAAGAGGAAGAGGGGGAGAAGGTAGAGAAAGGTGGAGGGAGAGGAGGGGGGAGGAGGAGGAGGAGAAAACTGTAAGTTAGTTATATAAAGTGTAATCTGTAGAGAGTGCTTCCTGAAGGCCAGCCCTCCACAAGACATCCTGGTTATTGCTTGCAAAGGCTACATGGAACTTGAGTTCTTGGCAGCTCTTCCTGGAAGGTCTTTCCAATGTACCCAATAGAAAGAATGACTCCATTTAACTGCAGTTACTTCCTTCACAGCCAAGAACATTTACCTTCTATAGAGTAAAGGGTCCCTTGGCTGTTTCCTTTGCCAAGATTCTAAGTCATAACAGAGGCAGAGATGAAAACATTGAGCAGCTTCCTTAAAGAATGTTGGAAATATACACCAGCAATCTTTGTCCAACATGAAATTGCTATTTGGAAAGTGGAGAAGAGTGGATAGAACAAGATATGTACTCTTAGTTCTCACTAACAGCTGTCTGTGCTAGCTCACAAGGGTTTTTTTTCATTCTTGTTGGATTGTATGTGTTTCTATTTTAATATGGTTTCATACTGAAGTTATTTGGGAAAATTACTTTTGTGAGAACTGCATGTTAGCTTCCACCCCCTAAATATATTGCTATTTCTGTGAAACTTAAAAGACTTTAAATACTGAAAGAAAACTTTAAAGTCCACTCAGCCTTTTGTGACTGCTCTCCAGGAAAGTGATCATTCGTCCTCTGCTTGCTCACCTCTATTCAGTGCTGTTCGAATGCTTTTAGCTAGCACAGTTGGGAGATCTTAATTGTTGTTATGCCAACCTTTACCAGGACTGTCTCTTTTTAGTTCTATTTCCATTCTGCAAATGAAAAGAAAACTGTTATCCACAGTTCACATGATAATTATACAAATGTTTTATTATATTATCATATTTATTTTTACCCATTATACTAATTATATTAGTTCATTCTGTGAATACAATACATTAAAATATAAAATATTTAGGAAAATATTTATAAAACATATTTAAGGGTCTTAGAGGATTACATTTACAATGTACTGTAACAAATATAGAAATACAGACACATAGACACAGACACAGACACACCTCAAAACACACAGAGTTGGGAAAGTCCAAGGCCACTAAAAATACCCTTCACATGAGCTTTGACCTTTTGGATCTAGCCTTTGACCTTCTATGAATTACCATATTTCTACTACCTGATCCTTTCAACCCACTGACTGTTCTGAAGATGCCATGAGAGAATCTGTCTGATGTAATGTGGAAAGCCAGACATATGCTGAACATACCTAACCCACCAAAGAAGGAAAGGACTATAGTAAGGTGTTTTACTCTTAATGAAATCTGCTATCATGTTTGCTTCCATCTCTGAATGTTTACAAAATAGCTTTTGGTCACTGACAGTGATCTCCAATGTTTATCACTAATATGAAACTGGGGGAATATGGGAGGAGGATTTTGTTTATGTTTTTGACAGAAGTTTTTGCTAACATATGGGAGATTTTGTCAGACACATGACAGAGTGAAAATTGTTCTATGGAGTTATGTTTCATTTAAAAATATTTTTAAAGTTTTTCTTTTCTGTACATTTTTTAATTGTAAAAATGCTCTATAGAGGGGTTAATGAGCAAAGTAATGAGTACATTTCTTGTTGAGCATTGTTGCCTCCTCCTTTGTTTTCCCCCTATCATCCTTTCCCTCCCTCCATAACTACCTCCCCTCCCTGCCTGCACTGAAGTTGTAAAGTTCAGTTTCAACATAGTGTTTTGTACATCTCATTATTACAATGGGTCAACCTGTATCCTCATTTAAGCATTTGTTTCTTTTTCCTTCCCCTCCCTGAATTAGAGAAGTGTATATACAAGATGTAGGGCACCAACATCAAATACATTGAAAATGGGTTATACCATGGGGGAGGAACATACAAAGCAACAAAAAAAATCACATGGTACATTATAAATAGGTTAGAAACAATACAATAAAGACAAAAGATATTTGTGTCCCTATCTTGGGGTTTATTTTGCTTAACATCATCTTATCTGGTCATATGAACATAGCTTTTGGCCTTTTCTACTTGTCCTACACATGTATTAGTTATTGCAAATAAGGGAAACTATGGGACCTGTTTCTTTGGGCTTGGCTTACTTCACTTAATAGAATTTTTTCCAAGTGTTTCCATTTCCTAACAAATGGGGCAATCAAACACATTTGAAAGTTAGTGACCTATGAGAGTATTTAGAGATGTTAAATTAACAATAATCTACTAAACAAAGATTTCTTATAAAATTTGCATTTGTTGAAATTAATTTCCTCAATGTATTTGGCCATAAATTTACATGTTTTAAGGTAATTCATAGAAACACATTGGCTTCTACCATAATTCTTTTTATTAGATGGCACACTGCAATATTTACAAGAATTTTTATAATCAAGATATCTTTTGTGGACCAACATGATCTTTCTTGGCAAGTATTCCTTACACAATTATGAAGAGTATATATTCTATCAGCTATTGATAGGCTGTCTTAGGAATGACGAATAAAGCTCAACACTGATGGCTCACACCTGTAATGCTTGCTGCTCAGGAGTCAGATTTCAGAAAATTAAGGTTAAAGCCAGCACAAGCAGAAAAATCTGTGAGATTCTATCTCTGGTTAACAAATAAAACACCAGATTCAGTGCATGGCTCACCTGGTAGTTTACCAGCCAGTAGAAAGCAGGCCCAGCAAAAGTTTAAGTCCCTGAGTTTAGACCTCAATATGTACACACCAAAAATAAAAAAATAAAAAATTCAAATATTATATAAATCAGGTTATCTGTGTTTTTCCTGACTTGATCTCTACATTTTATTTATCAATTACTGACAAGGGATTTTGAATTCTCCAAATATAATATTAGTGTTTATCTCTTTGCCATTCAGGCCTATCCTGTATTTTGAAGCCCTGTTTTAAAATGCAATTAAATTTGCTTGGCCTTCATGATTGCCTGTCTTCATAACCATTAGCAAAATCCTCTTTTGATGAGTAATATTCCCTATTTGTTAAACACCTAGTCTAATATTATTACAGCTCTTCTTACTTTCTTTTGACTTACTTTTTCTTTGCTATTTGTTAAAATTAAACTCAATCAATTTCATATTTAATTTAATACAGATGGCACATTTTTAAACCCACATTGATTGTCTTTGCTCTTAAGGGGGTCTTGTGACAATATACATTAATGCAATAATTATTATAAATTGCCTTCAATCTACAGCCTTTTATCTATCTCTTGTTTACTTCTATGAAATTTTTTGAATTAGGCGAATTTTCTATTCAATATTTTGTTTTGTTAGCTATTCAACCTTTTTTATTTTTGTCTCTCATGGGGCCTGAACTCTGGGCCTGGGCACTGTCCTTCAGCTCTTCAGCTCAAGGCTAGCACTCTACCACTTAAGCCACAGTGCCACTTCCAGCTTTTTCTGTTTAAGTGGTGCTGAGGAATTGAACCCAGGACCTCATGCATGTGAGGCAAGCACTCTACCACTGAGCCACCTTCCCAGCCCAGGTATTCAACTTTTTAAGGTGAATGTTCTATGGCTTACCTACACATGTTTAAGTTATCAAATAATATCTTCTATTTCACATATAAATTTTAAAAATTGCAACATATTTTTAAATTTTCCCTTCCCCTATTATTCATATTATTATTTGTTTGTATTTATTTCTTCTGATATTATAAATACCAGAATGTGTTATTGTTATTTTTGCTGTAAACAGCCAATTGTCTTTTAAAGAGATAAAAAGAATGAAAGACTCCCTGTTGTTTTATTATTTCTGTTGCTTTTTAGTTTATTCTGAGGTCTTCATTTCCACCTAGTATTGTTTTCCTCCTGTTTAAAGAACCTCCTTTCCTTATAGCACAGGTCTGTCAGCTGTGGATTCTGTCGGTTTTTGAAGTCTGAAAATCTTTCTATTTTGCCTTCATTTTGAAATACAGATTTGAGGGTTGAAATGTATTTTGTTTTCACTCAAATCACTTTAAAAAATGTCTCTACTGTTTTCTGACATTGTTTCCTTTAGATAAAATGTATGAGAAAAGTTTTAATTTTTGTATCTCTGAACTTTTTATTTCTATAGAAAATTGACTGCATGTCCATTTTTGTTTCATTTTATCATATGGTTTGTTGTAATCTTTGAGTTCATGAAATTAGCTTTCTTCAAATATGAAAAAAATGGTATTGTATTTTTCCTGCTCTCCTTCTAGGTTTTAATTTTAGTTAGATATTTTCATGGTCCTTAAGGTAACTGGGACTCTCTCGTTCTTGTATTTCTCTCTGCAGTTACTTTTGGTTTTTCTACTACTAGGATTTCCATTTCAGCAACCTTCTCTTCTATAGGGTCTTAACTTCTGCTAAGTCCATTGGGTGAGTTTTACACTTGTCATCTCACAAGGCCACCCAGCTCTTCCTGCCACATAAATCATTCTCAGACAGAAAACCAAGTCATTGTCCACTGGCCCCACAGCATGTGTTCCTCCTGTCCCAATTCCCAGTCTGCCCTTTCACGTGAAATCTCATTTATTTTTCCATTGTTCTAGCAGTTTTCAGGAGGAAGGAAAATTTTCTTTTCTAAGCAAAAGCAGACATCCTATACTGTGATATTTGGGAAAAGTGTAATCAAGAAATTGTCAGTAGCTACTTTAGATGTGCTTTTATATTTGAGTCATTGCCTTACTTTCCAATAACTAATTGAGAGAATGATAATTAATTCATAGGTACTCTTAAAGTGAGAAGTCTCTAATTTGAATTGATATTTAATGGCCGGGAGACAAATGAGATGCATATCATTTGGGAGGAAAAGGTTTAAAATAAGTCACATCTTAAATAAAATTGATTCATTAACACAAGTAGCATAGTGTGTTTAATTTATCAGAAATTATTTGGGCTGTCAAAGAAATATTCTTGCCTAGATCTCAAATTAAAACAGCAATTCCCTCTGAAAGATTATGTCCAAAAGAACATTGTGGATTATCCTTTCCAACCATCAAATTTTACAATTGAAAAGGATCATCAGAACAACTTTTCCTTCTCCTAAGAATGAACAGCTCATTTGGGGGACAGCTAATGTTACCTGATTCCCAGTCCCAAGAACCCCAATCCTTCCCTTCCCCCAAACTCACTGTGTTAGAATATAAGCTCTATGAAATTATTCAATATAAACAAATTCAATATTTTAGTTTCTTTGTGCTGATACAGGGGCTTGAACTCAGGACCTCATGCTCTCTCTTGGCTTTTTGCTCAAAGCCGATGCACTACCTCTTGAGCTACACCCTCACTTATGGCTGTTTAGTAGTGATTAATTGCAGATAAGAGTCTTAGGCTGGCTTCAAACCAGGATCCTCAGATTTCAGCCTGTAAGGTGCTAGAATTACAGGTGCAAGGCATCAACACCTGGCTTATGTATTTTTCTAAAAGCTGATTTTTTTCTATTAGCATTGTGTACTATGTAAACTTTTAATTAAGCAAACATTAGATTAAATCCTACCACACATTGCATAGTTTATGGTCAATGGCTTTTTCTATAATAGTTCATCAGCCCAGCTAGGAAGCAAGGGACCAGGGAGAAGATACAGCTTTCTGAAAGCATTTCCATTTACATATTTTCTTTAGTACTCTGCAGTATTATATTAAAATAAAATATCGAGAGATAGATCCTATTTGAGCTTCTAAAGATTTTTGTAAAGAATTATTGTATCTTCTTACAACAACCTCAAGTCCTTGTAAAATGTCTGATCTTCCTCAAGAGGTACCTCAAGACTTTCTTATTGTAATCTCACTTAGCAAGCACTTAAGCAAATAATTAATTCATCTAAATTGTCAGCAGCATGCTACTGAATCTTCAACACATTGTTGTTAGTGAGATTAAATAATATCCTGAATAATGTTCACATATTTTGAATTAGTGCATATAAAAGAAGCTTATAATTCCCCATTCCTGTTTTTCTATCACATTGTTTGAGAACTGGGGATTGAGGTCAAACACAGGAGGTACTTCAGCAAGTGTTGGGCCAACGGGGACACAAAACCTTTGATCCCCAAGCCTTGTCTGCATTTCAAAAGTCCAATTTCAGTGCCTATTTCAGATCCAGTCATAAGTAAGTAAATATTATTTTAATGCCATTTTGAGGCACAACATTGCAAGTGAGTCAGCCACTGAAGAAGCCACACTGAGGTCTAGAGAAATGAGCTTCCAGACACGAAGTTTATGTTTAGTCAGCTGATAGTTATTGACTTCCTACTGCATTGTAGTTCAGGCTAGAAATTAATGGTGGGAGAAAAAGCCACAGCAAACACAGTCACCAGTCATAGCATTGTGTCAGTTTATCCATTAACTTGTTGTCTGCTTCCCCTGCTCATTAATACAAGCAAATACTGAATTAAAATTCCATCAGCATCCTGAGTAGCAATTGCTTATCGTGTGTCTCTGCTATACGATTGTACTCTGCCCTACTTTGACATTCAATAAGTGTTTACAGTAGAAAGGATATATGAATGATGGATGGATATATGAATGGGTAAATGGACAGATGAATGGATATATGATGGCATATACTATCCTTGCCTTCATTAGAGTATACATTAGTGTAATAACTAGGAAAATTGATAACAGGAAATATAATTCAAAAGGGTAATTGGAAGATTTCAGAACTTCTGACCATTCAGTCTTAAATTCTAGATTTTGTAATATTTTAGGTCAGTATTTAAAAGAAATGTATTAATTTATATTTAATGGGTTTTCCCCCATGTACTTATATCATCTTTTTCTCACAATAATATGCAGACCAGAACATATATTAGAATCTAATAAAGACAAAGAGGAAGACTCTAGTGCAAGCTGGCTTGGAGTGCGCACCGTAGCACTCTCCTCTCTACATAAAATCCACCTCCAGATCAGAGTCACCAATATGTTCATCCTTAAAATAAATCCAAAATAAAAATAAAGTGAATGATACAGAGTCATCATGTGATATACAAAAATCCACCCCTATCATAACTTAATACCTCTTCCTGGTGCAAAAGTATTTCACATATCAGACATTCCTCTTGACTCTGCTGCTGTTCTTCCCTTCTTCAGTCTGTAGAATAAAATCTTTCAGTTGGATGGACTCCTTTGTTTCTCATCCTCAATTTTCATGACTCATAAAACATAGCCAAAGTCACCAACAAGAACCCATGTCACTTGAACATGCCCTTGGAGGATGTTCAAATGAGCTGGGCCCTCAAGCACACATTAGGTACACACATTATATGCAGGTTTTGGCCAACCTTTTTATAGTTGTCACTCTTACCAACTTTGCAAAATAGTAAATATTATAATCTTTATAGTTCAGTAAATGGATGTTTGAGACCATAAGTAACAAAGCTAAAATTGTACAACTGTCACGGAGTAGTAGGAATCAAAATCATATATGCTGTTTACAAATTCTGTGCTCCTTAGTAGATAATCTATACCCCCAATAAGACCTACTGCTTACTAAATACCTACATGTATCAGGCATTGTACTATGCCCTTCACAAGTGTTATATAATTTAATCCTCACTGTAATGCAACCAGGAGTATTATTATTACTCCAATTTTACAAATGATAAATATAAGAAAAAGCAAAAAAAAACACTATCCCAAGGTCACAGGCAAGTATATAATAGAGGAAACATATGATCAGCCTTTACCCAGCTCATAACCTATTGCTTTCCAAGGTATCACACTATTGCAGTGATATAACAATGCCCAATCCAATATCCCACATCAACATAACAAGTCTCTTTGCAAACATTAATGAGAAGTGATTTTCTATTGCTTGCTCAAATGTTTTGAGCAACTAGGTGCTCACAGCCACCTGGTTGGCCTAACTTCCCACTTGGAAATTCTAGTAATAAGAAATGTATTTGTTTGGAATCAAAAGATGCCCTTCTCTACACTCATGAATTCCATTGCTGTTTCCCAAAAGGGCAGCAAACAATTTTCTCTGACTCTCTTCAATAACATAATTCTTCCAGTTTCTCATTCATTTTCAACTCTTTAGGGCACCTTTGTATATGTTATGCTCTGTTCAGAATGTTATCGACGTAGTGGTGATAACACAGAAAAAAAATGTAGTACTTACTGATAGTAGTAAAAAAATATGCATTTACATGTAATGACAAAATATGAGAAAACAGGGATTGTCAAAGTATACTTCAAGGAAACTTGGTTCAATAAGGCTTTGTATGAATATCCTGCAAGGCTTTGGGTAGGAATTTACATTTCAGTAAATAACTAAAGAGCAAAAGCAATAGTTTGGAGAGTCAATAAGAGAGAAATGCATGTGTTTGAGTTTGGAGGAATCACAATGTATTCCAACAATTTGCCAGTGAAGGCAAAGACCAAAAAGGTAGTGAGAGGAAGTGGAATGAGGCTGGAGACAGTGCATGCTGTTGTATGTGTAAGCCCGTGTGTGCTGCTGTGACAGACACAGGGCTTGAGTTTGTCCTCCAGGGTTCATGTGCTGCAAATTTAGTGTGAAGTTGTTTAGAAGTGGTAGACCTAGCTGGGGAAGGACTTCCTTTGGAAGATTAAATAGTTCTCCTGGGACCCAGGATTTTTCCCATGAAAATGAGTTAGAATACAAAGAACAAGACTGGGCCTCTCCCATGTGATTTCCTGTCTCACTTTTTAATCTGTACCTTCCTCATATGCTGCTACCTGAGGCTTTCTGAAATACTGTGATGCAGCATAAAGTGCCTTCACCAGAGCTGAAGCTCTATTGTTTGAAAAACTGTTCTTTATTATGTACCTGGATTTGGCTATGTAATGTAGAAATGCAAACAGATTAATCTGCATGTCATGCTCATAACTTTTATCCTTAATGGTAGAAAGCATAACTGACATAACAGCTCTTTATTTCTGATGCCATAGAAAGAACAAGAGCTACCTGTAGCAAACATAGAAATGTACCATATTGTAGTGCCAGAAAACAACATAACGCACACAGAGTAAAAAAGAAAATAATGAAAAATATAACCATGTTGGGGAAACATCAAAGAGACAAAGAATCCAACTGAAAGAGTTTACTATGGTCAAAGCTAGAACAGTTATAGCAAAATTGTAAACAACATATCATTAGATAATCAGCAAAAGTATGAAGTAAATACCTATGAATCAATAAATATGAATGAATGATTTTGTAAAGGAGAGGAGATTAATTACTCTTAGGCACAAGAATTCCAAATAATTTATGTAGGTGCTGTCATTCCAAGGATGTAAAACATAACTACCATTTTCTAAGTGTAGCAAGCATAGGTAATTGATGAAAGAGTTCTGAATGATAATGAGGGCAGAAGAAGCGTAGACACTTCTAAACACCAATTATGCAGGTGGCCAACATCAACACTGACAGAGATGCAGCACAATGAAAATATTCATCCTTGCTGTGGTCCAGTGGGAAATGAGCTCTTCCCCATAAAAACCCATCTTGGTCTAGTCATGTTAAAAACAGCAGGCAATCCCAAGCTCACTACAAAATACCTAAACAACAGTTGACAATCACAAAGGAAATAGAAACCATCATAGCCAAGAGGAACCTAATGAAGTATAATAACTGAATGTAAGGGGATTCTGGAACAGAAAAGTGGTATAAAAGATTAGTATCTTATGTATCTTCTTTCTTCGTAAGGAAACATGAATAAAAGATAGCTGATATGATAAATATGTTAATATAATAACTTTCACAAATATTATACTCATTGACAAATGCACCCTACTAATAAAAGGTATTGACAGGGGATATTTGATGTGGATTACACAACTCTGTACTATCTGCCCAATTTTCTGAAACTTAAAATTACTCTGAAATAAAATTTTTTTAAAGAAAAGAAAGAAATGACTCTGATTTGGGAAAAAATCAAAACCATTACCATGTTTATCTGAAGCTAGCTAATGAATATTTTTCCTAACCACCACACAACCACCACACAATAAGAAGAAATTCATTCATTACTAAACATGGCCAACACCTTAGCAATCGCAACATCTCTGTAAACCATCCTCCTGATAAATCCATGGGTCATTCATAAACTCATTTAACTTCATCACTCAACCCTCCTCCAGTCCCCTCTATGGTAACTTCTTATTCTTGGTTTTATCAGACAGGAAATTTCTATGCTTATTACCCATGTCATTTTCTCCTACTTCTCCCATTCAATGAACCCAACATTTGCAACCATTTCTCTGTCATTTCATCTGACCAGTCTCCTCTCCAGGACTTCTCTGATCCCACAATGCTCTGCTTCCAGGCAACATTCAGCATTACTCACTTCAGCCATCATATACTTCTCAATCCTGAGTCATGTGATCCTGCCTCCTGCTCCCAGAATTCTCTGGGCTACTGGCTTAAGACAAAATGTTCTTTGGATGAACTCCAAAATAATAGTTCATCTTTTAGCATGTTCATTTACATGTGCAGTGCAACTTAATCACTGTCACCCCTTGCTACCAATTTCTACTCACTTTCTATCTCAAACCCAACCCAACCCCTCAAGTTATTTGTTTCCATTTTCACATACATACATTAAATATTTTGTCTGTATTTGTCCACAATTCCTCTCTCCATCTTGTAACTCCTTTGTACAATAACTTAAAGAAAATAAAAACAATACAGAAAGAATAATAGCTCATCTTCACTGGCTTTTTAAAGATGTCCATGAGTCCTTTTACTTTGCCTTATTGGTCCTTGTACTACATGCTCTCAATGACCCTCACAAACCTGTCCACTTTATTTGAGTCCTTAATCTTTCTCCCTCTTCATCCTCTCATAAGTGATGAATCCTCTTCAGTTCTAACTTCATATATTTCCCTCTCCCCTCCCATCTCCACTCCACCCCTCAGCCCCTCACCTTCACTTGGACAACTTGTTTCTCTCCCTTCACTATCTTCTCATTTTTCTAAAGGACAAAACTGTCCAGAACCTTCCTGCCTCTTTCCCACTCTTGTTTAAAATTCTCTCCTTTTCCTAAGGGCCTTGTTTCCTAATTATACTTTCTCAGGATCCATCCCTCACAGTTTACCATCTTCTCCTGTGTTCACTTCTCCTAGGCCTTGTAACATTTCACCATCCTCAAAGTAAGCTCCACTCCACTGTACATCTGATTGCCAGACAAAGAAAGATGTCGTACTCCATAATCATTATGTCTCCATTTGATGGGAGATTTCTTTAAAAAAAATTGGTCCCCAAATAAAAATAGGATAATGAAACATTACAGGCAGTGAGCATGAGTTCTGTTAGGCAGGTGGCTATGCTGTTTCATGCTGGTTTCCATGTTTGTGGTTCTCCAAAATTCAGGTCTCATTTATATTGCCCTTTTCAGAGCTTCCAGAAAGGGACAGCCTAACCTCATCCTTTCTCTTACTGAACTCAGTTGTTGGCCTGTCTAAAATTCCCTTTTGGAACAATGTTGTGTTTTAATTCACCTCAAACTTAGTGATTTGTGAATAATAGATCTTAACTAATCCTTGCTGAAAGAAAAAGTAATTATCTAGCTTTTTCCAAACTATGAATATTCGCCCTAAAAATAATTTTTAAATATTCTATCACCAAAACTGCTTGAGACTGCTTTTTTCCTTGTTAGGAAACACAAAGAAATAAAAATGAGTACAGTCAAAGGACCTAGCTGATTTGGAAAACCACCCTTGCAATTCATTTGATACAGATTCTCCATGCTGTCAAGGCAGGTCCTTGAGAGCAGGGTCTCATTTTGATGTATGTTTCATGCAGTGCCTAGGTCAATGGGAATCCATGTGAACAAATTGGGATGAAAGCAAGATGACTGATAAATACAGAGAGGAATGAGTGTCCTATCATCTATTTTCAGCTATAGAGTTACATAGGTAGGCTTTGGCCTCAAATACTGGGCTTTGAAAGTTATACTTTTTCAACTCTAGAATCAGAAATAATACTTGTACAGTTAGCTGCTTTCCAAAAGGCTTTGCTTAGGGTAATGGCCATAAAAGAATAAATTGCTGTTTTTTTATAACTGAGAAGAATAAATCAATAGCCTAATATTTAAGAGAGTTCTTATGAATTTGACAAACACATTTTATCCATTCTCCTAGATTTTTGCCTTCTAAGTAGTTATGTTTGTGTTCTGCTTTAATTAAAGCTGCTAGGTTTACGTAGTTGCTTAATTAAATTAGAGAATATCAATTCTTGATGCCTTTAGAAATTATTGCAGTTACAGAGCCAATATTTCCATAAAATGTAAGAAGTGCAAACATCTTAATAGCACAGTTAGAGGGAAAACAAAGATTAAAATAAATAGAAGGTATACTTACTAATTAGTCTTACTATTAGCAAAGATTTATTTAGTCTGACTGAAAAAAAATCTTAGATATAAGACCTGGTATGTAATTTAGCATTCTGAGCTCAGATGGTATAAGTGATGTTTAGTCTCCCCTAGGGATGAATGCTCCCATAGTGAAGGCTCATTGTTTCTGCTATGCCAGATCAAACACTCAGCACCTTCACTATCTAGGTGAGCCTTAGTGAGAAGTTTGTATGGATGGAGTTTTGCATACTCTTTTCTACCTGGGCTAAGTTGCATATTCTGTCATTGTTTCATGGGGTGTCTGAGAAACAAATCCACTGGCATTACCTGGATGAATCTATACCTTTTCTTTCCATTAATTGGTGTAAAACTTTTTTTCCCATTCTTACTGATCTAAATCTTCTACCTCCCATCAGATACGTTGATGTTAGGTGAAATGAACGCCATATAAGGACTCAAATGGTTTTTCTTTCTTGCTATTGTTTCTAACATATTTATAAGATGATTTCTTATACCTGAAAACAGGTATAACCCCTGTTTTCACTGTATTTGATGTTGGTATAATTTGTGGAGGGGAAGGGAAAAGCAAATTGTTTAAATAGGGATACAGGTGGGCCCATTGCAACAATGAGATGTACAAGACGTCAAAAAACGAACTTTACAACAACTTTGGAGCGGGGCGGGGTGGGGGTGTGTGCCTCGAATGGGGGGGGAGCAAAGGGGAAGATGGTAAGAAATGGGAAGGGGAAACAAAGGAGGAGGCTACAATGCTTGATAAGAAATGTCCTCATTACCTTGCTCATGTAATTGTAACCCTCTGTACAGTATTTTTACAATAAAATAAATGAATAAAAAATGAATCTTCTACCTTATGGTATCTGTAACACAGATATCTAATGCTTGTCCAGGTCCTCTGTTTCAAATATCTCACAAAGCTGTAAAAATGTGTCTTCCAGGACTGGAATCTCATTTAAAAGCTAAGGGAGTTACAGGTCTACTTCTATGTTCAGGTAGTGGTTGACAGAATGTTTTCTTCTAGGTGATTGCATTTATCTTTGAGAGAAAATATGATCTAAAGCTGGTCACTGTTGTATCATTTCTAGACCTCCTGCTACTCAGAGGAATGAGATCTGGAAGATTGTGATATCATTTCTAGACCTCCAGCTACATAGAGGAATGAGATCTGGAAGATTGTGATATAGATAATATATTTAATTGTATATTTATGGAAAATGAATCTTAAATCAAGTAAGCTCTCATATGTGAATCACACACAATAAACATACTTGTTTCTATTCATATACAAATATATCAGCATACATTGCACATGTATACAAATATGAAACACAGACATGCACTACAAATGAATATTTTCAGAACTTTTTTATAACATAGCTGCTGTTATTCTGTGAATACAGTCAAAAAATGTGCATCTTGGATAACAAACTAAGAACTCTTTTACTGAAGGCATAACAAGAAACATGAGCATCAGTATAAATGCATTGAGTCTTCTTGACCATAAATCCCTCAGGGACAATGTGGAAGGCTGAGGGGTTTCACTTGTCCGTTAGGCCATAGGAAAACAGGCTTAAGCTTGAACTTGGGCAACAGATATAGGTACCTCTGGGCTATATATTGGGTGAATCACTGTACCTTCTAGACTTGCACAGTTTTATCATTGATGGACTACTTCCTTCATATAATCGATTACTACTCTGCTTTCCCAAACTTATAGCACTATCCCTAATAGAAAATTCCAAATACGTGATTACTTAATAGCTTATGGCCAAACTCTTAGTCTTTATTTAATCCAACAGCCCAGCAGAAACTACATTTTGATTAGTGAGAGGCTCATATGGTATGTCCTTTCCCTAAAACATGGCAATCTTTGCTATTATATCTAGTGCATGTTGAAGAAGTTCCATATGACTTTCTTGCCCAAAGTACATAGATTTAAAAAACAGATTCCAAATAATTGTCAAGTTGTTTTCACTGCTCTTTGTATTACCGTGGTTTATTTGTGTCACATGTGAATTTATAAATGCTATAGCTTGACATTATTTCCCATGTGGAAAATGATTTCTTGTAAGTATTGCGTGACATTACATGTATGTAAGTAACCAAGTTCATATGATTTTATTTTTATTTTGAGGTATAAATCCTGGAAATGATTTGGTAATATCATATACTATATCTGAAAGGAATTCTATGTTTTAATGTAACACCACCTAGGCATAACTTTGTGTTTTGTAATCTTACTTTCTTCATCATTCTTCTTTTATGTTGAGAGTTATATGAGTCAATAATATGATAATTTATGTGTAAACTTAGGTGACATAGAAAATTTCAACTTCAATATCTGCATCCTGGAAAAAAGCAGCTAAACTATAGTGATTATTCTCTTAAGTAGACAAAGCTTCCCCAACTCATTATCAAGATAACAAAACAGAAACATTTAGTATGCTTCCATGATGAACACTTTGAAGTGACAACTACAATGTAGCAAAGATATTTTAATGAATAACTGGAGAATAAGGGGAACCATCTATTAGATACCATTAGCAACACTTCACCTACTAGGTCTGTGCTCCAAAGAGTCAGAGCTGCTTCTCACGCTCTTGTAAGCCATTCTTGGGGTCTTACTCAAGCATTCTAAATCACTTTATAAAGAGATCAAAATATTATTTCCAGTGTACTATAAGTTTTCACGAATCCCAAATCACCATAAACACATCTACCTCTTTCTTAGTGGTTGAAGGTATAAGAGACAAAACTCATTCTTAGTTTAGTAGACTAGTCAACGAACACTCCACTGACACATTACAAGGTTTGTTTTCTAAAATCTAAGCTTAGCTATGACTTCACACTTGATTACTATGTCTTCAGCATAGCAGGCCAGGAAGATACCAAGTTGCAATAAACCCAAAGGACAAAATACTAAAGAAGCAGGCTGAAGGTAGTAGTCTCTAGTGACAAGGTCCTAACCTAAAGACAAGACCAGAATAAAAAGCAAATAAACAGAAAACTTTACATAAAATTTACCAACATAAAGCAAAAGGAAAAATAATATTAGACTTCAAAGAGAATTATAAGCCAGATAGCTACCATAAACTATCACAGAGATAGAATTGCACTTGGTGTAAAATTCAGGTGAGTGTAATGATTACTCTTTCATGCAAGTGAGGCCAGAGAGTGTTCAAGCACTCTGGATGACTCTTACCATTCAGCCGCTCAGAAATCCAGACTCACAGAGACCTTGTTGTTTCAAAATGTGCTTTTCTAGGTCACTATGAATTTTGATAAACGATCAGTAGAAATGACAGTATTTCATGTGTGCATTTTTTAATTTAGAGAACATATACATCACTTGTTTTCACATTACCTTGACTGATAGTTACAGAGCCATGCTAACTATGGATAGGATCAGTTCAAAATAAAAATATATCGACTGTTCAAAGAGCAGAAAAAAATGTGAAACTTCTAAATAAACTAAAATACAAAATATGAATCTCATACCTTTTCCATCTGCTTCTCAATCTGTCATGATATTTTAAAATTATTATTTGATATTACACATTCTTATAGTTCTCAATTATCAGCATAAATTTTCCATTCATCTTTGTCTTGTGTGATTCTAGCTTTGAGTGCAAGTATAAAGGTTTAATTCACATGTAGAATCATTAAAATTAAAGAAGTTATTTTAGAAGTTCTCTATGTGTGAATATTCTGTTCCTACCAGCATAGAGGTGCAAAATCAACTCCAGTAAAACTCAAAATAAGTGCTTTTATTTCCTTCTTGATCAATGAACATTTTTGTCAATACATTCTTCCATTAGCTTGCTAGTGAGAAAAAGAAAAAGAAGGAAAATGCATCATATCTTGTCCTGTCTTTTTCTTTCCTTTCATATCTTCGCCTTGAACATAAGTAGGTGTCTGAGAGAAGAATATAACATGAATATGAAAGGATGTGATAGACTTCATTGGTTATGTTTCTTGAAACACATTCACTCCTTTCCTAGAGCAAGCACAGGTTCAAGGTCAAGGGTAGTCACTAAAGGCTTCAGTGCTCTTAGTTACCTTTGCATTGCATTTAGTATAAAGTTAATGCTCTTATACCATTCTGAACTTTCACACCAGCATGATGTGTTTATGGGACACTGCAGGTGATATGTGCAGACAGAGTAGGGAGAAACAGCAAGCACACGACTTGTATGTGTCTTCTTGTACTGCACATGTCCTATAGTCCCACTGGACTTCACTTACAAAATAGAAGCTAAAGAATCACATTATTAAGGAGTTTTAGATGATAGAAGAGTACAAATCAAGCACTGAAGTTGATCTACAGATTGCATGACTAGAATGAACATATTAGAGACAGAACATACTAATGATAGGAGCACTGTCTTTATATTGTTTGCTTTCTCTTTCCCATGTCCTCAACCCTAAAGTTTGGAAGAGGAGAGAAGTTAGAGACCATATCAACTAAAAGTTTTGTTTCCTCGGCTGATAATAAACAGTTTCCCTGTTTCATCATTCCATGAGTCTAGACAATAGTTATGCCTTACCAGTTTTAACTTCATTTATTTTTTCCAGTCATGGGGCTTGAACTCTGGGCCTGGGCACTGTCCCTGAGCTCTTTGGTTCAAGGCTAGTGCTCTACCTCTTCAAGCAATAAGGCCACTTCTGGATTTCTGGTGGTTAATTGGATATGGTTCTGGTGGTTAATTGGAGTCTCATGGGGACTTTTCTGCCCTGGCTGACTTTGAACTGCAATTCTCACATCTCAGCTTCCTGATAGCTAGGATTACAGGCTTTAACCAACAGCGCCCAGCTTAGCATATTTTTTTAAAAAATTAGAAACACTTCATGTTTTTACATTCCTATGTTGAGGATTTTTAATAAAATCTTTAATAGAATTATGAAAGAAAAGCTTAAGCACCGAGTCTTGAGTACTGTGCTGAATGCCGTTGCACAGGTTACAAACTCTTAGACAAGCAGTGTCTAGCTGTCTGTGGGGAGAATGTGAAGAAATTTTAGTTTGAGAAGTTCATGCTTTATGAAATGGTCAGTGCTTGAAAACACATAGGCACATACCCTGCAGGATTTCTATGTTGCTTTTGTTATTTGCAAGTATAGTAGTCATCTCCCAACCTCCTGCTATCAGTCTTTTTTAGGAATCAGCTTCATTTTTCACAATTCTGAAGTTATGTTATCATCCTGAACTTACAGACATTAAAGCTCATGGATATCATGCAATTTCCAAGGGTCACAGAGTCAGACTACTAGAGCAATGTCTATTTCACCCCAAAAGGCTTGTTCTTTATACTGATATGTACACCCCACACAGAGTCCCAACAGCATGTTAAATCATTTTTTAAAATATCGTTTTAATACCTACAACATTTGAATTCTATTTTGAATTTTTAGTTATCTGTATTTAACTGGTCAAAGGCACAAAATAAGTCTTGGGGTTGGAAGAAACCCTGGATCTAATCAAATCTAACTCTAGACAGGACATGCGACCTTTTCTATAACATCACTGAACTTCCATGCATTGCTTTGCTATTCTAAGTGTAGGAAAAGTTATTTATTCACATAGAGGAATTCCATTTGCAAAATAAGTCCTCAGCAAAGCAAATATGAACCAAATAAATGTCATAAAAATGTTAGACTGTACATTTTATGCCAAAGAACAGTGTTCCAAAATAAAATTAGGCTAAGGAAATACTATATTTTCAAAAGAAAATCTGGTTGGGAGCATGGAAAAAATATTTTTCTTCCCTTCACTATTACTGACATACAATTTTATAGCTTCTCATTGAGGAAAATATATAACTTGCACACAGCTAGGGCACAGATACATGAGTTTGAAGACATGGCCTCTCTGGCTTGTCAGCTCTTTTATTTTGATAGGCTGGTGAGAGATGATATGAGCAGCAACAACACAATTTAAAAAGGGAACAAAATGTAATGTCAAAGATCATCTGGATTCAAATGTCATCTCCTGAGCTATGTGAAATTAGACATCTTATGTCCTTTGAGTCTCTGTCTCCTCATCTGGAAATAGAAAAACAGAAATAATTTACAGAATTCTTAAGAAAATCAGATGAAAAGAGATGAATTGATATGTGCAAATCTTCTTTATTAACAGCACAGTACTGCAAAATACGGATACTGCAGGACTTCAATGAGAATTAGAGAATGTGAAAATATGATTAAAGATTGACTTAAAGAGGCAAGAATTAAAACAAATGTGAATATCAGAATGGCAAAATAAACATTGAAGAGAAAAACTGCTCTGTGTTCTGGATTTTTTTAAGCATCTTTATACCTACTATTACTCAAAAAGACATCAGAAACTTTTAAAGTTACAGTAAGCAGAAAATCGGATGTTGATCTCAACAAATGCTTCTTGTTAGAATTTGGAAACAATACACCTGGGCTTATAGTTCCTTGACCTATGTTATGATTTGGGTTAATGAAATGACCAAATGGATTCTCTTTCCTCTCATAATATAGGATGATAAATTCCTTTCCTCCTGAATCATTGTTGAGAACTGAGAAGGCATCTGTGAAAATGTGTTATGAATATGTTAGCTTTTAGCATGATTCTGGTGATAACTATAGATGTTAAAAAATTAGGTTCACAATTCAGTAGGTGACAGAAGAGCTGAAAAGTTTCACTAGGACCTAATGATATTTGAAGCATGAACCAAGGAACAGTAGAACAAAGTTTAGGATAAAAAAAAAACCCTTTGGAAAAATATACTCATTCCCAGCAGGCAGTACAATTAAGACTTTGGCTCAAGGAGAAAGAAAAAGCAAAAAGCTTCATGAAATCAAGCTAAAGTCCAGAGTTGCAGATTCTAAATACATGCTTGGAATTTGTTGTCTGAGTTTGAAAATTACACCCATTAACCTGAAACAGGACAATCATAAAATTAAAAACTAAAAACTGTTCTGTAATAAGAAACAAGTTTTTCACTTCTAGATTCCATAGCTTTACAGTATAGTCCAGTGAGATTATTATGGCAACATAATTCACATAGAGACATGGCAACTTTATTTTCACGACTTCTAGTACAGCCATATCACTCTTTTGCTGCCTCATAGACATAATTTACTAATGTCTTCTGGGGAATAGATAATCATTTCAATTTTCTGGTAGGGAGATATTTGTTTGCTTACTGTCTAGCATCCTCCCTTTTCTTTCTTTTTTATTTATTTTAAGGTTCAATGAATATATTTTTTCCATAACAATCACAGATTTATATGTTACAGAAAATATTTCATTGAGTCCTTGTGGACAGGACATGGAAAAGTTCCAGAGTGTTGTTCTTTTTTTTTTTACTGCATTGTTTGTAGTTCTTTTTTTCTTTCTTTCTTTCCTTCTTTCTTTTAAATTTAATTTTACTGTCAAGGTGATGTACAGAGGACTGACAGTTACATGCATAAGGTAGTATATACTTTTCTTATACTTGTTACCCCTTTCCTCATTTTTCTTCCCCATTCCCCCAAGATGTAAAGTTCATTTCCAACATATTGTCTCGTGAGCATCACTGTTGCTTTGGTGTCCTTTGTCTCACTATTTCATTTTTCCCTTTCCCTTCCCCATTGCAAATAAATGTATATACAATACCCAGGGTACCAAAATCAGATACAGTGACAGCAAGGTATAAAAGACCATCTTTCAAGATAGAATGTTCCCACAGACACAGCAATAAGAGACCTCCCATTTAAGAAAAGCCCAGGACCAGATGGATTTACAGCGGAATTCTACAAGGCCTTCAAAGCAGAGCTCACACCAATACTCCTCCAACTCTTCAATGAAATTGAAAGAGAAAGCTCACTACTAAACACATTCTATGAAGCTGTCATAACCCTCATCCCCCAAACCGGGCAGGGACTCATCAAAGAAAGAGAAGTATAAACACATTTCTTTGATGAACATAAATGCAAAATTTCTCAACAAATTTTGGCCAATCGACTTCAACAATTCATGGGAAAAAATCATACACTAAGGTCAAACAGTATTCATTTCAGGGAAGCAAGTCTGGTTCAATATATGCAAATCAAATAATACAATCCATCACATCAACAAAAGCAAGGATAAGAACCACATGGTTATCTCAATAGATGCAGAAAAAGCATTTGACAAGATCCAACACCCTTTTATGATGAAGGCTCTGGAAAAATTAGGAAACCATGGAACATTTCTCAACACAATAAAGGCTGTATATGACAAACCTACAGCCAGCAATTATACTTAATGGTGAAAACTAATGCCATTTCCTTTAATGTCAGAAAGGAGACAAGGATGTCCATTCTCTCCACTTCTCTTCAATTTAGTATTAGAATGCCTAGTTACAACAATAAGACAAGATGCAAACATAAAGAATATCCAAATAGGGAAAGATGAAGTAAAACTCTCCCTCTTTGCAGATGACATGATCTTGTATTTAAAGAATCCTACTGACTCCACTCACAAATTACTCAAGCTGATTCAAAACTTTGGTAAAGTAGCAGGGTATAAAGTTAACCCTCAAAAAATCAATGGCTTTTCTGTATGCCAACGTTGAGGAAAGCACAGCTGATATCAGGAAAGCAACTCCTTTTGTAATAGCCCCACAAAAACAAAATACCTAGGAATTAACTTAACCAAAGAAGTAAAGAACCTCTATGATGGAAACTATAAAAACCTGAAAAAGGAAATCAAAACAAAACTTAGAAAGTGGAAAAACCTCCCATGCTCCTGGATTGGAAGGATCAACATGGTGAAAATGGCAATACTTCCCAAGTCTATGTACAAATTCAATGCAATACCTATCAATATTCCAACATCATTCTTCAAGGAAATAGAAGAGGCAATCCAAAAATTCATATAGAACAATAAAAGACCCCAAATAGCAAAAATGATCCTTAGCTGGAAGAACAGTGCTAAACGAAAATCAAAACCAAATTTCAAACTCTACTACAAAGCCATAGTAATCAAAACAGCTTGGTACTGGCACAAGAACAGACCTAAGGACCAATGGAACAGAATTGAAAACCCAGAAATGAACCTACAGACCTATAGCCATCTAATCTTCATTAAGGAAACTAAAAAAAACAGAATGGAAGAAAGACAGTCTCTTCAGTAAATGGTGCTGGCAAAATTGGTTAACTACAGGTAGAAAACTAAAGCTAGACATATCTAAAAACTAAAGCTAGTTATATATATATCACTCTGCACCAGAATCAACTCCAAATGGATCAAAGACCTCAAAGTCAAAGAAGACACGCTGAAACCATTACAAGATGGAATAGGAGAAACCCTTAGCATAGGTCTCCTTAGCATAGGCTGAAATTTTCTTAACAGAGACCCAGAAACACAACAAATCAGAGAAAGGTTGGACAAATGGGATTTGAATGAAATTGCAGAGCTTCTGCAAGGCAAAGGATATAGCTAGCAAGATCAATAGAAAGTCCACAGATTGGGAGAAGATCTTCACTAGCTATACAATGGACAAGGGTCTCATGTCTAAAATATACTTGGCACTCAAAAAATTAAATCCCCCAACAACAACTGCCCAATAAATAAGTGGGCTAAAGACTTAAAGAGAAAATTCTCTGAAGAGGAAAGAAGAATGGCCAATAGACACATGAAGAAATGCTCAAGCTCCCTAGCCATTAAAGAAATGCAAATCAAAGCAACATTGAGATTCCACCTCACCCCAGTTAGAATGGCTATAATCAAGAACTCTAATAACAACACATGCTGAAGGGGATGTAGACAGAAGAGAAGCCTATTGCATTGTTGGTGGGAGTGTAAACTCGTTCAACCACTTTATAAAGTAGTATGGAGGTTCCTCAAAAGACTCTACATAGAGTTCCCCTTTGACCCAGCAGTCCCACTTCTGGGCATTTACCCGAATGATCACAAACAAGACCATGCTAAAGCTACCAGCACAACTATTTTTATTGCAGCATATTTACCATAGCTAAGATCTGGAACCAACCCAGATGCCCCTCAGTAGCTGAATGGATCAAGAAAATGTGGTATAAATACACAATGGAATTCTATGCCTCCATCATAAAGAATGACATTGCCCCATTTGTTAGGAAATGGAAAGATTTGGAAAAAATTATATTAAGTGAAGTAAGCCAGGCACCAATAAACATAGGTCCCATGATTTCCCTTATTTTCAATAACTAGTATATGTCTGAGACAAACAGAAACTGTCAAACAAGTTGATGTTAGGCGAAATAAACCCCAAGATAAGGGTTCAAATGGTTTTATTCATTCTTTCTTTCTTTCTTTCTTTCTTTCTTTCTTTCTTTCTTTCTTTCTTTCTTTCTTCCTTTCTTCCTTTCTTTCTTTTTATTGTGAGAATACCATACTGAGGAGTTACAATTATATGGGCAAGATAACGAGTACATTTCTTATCAAGCATTGTTGCCTCCTCTTTGTTTCCCCTCCCATCCCTTCCTATACTCTCCCCCCCCCACCAGATCCTCCTCCCCCCACCAAAGTTGTAAAGTTCGTTTTTCGATATAACGACTTGTACATCTCATTGTTGTAATGGGTCCACCTGTGTCCCTAGTTAAACGATTTGTTTTTTCCCTTCCCCTCCACAAATTATACCAACATCAAATACAGTGAAAGCAGGGGTTATACCTTGGGGGAGGGACATACTGTTTTTTTTTCTTTCTTGCTATTGTTTCCAACATATTTATAAGATGATTTCTTTGTTGTTTTGTATGTACCTCCCCCAGGATATAAGCTCTGCTTTCACTGTATTTAATGTTGATATATTTTGTGGAGGGGAAGGGAAAAAACAAGCTGTTTAAATAGGGTTACAGCTGGACCCTTTATAACAAAGAGATGTACAAGATGTTATGTCAAAAAAAAAACTTTACAACTTTGGCATGTGGGGGGTGGGAAGGTAGGAGGATGGTGGGAGGGGGGTGGAGAGTGGAAGGGATCGTATGGGGAAATAAAGGAGGCAACAATGCTTGATAAGAAATATACTCACCATCTTGCCCATGTAATTGTAACCCCTCTGTATGGTATTTTCACAATAAAAAAAAAAAAGATAGAGTCTTCCCCACCCAACACCCTTCCCTAGTCCTTGTGTTTTGAAATCAGGGCCTCAAACTTGCCAGGAAAGTGTTCTACTTCTTCAGCCACACCATTCACATCCACTTTTATTTAATTTCTCAACAGTGCCTTCTACTTTTGCACTGGACCATGATTCTCTACCCCTCTGCCTCCCATGTAGCTGAGATTACAGATGTTAGCCACCATACCAAGCCTAAGGAGCAATGTTGACAGACTAAAAATAGTAATATCCTTTCTTCCTTCAAAAGAAGGATTGGATGATTACCTTGGCTAATATGAGTTTGAATGTATTATCAAAAGAACTGAAGAGATGTTTGGAGCTGACTTATCCAGTAAATTTTAACTTGGCTTTCAAAAGAGTCAGCTTGTTTCTACATTTACTGTTTCTACAAATGCTCCTTTGGTTTTAGAAGTTGATTCATACATTTTCATAACACAACTTTTTGCTCAAGTGAATTTCTGTTTCTTGCAACCAAAAACAAAAAAAAGTAAAATTTTAACTTTAACAAAGCACTATCCCAGTTATGATTATAAAATGGTAAGAACAATACTACTGGATTAACTTTATGTTTCCATTGAGCCATTTACATAGGAAAAAGTCTAGCATTAAAGTTAACAAGTTTACACTCCCTGTAACAATACAGTAAGAATCCCTTTTGGACACATCCCCTCCAGCATCTGTTGTTATTAGAGTTCTTGATTATAGCCATTCTAACTGGGGTGAGGTGGAATCTCAATGTTGTTTTGATATGCATTTCTTTTATGGCTAGAGGGGTTGAGCATTTCTTCATCTGTCTGTTGGCCATTCTTATTTCTTCTTCAGAGAAGTCTCTCTTCAAGTCTTTAGCCCACTTATTAATCAGAGGTTGTTTCTTTGCAGGTTTGTTGTTGGGGGATTTCGTTTTTTGAGTTCTAAGAACATTTTAGATATATGACCCTTGTTTGTTGTATGCTAGTGAAGATCTTCTCTCAATCCATGGTCTTTCTATTGATCTTACCTGCTATGTACTTTTCCATGCAGAAGCTCTGTTGTTTCAAGCAATCCCACTTGTCCAACCTTTCTTCAATTCATTGTTTCTGGGTCCTTATTATGAAAATTTTGGCCTATGTAAAGGAGCCCTAGAATTTCTCCTATTCCTCCTGTAATGTTTTCAGGATGTCTTCTTTAACTTTGAGGTCTTTGATCCATTTGGAGTTGAGTATGGTGCAGGGTGATATATACGAATCTCACTTAAGCTTTCTACAGGTGTTTAACCAATTTTGCCAGCACCGTTTACTGAAGAGGCTGTCTTTCTTCCACTCTATTCTTTTAGCTCCCTTATCAAAGACTAGGTGGCTATAGGTCTATGGGTTCATTCCTGGGTTTTCATTTCTATATCATTGGTCCTCAGGTCTCGTCTTGTGCCAATACCAAGCTGTTTTGATTACTATGGCTTTGTAGAGTTTGAAATTTGCTATTGATATACCTCCAGCATTGTTCTTTCTGTTAAAGACCGTTTTTGCTACTCGGGGTCTTTTATTGTTCCATATGAATTTTTGGTTTGCTTCTTCTATTTCATTGAAGAATAAGGTTGGAATATTGATAGGTATCACAGTGAATGTGTAGATAGCCTTTGGCAGTATTGCCATTTTCATGATGTTAATCCTCCCAATCCAACTTCATGGGAGGTTTTTGCACTTCCTTAGTTCTGCTTTAATTTCTTTGTTCAGATTTTTAATGTTGTCATCATAGAGATCCTTTACTTCTTTAATTAAGTTAATTCCTAGGTATTTTATTTTTGTGGAGTTATTACAAAAGGAGTTGCTTTCCTGATTTTAGCTGCACTCTGTTCATTGTTGGCATACAGAAAAACCATTGATTTTTGAGGGTTAATTTTGTATCTTGCTACTTTGCCAGAGTTTCCAATCAGCTTAAGTAACTTAGGAGTGGAGTCCATGGAGTTCTTTGAATACAAGATCATGTCATTCACAAAGAGGGAGAGTTTTACTTCATCTTTCCTTATTTGGATCCTCTTTATGTTTTGCATTTTGTCTTATTGCTGTAGCTAGGCATTTTAATACTAAATTGAAGAGAAGTGGAGAAAGGAGACATGCTTGTCTTTTTCCTGAATTTAGAGGAAATGGCTTTAGGTTTTCGCCATTAAGTATAATGCTGGCTGTAGGTTTGTCTTACACAGCCTTTATTATATTGAGGAATATTCCATGGATTCCTAGTTTTTAGAGAACTTTCATCATAAAAGAGTGTTGCAACTTGTTGAATGCTTTTTATGCATCTATTGAGATAATATGTGGTTTTTATCCTTGCTCTTGTTGATGTGATGAATTTATTAATTGATTTGCATATATTGAACCAGTTTTGCATACCTAAAGAGAATCCTGTTGGATCATGGTGCATTATTTTTTCAATGAATTGTTGAAGTTGATTGGCCAAAGTTTTGTTGCAAAGTTTTGCATCAATGTTCATCAAAGAAATGGGTTTATAGTTCTCTTTGTTTGATGAAACCCTGACTGGTTTGGGGATGAGGGTTTTGATGGCTTTATAGAAAGAGTTTGCTAGAGAAATTTCACTTTCAATTTCATTGAAGAGTTAGAGGGATATTGGTGTATGTTCTGCTTTGAAGCCCTTGTAGAATTCAGGTATAAATCCATCTGATCCTGGGCTTTGCTTGGGTGGGGAGGGGGTGTCTCTTATTGTCTATTCTGATGCTTGATATGGGTCTGTTAAGTTGTTTTAAATCATCTTGGTTTAGTTTGGGCATGTTGATATTAGAAAATTCATCCATTTCTTCCAAATTCTCAAGCTTATTAACATAAAGGTTTGAGAAGTATTCTGTTGTAATGTACTGAAACTTGGTTGTTTCTTGGTGAGGTTACCATTCTCATCTCTGAGTTTGTTTTTTTGGCTGTGTTCTATTCTTTTTCTAATAAGATTTGCTAAGGTCTGTCAATTTTGTGAATTTTTTAGAAGAATCAACTCCTTGGTGATTCTATGTCTTTTTTGGGACTCTAATTAATTTAATTCTGATTTAATTTTAATTATTTCTTTCCATCTACTGGATTGGGGTTTAGCTTGTTGCTCTTTTTCAAGGAGCTTCAGGTGCCTTGTTAAATTGTTGTTTTCAGATTTCTCCAATTTGTTGATGTCGGAACTCAGAGCTATAAACTTGCGTCTGAGTACTGTCTATGCTGTGTCCCAGAGGAGCTCGTGATTTCTGTGTTCACTTTTGTTAAATATCATGAATATTTGAATTTCCTCTCTCATCTTTTCTATGACCCACCAGTGGTTCAACAGTGTGTTTGTTCAGCCTCCATGAGTTACAGGACTTTCTTTGGTGGCTTTTGATGTTGAGTTCTAATTTTATTCCCTTGTGGTCTGACAGAATGCATAATTTCAATGTTTCTGAAATTGGACAAATTTGCTTTGTGACCTAAAATGTGGTCTATTTTGGAAAATGTTCCATGTGCTGCTGAGAAGAACATGTATTCTGATGCTGCTGGGTGAAATATTCAGTAGAAGTTTGTTAAATCTAGTTGATCTGTGCAGTTGTTTAGGTCTGAGGTTTCTCTCTTGAGATTTTTCCGCATTGATCTAGCCAGTGGGGATAGTTGCATGTTGAACACCCCAATAATTAATGTCTTTGGATCTATGTATGATTTTGGGGAAAGTAGTATTTCTTGGATAAATTTTGGTGCTCCTTTGTTTGGAGAATAGATATTTAGAGTTGTAATATCCTCCTGAAGAAGAGGTCCATTAATTAGTGTGTAATTTCTTTCTTTATCTCTTCTCCTAATTTTAATTTGAAGTCTATTTTATCTGGTATTAAGATTGCAGCACTCACCTGTTTATAGGGACATTTGTTTGGTAGATTTTATTCCAGTCTTTCAGAATATGTTTGTTTTTGTGGGCAAGGTGTTCTTTTGAAGGCAGTAGATAGAAGGATCTTGCTTTTTGATCCAACTAGACAGTCTATGTCACTGAATTGAAGACTTAAGTCCATTAATATTGAGAGTTAGGGCTGAGAGGTGTTTGGTAGTTCCTGCCATGTTGTCCAATTTCTTGGGGGTTGTGCCAACTGGGTCCTTCCTATGCTCTTTGTTTGGAGGCTGTTTCTTGGCCTTTATTTTCCTTTGCTTGTGCAGTACATGTTTCCTTTCTATGTGCAGTACATGTTTAAGTATCTTTTGTAGGGATGGTTAAGTGGAGGTATATCATTTTTATTTTTCTTTGCTGTGGAAGGTTTTCATTTGTCCTTCTGTTATGAAGGAGAGTTTCACTAGCTACACTATTTTAAGGCAGGCATCAACCAGAGCCCTGTAGTTGCACAGATTGTTTGACACAGTCAAAATGAGTACAGACACAATCTATTTCAACAGTTACAATCTAGTTAACAACAAACAACTAGGGATCAATGGACTAATAAAAATCAAAGAAGGAGTCCACAGACCAGAAATCAATAGGTTTAGGGAGAATTGTGAGGATAAGATTGGAGGAATGTAGGGAGGGAAAGTGAGAGAGGGATTCAGAGAGAGAGATGGGATAGAAGGAAAGGAGAATAAAGATAAAGAAAAAGGAAAACAAAGATAAAAAATTTTAAAGCATAAAGAAATAATTCTACAATTAGAGGAATTAAGGCTGGGAGTTTGTGAATTGAGTAATCAATATCTGAATTAAGTATGCGCACAATGAAGGATAGGTCTAATAATTGAGGTCAGGTATATATCTAGGGATGAACAGAACAGCAATTAAGTAAGGCAAAAAAAAAGGACCAAATGGGAAAAGAACATAAATTTAATATTAACCAAAAAAAGAAACAACAAATACAGCAAAAAAGCATACCTAAAATAAAAATGAAAATAATAGCAACAGTTTTAAAAAATAGGTAGAAAAAAGAGTTCTTTGAAGATTTTTTTGGGGGGGGCAGATCTTGTGTCTCCCCTGTGTCCATAACCAGTCTCTTGGTGGAGTCTCTGGTTTGCTTGTGGTGTTTGGTTTTCCTGTGGGTTGGTTGGTTTCTTAAATCAGTTTGTTTGAGCAGGCTGAAGGAAGCTCTGCCTTACCAGGGAGTTTTCTGGGAGTTTATGTCCCTCCTCCCAGCCTAGTTGAGTGGGATGGCAATCTTCTTTGAGTATCACAAAAGAGGGAGGTGGCTGTTTCCTCTAGCTTGGAGTTGCTGTGAAGGAGCTAGGTTGTAGGTAGGGCTGTGGACTGTCAGCAAAATTTTACCCTGATGGGCTAGCTCCTGAGAGACTCAATCAGCCCAGCCTGGAGCCAATCTCAGGATTTATGTGTAACAAGTTTCCAATTGTTCTAGGGCTGGAGTTGCAGCCTGTGCTGAATCTGGGTAGGGTAGCCTCTGGCTCTGTTTACCCATTAAGGAGAGTCTGTCCCACCCATACGGAGCTGCCTCTGCTTGGGAGGGGCAGCATTCCCCAGGGGTGTAGCTGAGCTCCACTGCAGGTTCCTTTGGCCTATTGTCTTCTTCCAAGGCCTGAGTGTTAAGTGATAAGTGTTAGCTGCTTTGATCCAGTCTATGTTAGTATCAAAGATGGAGACCTGAGTTAAGTGTTAGCTGCTCTGGCTCAGTCTGTGTCAGTATGAAAGATGGAGTTCTCCAGTGGAGGAGGGGGGGGGGATACTTTCCCACCATTGCTCCATGAGGAGTGAGGATGGCTTGGGTGTACTCACACCTTTCCTTTCATTTCCTGGACGTCTATGCCCATGGTCTGTGACTGTCTGTGGTCAGCAAGATGAAGATTTTTAGTCCTTGTCAGTTCCTGTTGGCAGTGAGTAGAATCTGCTTACACACCACCTCTGGCACCTTTGTCCCTGCTCTCTCTGTTGTTATGTCTGCCGAAGCAGCAGACCAAGAGTGCTCGAATCTGTGTCTGTAACCAAGCTGCCTGAGTTTTTCCTCTCTGGCCAAACTCTGTACTATGATGACACACTTCGTGAGACGCTCTAGGCTTTGATTTTCCACTGGAACACTGAAACTGGTTTCTACGCAAGAGCTTCTTTAGCCCCCATCTCCTGGTCTCAAATGTTGTCACTCCACATGTTGATTACTTTGTGAAGTGAAAAGTATATTAATTAATGTGATGTGATTAGCATTATCTAATAGATGCAAACATCAAAATGTCAAGTAATATGCTATATTTATATAAAATTTTCCCCAAAGAAAATATTTAGACAAATGTTAAATCTTTTGTTATAAAGAAAACAAAAATTGAACTCCAAATAAACAAAATTAGAAAAGAAACACATGTACACACCTGATGATTAAAGGATGAACATTGAAAACTGCTGAGGAGAAGAGACAAGTAACATATAATGGCAATCTCATTTTTAAAAAAAAGAAAATATTTCTCAACACAAATTATAAATTCCATTTTAAGAAGGTCATGGATCCGGGTGCTGGTGGCTCACGCCTGTAATCCTAGCTACTCAGGAGGCTGAGATCTGAGGATCATGGTTCAAAGCCAGCCCAGGCAGGAAAGTCCATGAGACTCTTATCTCCAATAAAGCAGTAGGAAACCAGAAGTGGCATTGTGGCTCAAGTGGAAGAGTGCTTGCCTTGAGCTGAAGAGCATAGGGACAGCACCCAAGCCCAGAGTTCAAGCCCCATGACCCACCCCCACCCCCAAAAAAAAGAAGGTCATGGAGAAACATAATTTAAGCACTGCAAAATAACCATTGTCAACTAAGAGTAATGTACCCAATGAACCTAGCTTTTTTTTTAATTATTGTGAAAATACTTTACAGAGGGGTTACAATTACATGGGCAAAATAATGAGTACATTTCTTATCAAGCATTGTAGCCTCCTCCTTTGTTTCCCCTTCCCATCCCTTCCCATCCTACCTCCATCCCCCGACCCAATCCTCCCGCTCCCCCCCCCCACCAAACCTATCTTTTATAATTTAAGGAGAAATAAAAACCTTTCAGGATAAACAAAAACCAAAGATTTCATGACTGATTAATATTGCTGAAGATACTTAAGGGAATACAATCCACTATTTTTTTTTAATATTCAGGGAATAAAACCCTCTACTAGAAAACTAGATTAGTGAGTGAAACAGGAAGATAAAAGAAGCTTTATAAAAACAACACAATGGCAAGAATTATGGTATTCATCTTGATATTAACATTGAATGACAATGGTCTTAATTTTCCAATCAACAACATAGAATAACAATATGAATCAAATGACAAGTTCCAACCATCTTTTGCCCATAAGAAACTCATTTCACTGAAAAAACAAGCACAGGCTTAGGGTGAAAAGGTGGGAAAAGATCTGCTAAATAAATGAAGAACGAGGACGTACAGGAGTAGCTATACTTTTATATCTAATAAAATATACTTTAAGACAAATTGCGTCAAGAGCAACGAAGATGATCACCTCATATTAATAAAGTGAATGGTTCATGAATAAGAAATTATAATGGTTAACATATATGTATCAAAAGCAGGGTTCAGGTTCTTTAAACTCACACTTCTGGACTTCACAGTGCTGATAGACCCCTACACAATAATAATAGTAAACATCAGTACTCTAATCACCAATAGACCATCCAAACAAACAAACAAACAAAACTCAACAAAGAAACATTAGAATTAAATGATACTATAGATCAAATGGGAATAACAAAATACTCTGCATTTTATCTAATAGCTGCATAATGCACTTTCTCCTCAGCAGCCCATGGAACTTTCCTAAAAATAGAGGAAGACTAAGCAAATACAGTAAAAAAAAAAATAACCTCATAGGTTATTAGACTATAATGAAAATTTACTGCAGGTCAAGAGAAAAAAGATACTACAGAAAATATACAAACACATGAAGACTGAATTTATTGTTGAATGATTGTTGACTGATAGGTATTGTTGAATGATAGGTAGGCCACTGTAGAAATAAAGGAAGAAGTAAAAGTTTTCCTGGAATCTAACAACAAATGCTGGCAAGGATATTGGAGAAAGAACTTTTCATACAATGTTGAAGAACATGTAAACTAACTCAAACCAAAGTGATAATTTTCATAGAAGTTCATAAAGGAACTAAAAATAGACCATTTCTGTAGCTCAACCATATCAGTATTGGATAAATATTCAAAGGAAAATAAATATATAAGAAAGAAACTTGCATTCTTATATTTATTCTACCATTGTTCCCAACTGCCAAATTATGAAATCAATTGAGTTGACTATAAGAAAGAATGAATAAAGAAGATGTGGTACATATATGGTATAAAATATGTAATCATAAGGAGACACAGTGTGTCATTTGCAGGAAAAATAATGGAATTCAAAGACACCATAAAGAACAAGACAACCTATGCTACCATATGCTTTCCCTTATATGTAAAAGTTAGACAAAAAAGACCTTTATATTCATAGATTTGAACTTACATATATATTTTCTGTATATATATATATATATATATACATATGAAAAAATATAGAGCATAAGTCTAGCTAAAGGACTACATAGGAAGGGAAAGAGAAGGGAAAAAAGGGAAAAGATATAGAGTGAATAATTTGGGGATACATTGTATATATATATATATATATATATTTCATTAAAAACCAATGAAATTGAAGTTTTATCAGTAGGAGATATAAGGAGAGAGGAAAGATAAACAGACTCTGTTGGAAGAGCAGGTAATGGTGCTGCATTAATAAAGATGAGAGAGAATGAATATGGTTCAAATTGATTATTGGCATGTTTGAAAATAGAACAAAATGTTAAATTTATATTCACACCTGTTGAAGTTCCATCAGTCAACAGACAGGGGATAAGGGAAAGTGATAAATGCAATGGGATTGTTGTATTTTATGCCTGAATGAAAATGTCACTAAGTAAATAATTACACTTGGGCATGATTAATTGAACAGCAGTCTAAACAAATACACAGTGAGAGAACAAAGGAGAATATTCTTGGAAGAGGACCACAAGGGCTCAATAACTTTGTGCATATGATCACATAAAATAATGCTTATAGAAATGAACTCCAAGAAATGAAAACAAGAGGTTTTTTGTTGTAATGTTTGTGGTTTTTTTTTCTTTCATTGTTTTCTTTGGGTTATTCCCTTCTATCACTGTTGTTCATTTCTTTGTTTAGTATATAAGTCTATCTGACTTGGGAAGGGAAAGGGAAGCACAGAAACAGTGGGCCAAGGGGTGAACCAATTCAGCAGCGAAACCTCTAGGCACTATGTTAGAAATAAATTTTACAACTTGTGAGGGGGGGAAGTTAGGAGGGGGAAAAGTGGGAGAGATGAGGGAGGGAGTGACACTGATCAAAAGAAAATGTACTAATTACTTGACTTATGTAACTGTAACCCCTCAGTGCATCACCTTTACAATAAAATTTTACAACATTTTTAAAGACATAGACACAAGAGGTCTTTCTTTGTCATTGTTGTTTTCAATGTACTTTGTGATTTCTTTTTTCTTTTATGTTTTTCCCCTATGGTTTATCCCCTGTTGTCACTGTATTTGATTTTGGTACCCTAGGTATTGTGTATATGTTTATCTGAATTAGGGAAGGGAAGGGGAACAAAAAAAAGTTGAGACAAAGGAAAAAGGGGGAACCAATGAAACAATAATACTCACAAAACACTATGTTAGAAATAAACTGTAGAACTTGGGGGGTGAGAGGTGGGAAAGAGGGAAAAATGAGAGAGAATGTAACAAGTTCAACAAGAAATGTACTCACTATCTTATTTATGTAACTGTAACCCCTCTGTACTTCACCTTAACAATAAAAAAGATAAATTAAAAAAATCAAACAAAGCAACAAATAAACCAAAAAATAAATAAATAAAAATTGTATCCTCAAAAAAGAAAATATCACAATGAAATTCTCCTTATATTGCATGTGTATGTATAATTAATTAATTAATAATCCCCAAGAAATTCTGGCATCACATGTTTGGAACTCTGATAAAGTCACTTTATCCAGTCAGAATCATTACTAGGAAAATACATTGGTAATTCATTCCTATTTCAGGTCCTGTGGAATGAGGTGTGACTGATAGTTTCTCACCTTCTTTACACAAATTCTATCTCCTTTTCCAGTCCTCCTTCACAATTCCACCCTCTTCAGTCTTCAAACTGATCATCATCAACAAATGTGGTAGGAAAATGTTTACCGTCCTGGAACACGCCATGCATGCCAGAAGCTCATTATCTAACTTGGAAATACCTGGAAACTGAGTTTCTCATGATTCTATCTGCATTTAAGAAAGGAACTCAAAGACTAAAATTCTTCAAATGCATTTATACCTTTACTCATTTGCTCATTTACTCTATACTTTTCATAAAACAACTCAGAGTACAAAGTATACACCAGGCACGGTAATAATATCTAACAACTACATTAACAAGTAAAAGATATAATGCAAGAGATTCGTTAAAATGAGGTATAGTGGAACATGCTTATGATCTCACTTCTAGGGAGGCTCATGCAGGGGAACACTTGGGCCCAGAGATACTAAACTCTCTTGGGCAAATAGCAAGACGTTTTATTAAAGAGAAATGAAAGGAAAAAGAAAGAAGAAAAGAAAGAAAGCTAGAGAGAAAGGAAGACCATTGTCTAATTTGATATTTGGAAGCAAGTAAATTCTCAACAAAAATTCTTTGATCTGTACTTCACAAGATCCAATTTATGAGGTCAGTTCACATTCTGCTTGCATCATTTGTCAGAAATAACATTAGATCTGAAGCAATAGCAGCAATTTTGATCTAGTGAAAGACCAGACAATGTAAGAGTACAGCAGACAACTACATCTCATTTTCTCTTGTGGTACCCAGTGACAATACAGTAGTACTCACTTTCATCATTCTCTCTGCTTCTCTTCTTCCCTCCCTCTGTATCTCACCAAAAGAGAACTTTCTATTTTAAAAAATAAAGTAGCAATGAAACAAAAATAAACCTAGAGGTTCCTTCCTTGGTTTACTACATGCAGCCACAGCTGCTAATAAATTGTTAACTTTCTACAACAGTATCACCTCTATTTTATGCACACATTCTTAATTTCCACCTCAGGAATCATAAGATGGCCAGTCTGTGTTTTAAAGCAGAAGTAAATTTACTCTGTAGATTATATACAGTTTCTTGAGGACATTTTGCCTGAGATAGAGGGTAAAAATTTTCCTTTTTGTAGAGCTTTAAATGGTTTTTATTACAATTTACTTTGGTTCTTTTTCTTTTACTCTTTTAGCCACTGTGAAGTATTGTTGTTGATGTTGTCATTTGATGAAAGGAAATGCTATTCGGAGCATAAATTAAGGGTCTTATGAGGGTTTTGTTTCCATATTTTACTTTTTTTTTAGTTTTGGTTTTTGCTTTGCTTTGCTTTTATTGTGCCTGTCATATTCATTTCAGCAGCCTGACTATCTCCAGGAGACGTTGTTTTTCATCACTTCTTACATATAAATCATCTAGATAACTATATATTAGAAAGGATGATAAATTAAAACCCACCATTTCAGATCATTGTTGTGTATCTGCTGAGATGAGGGGAAGAGAAGCTGTGTGTGATGAAAGGTTTCTCAGAGGCAATGAAAAGCTATCTAAAGTGGATCTACAGGACTCATGCACCCATCCCTCTGGTTTTTGACATGAACACACTTTTTATTAGCACAATAGTGTGTATTCACAAGATGTCTAGGTATTGAAAGCTTTCTTCAGACTTTCTGAAATACCTCTCTAATGAGAAATTAAAGCTAAAAGAGTGATAGCATCAGAAAGATTTTTCTTCTACTGGCTGTAGTTTGGGAAACAAAATCCCTGAATACTCTTTTGTGACAGGACTTCTTGATTACTGGATGCTTGGAGGAATTTAATGATGAGGCCATATGGAAGACTCAATTCAGGAGAGAAATTTGGAGCCTGTTAGCTATCCTCCTCCCTGGGGAAGTACTCAATACGAAGAAGAGGGGGAGGAAGCTGTTAGGATGTGTTATCCACCTATTTGACAGTGCTTACACATTGCTTTACTTTCCAGTATCTGATTTTCATTTCTTGAGCAAGTGCACTCCAACAGACACCTGATCCAGAATTGACCCATCTGATATTTCAGCTCCTAAGTCATAAGAAAAAGAGATAGAAAGCAGGTGAAAACAGGTGAATCCAATGTGCATAGTCACACAGGAGGAATCTGACTTCAATTATAGTCAGGCCATGTTGACTTCTTGAAGAAGCAGGGAGTCTACCACTCACTGTGGATATACAACCACTCAGTCAGTGCTCAAGTTACTTTTCTTGCCTACAGAAAAGCTGGCTAACACACAGCAGCCTAGTTTGTGAACATTTAACACATACAAACTCGAATTCATGTGTATTCTCAGAATAGGTTGGGTTCTGAAGCCTTCTGCCTGTGAATGTGGTGTGACTTTGTACCTGGGGCTAATTCACAATCAGCAGAGATCTCAACTGCCACATCCATCATTGTGTTGCATTTCTGGCCTACTGCTGAAAACCCAATAGATGCTAAATAATATGTGATGAATGAATAAAAGACATTTCTTCGTGTGTCTATTGGCCATTTTTAGTTCCTCTTCAGAGAAGTCTCTCTTCAAGTCTTTAGCCCAGTTATTAATGGGGCAGCTGTTTCTTTGAGGATTTTTGTTGGGGATTTAATTTTTTTTAGTCTAAGTACATTTTGGATATGAGGCCCTTACCTATTTATAGCTAGTGAAGATCTTCTCGCAATCTGTGAACTTTCTATTGATCCTGCTTGATATGTCCTTTGCCATTCAATAGCTCTGCAGTTTCATTCAATCCCATTTGTTCAACCTTTCTTTGATTTATTGTGTTTCTGGGTAAGTATTCAAATGTTTTTTTCTTTCATGCGATTGTTTCTAACATATTTATAAGATGATTTCTTGTTGCTTTGTATGTCCCTCTCCCACGGTTTAACCCCTGCTTTCACTGTATTTGATGTTGGTATAATTTGAAGAGGGGAAGGGGAAAAACAAATGGTTTAAATAGGGATACAGGTGGACCCATTGCAACAATGATATGTACAAGATGTTATGTCAAAAACGAACTTTACAATTTTGGTGAGGGTGAAGGATAAGGTGAAGGGATGGGGGAGGCTATGAGAAGGGATGGGAAGGGGAAACAAAGGAGGAGGCAACAATGCTTGATAAGAAATGTACGCATTTGCGCTGGGAAGGTGGCTCAATGGTAGAGCGCTTGCCTTGCATGCCTGAGGCCCTGGGTTTGATTCCTCAGCACCACATAAGCAAAAAGAAAAAAGCCGGAAGTGGAGCTGTGGCTCAAGTGGTAGAGCGCTAGCCTTGAGCTGAAGAGCTGAGGGACAGCGCCCAGGCCGAGTTCAGGCCCCACGACAGGACGCCCCCCCCCACAAAAAAGAAATGTACGCATTATATTTCCCATGTAATTTTAACCCCTCTGTACGGTATATTCACAATAGAAAGAAAGAAAGAAAATTTCAGCCTGTGCCAAAGAGCCCTAGAGTTTCTCCTAGTCCTTCCTGTAATGTTTTCAGGGTGTCTGCTATTACTTCAAAGTCTTTGATCCATTTGGAATTGATTCTAGTGCAGGGTGATATATAAGGATCTAGTTTTAGTTTTCTATAGGTGTTTAACCAATTTTGCCAGCACCATTTACTGAAGATGCAGGCTGTCTTTCTTCCATTCTATGTTTTTGGCTCGCTTATCGAAGATTAGGTGGGCACAGGTCTGTGGGTTCATTTCTGGGTTTTCAGTTCTATCCCACTGGTCCTCAGGTCTGTTCTTGTGCCAGTACCAAGCTGTTTTGAGTACTATGGCTTTGGGGAACAGTTTGAAATTTGGTATTGATATACCTACAACACTGTTCTTCCAGCTAAGGATCATTTTTGCTATTCAGGGTCTTTTATTGTTCCATATGAATTTTTGGATTACTTCTTCTATTTCCTTGAAGAATGAGATTGAGGTATTGATAGGTAATGCATTGAATTTGTACATAGACTTTGGCAGCATTGTTATTTTCACGATGTTAATACTCCCAATCCAGGAGCAAGGGAAGCTTTTTGACTTCCTTAGTTTTGCTTTAATTTCCTTTTTCGGGTTTTTTTAAGTTTTCACCATAGAGGTCCTTCACTTCTTTGGTTAAGTTAATTCCTAGGTATTTTTTTTGGTAGGGCTATTACAAAAGGAGTTGCTTTCCTGATTTCAGCTCCACTTTTCTCATTGTTAGCATACAGAAAAGCCATTGATTTTTGAGGGTTAATTTTATACCCTGCTACTTTTTTAAAGTTTTGAATCAGCTCAAGTAACTTGGGAGTGGAGTCCATGGGGTTCTTTAAATATAAGATCATTTCATCTGCAAAGAGGGAGAGTTTTACTTCATCTTTCCCTATTAGGATCCCCTTTATTTTTGTATCTGTCTTATTGTTCTAGCTAGGTATTCTAGTACTAAATTGAAGAGGAGTAGAGAGAGCGGACATGCTTGTCTCGTTCCTGAATGTAGTGGAAGTGGTTTTAGCTTTTTGCCATTAGTTATAATGCTGGCTGTAGGAGAAACCACTAATTTTCATTGGCTTCTTTTTTTTAAATTTTTTTCTTGATATATATTTTTATGGTAAAGATACTATACAGAGGGGTTACAGTTACATGAGCAAGGTAATGAGTCCATTTCCTTTTTTTATTTTTTATTTTTTTTTTTTTTTTTTTATTTTATTTGTGAACATACTGTACAGAGTGGTTACAATTACATGGGCAAGATAATGCATACATTTCTTATCATTGGCTTCTTTTATCAAATTCTCATGTAGGCCTGGTGAAAAGAGTGTTCTTTCTCTCTGCTGACATGTTGGAAGTCCTTACACCTTGACACAGCACAGGACAAACTACCCTAAGGTTCTGTTTTCAGAGATCACTTGGCAATCTTCTCTGTAACTGGAAGATGCAAATATGTTTTTACACAGTGATCTTACCGCTGTCATTTAGCATTCTGCAGTATGTCCCCCTGACAGTCATTTGCAGTATAAATTCGAGTCACATCCCAGCAATTTTGTGATCACTCTTACTGTAAAGTCACCTTGTAGGCTGCCTCTGCCAGGCTGTGATAATTTTTCAACTTTATCATGAAGCTGATTTGTTTTCCATTTGCTTGTTGATGAATTTTCTTGTTAACCAGAGCTATTTGTTCAGTGGCTAGTAATAAGTTCAGGGAATCCTTTACAGAACAAATCTTGTAAGCCAACAGAAGTAACAGGTAAAACGAATGAGACCCAGCTCTCATTGTTCATTCCACAGCTTCTGTTCCAGAACTTATCAATTTATTTAACTGATAAGAGTAGCTAGTTCACAACAAAATCTTGGAGCATGAAAAACAATACATCTGTGTCCATTACTTATTCATCCCCAAGTCACATGAATGAAAAACGTTCACTATTAACACCAGAACAGCAATGTTTTATGACAATTGTGCCATTGCTTCCTTTATCATTCACCCCACAGGGTGCTGCATGCAGAAAACAAATGTCAGCTGGGTAATTAGTTATTAGGAACGCCTCTCCCAGAGCACAGGTATGGGAACTGGAGCAACTAGCCTGTGACTTTTGGCATCTACATTCTAGAAACTACACACTGGAGCTAGACTACTCAAAGTAGTCTACAACTATTAATACATTCTATAAGTCAATGGTGCCATGATCGACACCCCACATTATTTAACTTAAGTCATCATTCCACAGTGACACAATCACATTAAGTCAATATTTAGAATTAAAAATATAAAGTTATTGTTTCATATCCTCCCAAATTACTCCCTGTTAAGGTTTGTGTGGAGTTAAGTCCTTTGCAAATTGACCAAGATTTATTACGCATGCATATAAACCTATATGTAGATAGCTATAGATCCATGTATACACTTACACATAATGTACATATGTATAATTATATTCACATTATACATATAACTTAAGAAACTAACGCTCCATCTGCCATATTCTGGTTTTACCTTCTAATTACCTACCATGAAACATAAATCATTATTCTTCCCACACTGATTTTATTTGTTTTCTCTGATCAGTTTATTTTTCTTATTATACAGGTGATAAAATGTAATTTGACTATATCTTTAATACTACATTATTTTCCTCAAAATCAGATGATTTTAATTTTAAGGTATCATCATCACATTAGTTATATATGTTGTTTCTCAAAAGCTTATTTAAGTAACATTGGGGAAATATCACTCACATAATTGCCTATATAGTACTGATCAATTTGATTTAAAAATTTCACATTCTTGGAGAAGTGCCAGTGATTCACACCTATATTCCCAGAGAGGCTGAGATCCAGAGAATCACAGTTCAAAACCAGCCTGAAATGTAAACTACACAAGATTCCATCTCCAAAATAATCAGAAAAAACTCATTGTGCAGATATGGCTCAAGTGGTAGAGAAACAGATGAGAAAGCAAGCAGATCAAGCCTGAGGCTCTGAGTTTGAGTTCAGGCTAAATGAAATCACACTCGTGTTTGTGTGTGTGTGCTATGCCTTGGAGTCTGAGAGCACAGAGTCAGTCTCTGCATAAGAAGGGACCTCTAAGGCCTGGGGAGCTCCTGTCAGAATAAGGCACAGGTGGAGTGGGGTGGATATAAAAGCTGAATGAGCCAAGCCCAGGGAACAAGGTGGAACTGAATAATAAAATAATCCCAAGGGAACTCCACAGCTTTTGTAGAACATGAGGTCCCCTGTCTGGGAAAGTAAGAGTATTTCCAGATTACAAGGAAGCCATGTTACATTGAGCAAGGTCAATGTGATTAGGTCTCTTCCATTATTTATAAGTCTGTGTGCAATTACTATAAATCGGAGGGGTTCTGTATGTTCTATTAGCATTCACTGTAGTGTTATATTTGATCCTCATGATGCATGCATCTGTTTTCACAGAAAATTTTAGTCATTAAACCAAAAATACATGCACTGCGCTTTGACATTAATCAAGAGAAAGAGCAAAATAATTTTGGCATACTGAATTTTTTTAAAGAGCATGAGGTGATGAATATCATAATCATTTTTATTTTCTATATTCTACTTATGGAAGTCAAAATTTTAAAGCACTGTAGCTCACATTGTTGATTTGATTCATTTTTTAATTGTTGCTTAGGATGGCCACTTAAACACACCACTCCTCCGAGTCATGTCAATGTTTGTGGTTAAATGAGTCAATTGTTAAATTAGCTATAGCTCTGAAATACAGAAATGAACAATGAGAGAATGTTCTCTAATTTGCATGACTAACATTTTCACATTGGTGGGGAGTTATCATAGAGCATCTGCTTCAGACACATAAAGTTTAATTAAAATATCAAACTAGCAGAATCATTGTGGAACAAATATCAACACAGGAAACCATCCATTAATTATATCATAAATTGTTAGCCAGAGGTAAAAATTATATTCCAAGTCATTCACATTGACTGACTCATTCTACAGAAAGCTAAAAATTATTTTTAAGATCATGTGTTCTCTGAAAATAGAGATGAGAAAATCTTTTTCCTGATTTATTACTGGGTTTTGTCAGATCCATATAAAATACAATTCAATAATAACCTTTTACTCAAAGGAAATAAGAATATGGGATTCAGAACAATGGATTAAGTTAGAGGACTGGACAGATGTCTTTGGAATTTTGCCCTAGAATATAAGAAGGCAGTGGAAATAAACACTTGACAGCCTTGACCTCCCAGGATGGAAGATGTCCATGCAAGGGTGAGGGTCAGAGAAGCAATCGGCTCTGCCATGAGGCAACCCACCCAGGCAGAGCTCCAGCTTAATGACCCATAGAAGGCCTGGCAACACAGAGACACAGCTCAGATCTTGAGTTTTTCTCATGGGCACTGAGCATAGTGTGTCACAAAGAAGTCATATCCATACTCTTCCTTCTTAAATTTGTCATGTAGTCATGGCCACAGAGGCATCAGGCCACACTGTGAGGTGGGAGTCTAATAGCAATACCCTGGTAGATGCCAGCTGCCATTGTGGCTAAGAGATGCCAGCCTTCTGGAAATGTACTCAGTAACATCTCACTTCTCAAGCCTGGCATCATGGCCTCCCATCCACCTAACACCATGATTTTTTACTTGTTGATGCTCAAAATTGATTTGTGTCTTGATAAGGAAATGACTAATAGTTAATTAAGAAAAGATAAAATTTTATGAAAGGTAGCAGTAAAAGTCTCAACCAGATGAGTCCTATTCAATATTAACCTAGCCATTAAAGAATGAGTCTCACTGATGTTCAGTTGTATGCTACACATCCTGTCCTCTAGCTGAACATTACTGATAAACACAGATTAATATATTGACATCCATCTCTAAGATTTGGCTCACATCAGTGGCTGGTTTTGTTGCCTAATGCACCCCTGTGCTTCTTGTCCACCTGGGAAACTCTTTGTCTGACTTTAATATCTAGTTTACTTGTCAAAGAGCATGTTAGTGCTTCTTGTGTGCTCCTATAGAATTTTCAAAACCAGACTCTGACACAGTCCTTAGCAAATCCCTTAATACATATGGGGCATATATAGGTACAAATATGTTTTTTGATTATGAATTCCATGTAAAAGAGACTAATATACAGATAGTTCATGTAATAAGGTCTTCATTAGAGCAATCCTTACCTTTACTGATTCTTTATTTAGACTAAGAGTAACCCTGAGGAAAAAGAATATTTCTGTTTCTTTAGAGATTCCAACAAATCTCTCTTCCTAAGAATGAACAAAGTTCCTCTTCTAATCTACAATGGGAGTATCAGACTATCTCGTTAAACATATTGGGAACACATGAAGGAGAAACCACATTAACTCTTCCAGAGGTCCTCAAGGATTTAGCTACCTTCGAAGGAGTCTGTGCAATGGAAATGTAGGATGTAGATGAATTCTAGACTATTCACTTTGCTCATTGGGCTATAACGTTGCCAAGAGCAATAACCTAAGGATAAAGACACAGTTCTGGGTCAAGTATAATCTTTTCACTTTGTGAACACAGTACATATGATTGGCTCACAAAAATAGGTGCCTATTTTAGAACTGCAATTATAGCTATTGACAACACACAATATTTTTCCACCACTAGAACAATAAATGTTCTTTCTTGGCGCAAGAAGCAAAGGAGAGCCTTGTCTTTGACACATAAAACGTGGCAAGTACTGAACAAACAGAGAGCAGAGCATTTTACAAGGGAAAACACTTAGGGAAAGTGAGAGCTATAATCTTCATGGTGACATGTGATTTTTTTTCTGCTGATAGGTTCATGACAAATCCATTTCAAAGAAGGTCTCTGCAAGTAGTAAGTTTGCAGATAGTTTGAAGTATTCTGTGTAATCATCCAAGTCCCAATATTTCCTCAGAACTGGTCATGTACATTGCTTTTGTTCACTATAAGGAATTTTGTTGTTGTTTGGGAAAAAGTGATTGTAGTTCCATGGAATTTGGAATGTGTGAAAACTCACAGGAGGATCATTCAGAATGGCCTAGAAATTGTTCTTTAGTACATGCTATACACCTTTCAGAGCAATTTATATGCTCATACTCATAATTCCTTTGCCCCTACTCTTTTTAACCTGACAACCTCATGAAATTAGTTTACTCTTACGTTTTCAACAATATTTGCTCAGGTTCAGTCCCTGTTCCTATTCCCTTCTATGTTTACTTAACTGGCTTGATGATCTTACTTAGTTGCAAAATACTTGCCTGACCATGGATCTTAATTAATGCCTCTAACCTACATTTCATTACCTGATATCCAGACTCATCTGTCCTCTAGCCACTCAGCTTCATATGCCTGCCATATAAAATTCTCAAGCTGAATATTTCTGCAGCTAATTTTTCCAAAACCTGTGTTATCTTTGATCATTCTCCCTATTGACAGCAATAACATCTGTCTCATTACTCAGGCCAGGAAATATAAGAAACCCTGACTGGTTTCTTTATCTGAATCCGACATCTAGTTCAGCCAATCAGTTTGGCTTTATGTTCAAAATATAAATGCAGAGAACCAAATATTCCAAAAATATGTATGCAAGAGGACAAAGCTTACTACACTGAGATGAATGTTGAATGTTGCAATGTCTACTTCATTATTTACCAAATATTTCTTCATAAATAATATCTATTCCAAGGTGACATTTAACAAGTTACCACAAAAGGGTAATATGAAGGATTTTTTTTTTGGGTCTGGTCGTGGGGCCTGAACTCTGAGCCTGGGCGGGGTCCCTCAGCTCTTCAGCTCAAGGCTAGCACTCTACTACTTGAGCCACAGCGCCACTTCTGGCTTTTTTCTTATGTGGTGCTGAGGAATCAAACCCAGGGCCTCATGCATGCAAGGCAAGCGCTCTACCACTGAGCCACCTTTCCAGCCCCAATATGAGGGATTTATAAATTATTTTCTAAGTGAACAATAATTTGCTTTTAAAAAAATGAACTTTGGCCAGAAAAACAATGTTGCACAATTGACTGAAGATAGGCTATTCATGCAATTTATTCAATTTTTGTGAAAATAATGAAGGACATAGCTTTTTGTTTTGGTTTGCTTTTCATGTTTTAACTTGTATTTGTTTGTTTGCTGGTACAAGTATTTAAACTCAAACTTTATATTTTCACTTGACTTTTTCTTTCACAGCCAGCAGCTAATTATGCCTCCAAGATTAAAAAAAAAAAAAACAAGAAAGTACTCATTTATTTGATACCATTTCTTGATATCTAAATATTTGTTTTCCATTTCTTTCAGTTGACTAATAAAAGTACATATTTATATTCTAAAATAAAGATACTTCTATTTTCTGTATTTATAAAACACATTTAATATGAGATAGAGGTCCAAAACAGTGGACAGTCTATTATAATGAATGTACTTCATATTCTATAAAAATAGAGTGAAGCTGGGCGCTGGTGGCTCATGCCTGTAATCCTAGTTACTCAGGAAGCTGAGATCTAAGAATTGTGATTCAAAGCCAGCCTAGGCAGGAAAGTCCATGAAACTCTTACCTTCAATTAAATGGAGCTGTAGCTCAAATTTGTAAAACACTAGCCTTGAGCACAAAATCTCAGGGACTGTGCCAAGGCCTTTAGTTGAAGTCCCAGGACTGCACACATACACACATGCGCGCGCACGCGTGCGCGCACACACACACACACACACACACACACACACACAGAAGTTAAATAGCCTAAAAACATACTCTCATTTAGCAAACATATATTAAACATAGAATGTTTAAGAATGTTCTAGACATTGATGATTCAAATTTATCAAACCAAATGTAGTTTCTATTCCTCAATGGAACTTACAATCAAGGACAGTTAGCAGGTCATTATATCACATTGTAAAATCTGCAGAGATAGATGTGGCCCAAAATGTCATTGAAACAACAACAAAAAAAATGGAAACCTGCAACCAAGTACAAGAAGTCACAAAAGGCCTATAGAGAAAGACAGCCAGGTCCCATCTGAAGAATGAGTTGGAAGAGTCAGCTGATCAAGAATGAGATATTAGTATTTTTTGAGATACTGTTATTTGAATCATAAGAAATCACTATGTGTGCCAAGGAGAAAAAAAATTAATGAAGCATCTGAAGCTAGGGAAGTGATTCAAAGTCAGGTCTAAGCTGGCAAACAACACTGACATTGTAGAAGAGGATGAACAATCTAATGTGGGTTTCAGAAAGATTGATCTTCCTGTGATGGGAAGAAGACACTGACAAGGAATAAGATCAGAAAAGCATAGTTAAAAATAGTTGGCATAATCTTGGAAAGAAATTATAGCATTATGAAAGAAAAGAAGAAAATATAAAAAGTAGATAAGACACATTCTATAATTTTAGATAGATGCCAAGTAGAATTGGCAGCATGGTACATTTTAAATTCTGAAAACAAAAAGTCACTCAGTAGCACTTGTTGAGCACGTATGATCAAAGTATGCAAATCGTCATCTGGTAACTAAGGCACCAAAAAGGTAAGTAAGGTCATACAGATAATTACCAGCATATTTGAATATAATATAGGTTTTCTGATCCAGACATTAAAGTTCAATGTTTGATTTATAAGAATGTTCCACTTAACTTAAAATAATGAATTCATAGTTATTCATGTAGAATGTTAACAAGGTAGGTTATGACTATCATGTTGAAAGTGTGTTTAATTCTGATATACACCATTCATATTTTACTAATGTAATTTGGTTGAGCACCTTCTCCCTCCCCACCCAAATAGTCTAAGTCCTTTTGAACCAGTCAGTGTATCTGTAACTAAGAACAGCCTAATACTACCAAACACCACCTCTGCCCATGCCAATCATTTCTTAATTCCATTAGCAAACAAATTCATCATAGATATTAGCCTGCTCCCTTGAATAGAAACTTCCTGAAATAATGATAAAGATAGCAAAATCATGAATAAAATATGAGTCAGTATTGCAAGTTATAAAGTTCTTTTATCAGATCTGCAGGCTCCTGGTGCTGGCAGAGGTGGCATCTCACCTGAGGTGACAGAGATGAATGATGACGCTGATTAAGAACAGGAGTGAGGACCAGTTTAGCACCTCAGGTTGAATTCTATTGGCACTGTTATGAGATAGATCCAAATAAGATGTGTTAATTTTTCTGTGTTTTCTCAGAGTTCAGGTGTGAAAAGAGGTGTCTGTGGAGCAGAAAGCATGAAAAAAACATTAACATAAAATAAATCTTTTCAAAGTACAAAGAATTTTTGGTTTAATTTAAACCTTCTTTGGAACTAATATAAATATTTTTTATTTTGCCTAAAAGAGTGAGCCATGAAAAATTCTGAGAATTTGTTGGGTTCCTGTGCAGTGGATGGAGGAAAAGTAGATTATGACACTATAAAACACTGGAGGTAGAGCAGGTGATATAGAGTTTAACATATGGCACATAGGTCTATGGTTCTGGGTTGAATTATCCTGATACAGCTATAAATATCTTGGAGTGGTTCTGCTGAATCTCTACAAATTCATCCATGATTTACACACTACAGACAGATGGTCAATTTTGAAAGGGAACAAAGTCATATTGAAAAGATTCAACGCAAGCAACCTTCTTACTTACCCTGGCACTGTAGAGAAATGGAGTATTGAGATTTGCTTTGAATGACAAGATCTCCCCAGAGATAGAGGGTGCTTTCATGGAGCTTCATTGGGAAAACCACACTTTTGTAAGCATGCAACTGTTCAGAGTCTTGGATTCAAAGAAAAGAAAAACTCATTGACTTTTTTAAATTTTGAATGTGCGATTTTTTTCTCCTTCAATTGGAATCTTTGTATTCAGCAGGTACAATAATCATAGATGGCAGGTAATGAGAACACATTTTTAAAGTAATACCAGCATGGTCACAATCAAGGTCAAGAGTAATGCCCAGTCTGCTGCATTTAACTTTGCCATTTAATCCTTTCTTTTTCTCTTTTGTGATGTTGAGGATTGAATCTAGAGGTTTGCAAGTTCAGTCACATGAGCTGTGCCCCAAATTCTTTTGTTTTTGTTTTCGTTTATTCTGTTTTCCTGATACCTTTGCCCAGGATGGCCTCAAACTTGCATTTCTCTTAACTCTGCCTCCAAATTGGATGGGATTGAAGGTGTGTTCTGTGACACCTGACTTGTCACTTGATGTTTTCAGAAGCTCTAACAAGTACCATTAATTATCCTCAGTCTGAGAAACTAAATAACTTCACCTGGATGCTTATCCGTTCAACAGGATTTGTGTAGTGTCTGGCTTGTGCCAGACTTTACAATGAGTAAAGTAGCACTGAAACTGTTGCCAGACCTGGATTTGATCATTTTAGTCAGTCTTCTACTCAGTTCTCCATAGTTAACACCATTAGGAAAGTTTAACATCTTTGAGAAATTTTTCTAAACTCTAAACTCTTTAAAACTCAATTTCCTTGTTTTCTCATTTATAAACAGAAAACTTTCGTATTCACCTCATAGCTTGTAAGATAATGTGCAGAGGGTTATGATATGCGCCTTTAAACAGAATTCTTTATATGTACTGTGTTCCAAAAGAAAGGGAACCCACTGTAATTAGATCAGACTTAACATCTTTCTGATGCTAAACAACTATGTGAAGTCACAGCATTATTTAAAGCTCATTACATCTATTTTGACCTAATTCACGATTTCCTCCATTTTACCTGCAGAAGAGTACTCTGAGTTACTTGTTCTTATTCTTATTCATATATGTATATGTTTTCTTCTCAACATGTTATCACCACCACTATTCTCATCAAGGTAATGGCCACAGGCAAGGGAAGGCGGAGCCAATTTTGGTGTAGGCACAGATAAAGCCTTCTCTCTCCAGGTCTCTTAGCAACATTTCCTATACCTGGATAATTTTTTTTGATAGCTTGTCTGGTCTTGAGGAAAATAAAAATTTCATTGTTCCTTTCTAGTCAGTTAAATCCAACATAGTCTACAAAAGGGTAACTCTTTGGCTTAGCTTGTGATCCAGGTTAACTTACTAGACCAAAATGCCAAGAAACAATAACTGTGATCTGCTCTGCTGTCCTTGTGCATGGATTACTCTTAGGGACTTCACACCAAGGAAGACAGGCTAAGCAAAGGCCAACTCATGTTTCTGATCAAAGGCTATCCTCTTCTTCCATTTTGTGTATCCATAGCAGAAAACTGACACTGCATAGTTTAAAAGGAACAGAAATTTATTTGGCTTACACTTTTGAAAACTGGAAGGAGAGAGCTAGGTGCTGATGGCTCATACCTGTCATACTAGCTATTCAAGAAGCTGAAATCTGAAAGCCAGTCCAGAGAAGGAAAATCCATGAAATTCTTATCTTCAATGACCATCAAGAAGCCAAAAGTGCAGCTGTGGTTCAAAAGGTAGAGCTCTACCCTTGAGGGATAAGTTCCTTGGCCGTGAGTTTAAGCCTCAGGACCAGTACACACACACACACACACACACACACACAGATGGACAGTGAAAGTGCAGAATCTAGTTCCTCCATTGCAGAAGTGGGAAGAGCAAGAGTGAAAATGCAAGAGAGCTAACTTGTTTTTGTACTATCCTACTCTTGAGATAATTAAACCTATTTACATTGGGCCCTATCTTCTGGTACTATTGCCTTAAAGTTTAAGCTTCCACATATCAACATGGGGGGAAATATTCAAACCATAGCAACCGCCATCCGACTGTCCTATTATTATTTCAATTTCATTTGCTATTTTAATCAATTATTTCTCCTTTATTCATAATGTGTAATATGTTAGAGGAAGAACACAGCAGTTTAGCTTTCTAAATATTTAATGACTTTAGTGACTGCTCCACTTACAAAAAAATTTACTAAAAACAAATTAATATTAACTCATTTTTTCTAATTAGAAAAACTACCTAATGTAGACAATGTCGAGGAAACATTTGTCTGAGTAATTTATAGCACTTAAATACTATTCCATTTTTGTAGTATGTATTCATACTTTTCACTGATTTGCAATGGACTTTTCCATAGTTAATCTCAAATAGAGGTTTTGGGCTCATGGGCTTCTTTAACCAATATTAATTAATCTCAAACTGAGGGATTTCTTTTCATTCCTAAAATAGTTATAATGTAGTAATGCTTATTTGTGAGTACTTGGGATTGGCTAAATTAAAAAAATGTTGTATTCAGTGAGGGTTTAATGGAGGTATGAGGAAATAGTTTCCTACTTAGGCCTTGAGTAAACAAAATAATGTTGTTATTTTGGTTAAAATTACCTTCTCATTAGAGAGACTATGCTGACATAAGCTCTATTGCAATTGTGACAAATTTCAATTTTACAATCAAGTATTATTAGCCTTGTGGGTTTTTCAAGCAAGCTGTGAGATTTCATAGTGTTACTTAGAGCTGAATAATCAAATGGCTATAACCCAAAATAGGCAAGAACTTTTAAATGGTATTCTTGATTCAGTGTTTCTAAATTATTATTTTTAAGAAAGCTCAGAAAATGAAAGTATTCAGAACATAGATTCTACTCTGACAAGGAAGATGTTCAAATACCATTATCATGATAAATTCATTGATGTACTAGTAATAGCCATATCAGTCTGTGATTGTGATATCTATTATTATAATAGCATTTATTATATGCTTGTAACATGATAAGCAGACTAGAATTAAGTTAAACTTGAGAGATGTAATAACCAGTCTGATGGGCAAATTTGGGCCTCTATAATACATTGATGCAGGGATAACCTAATGCTACCTGGTCATAAAGCTAGGACAATTTTTATACAATAACTTAATTGTCAAACATATTACCTCCCTAGCTAAAGAATCTGAAAACAAACACTTCTTCAAGTATAGATTGAAGTTTAAGCAATGTCTAGAAATTACCATATTTATTATCTCATTAAACTTTCCCATACCTCAGAGGCAAGACATGATTACCTACTTTCTGGGGAATAAGTGGGGCTATGTACCTATGTACCTATGAATTGACTCTTATCACTTGTTTGTATGAGGCAGGATCAAGATACATACTCAGCAGTTGGGAAGGTGGTTCAGTGGTAGAATGCTCACCTGGACTACATGAAGCCTCAGGTTGGATTCTTCAGTACCACATACACAGAAAAAGCCAGAAGTGGCACTGTGGCTCAAGTGGTATATCGCCAATGTTGAGCACAAAAAGGCTCAGTGACAATACCCAGGCCCTCAGTTCAAGACCAAGGAATGTCAAAAAAATACAAAGATATATACTCAGGTATGACTGCTTTTGGAACTGGATTCTGTCTGCTGCCCCATGTAACTTTCAATAAGGGTGTGGTTATCAAGCAGTCTGAAGTGTCTAGGTTTCTTGAAATGGAGCTGACACTCATTTCAGAGAATAGATGTGGCAGGTTATTCAAATGGTTGCAGAGTAATGACAGCCAATCATCCCAAGTGCATGAAGAAAAGATAGATATGGAACTTGTAGGAGATGGTAAGGAACTCACTGAAGAAACATGTTTACTTTTCTATCATCCCTGCACACCAAAAGGAATGGTAACACACAGGGGGGAGAACCATGAGGATCACAGTTATGCATGACATTTGTCCTCTACATCCATCACAGCAGATCAAGAGGTAGCCAAACACTGAATTTCTGCTGTTTCCCTGTATGCAAACACTTGCGCTGTGTCTGGTTAACCAGCACAAATTTGGCACCTAGCCATGTTTTCACCAGCTACCTCCATGTGAATTGTAATCTAAGTTGTTATTTTTCAGTCTGATGATGTGAAGCCTGGGAATGAACCATATACTCGGATACAGAAGCTACCTTTACCTGTGTAGAGACCTACTCTATTCTGAGTGAATTTGGAGCCTTGAGGTAATTTCCCCTGGCTCAGCTGTAGGACCTGTTCAAAAGGCAGACATGATGCAGGCCTCAGAATTTAAATACTCAGTGGAGGTGTCCCGAGGAAGATGGTGAAGATGGTGGAGGAAAAGCTAGACGCTAAATAAGCTCTCACATAGAAAGCAGTTTTAATGTTCCAGTGAACAGACCTAGGCTAGAGGATCATAAGAAGTGTGCCATCACATGTGTGAATGTTGTTTGTTTTTTAAAACTCTCTTTTGACCTTTTGGTCCTTTTTCTAGTTTGCCTCTTTCTTTTTTTCGTGACAAAATTGCTGTTCTGCTCATGCCCAGATATATACCCAACATCGATTTGAAGCCATCAAACACAACCAATTAGAAGGAAAGGAAATAAAAAAAACAAAGTAGAAAGTCTTGACAGTAGGTTAGACCATACAGAAGATCGAATCTCTGGGATTGAAGACAGCCTAGATATTATAGAGAAAGAACAAACAACTATCCAAGACAAATCTAAGAAATATGATAGATCTATTCAACATTTAGAAGACACCATCAGAAGGCCTAATCTGAGGATAATGGATGTAGAGGAGCACCTAAAGACAGAAGTTAATGGTCTAGGAAATTTGTTTAACAGGATCCTAGCAGAGAATTTCCCAAACATACAAAAAGATAGGCCTATGCAGATACAAGAAGCTTTTAGAACCCCAAATAGACCAGTCCAGAACAGGACATTAAACATCACATTGTAATTCACACAGAATCAATTCAGACTAAGGAAAGGATCCTTAAAGCTGTCAGAGAGAGATGATCAATCACCTATAAAGGGAAACCAATTAGAATAACCTGAGATTTTCAGCAGAGAAAAAGCAAGAAGAGCCTGGAATGATGTATGCCATGCCCTAAAGACAAACAACTATCAACCAAAAATACTGTACCCAGCTTAATTCTCCTTCATAACGGAAGGTCAAATAAAAACCTTCCATAGCAAAGAAAAACTGAAACAATATATCTCCACCAAACTATGTCCTACACATAGAAAACCAACAAGACAACAAGAAAGGCCAAGAAACCACACCCAAACTAAGAATCCAAGAACCATAGGAAGAACCCAGCTGCCCCAAGAAGGTGGATAACATGAGGAACTACCAAACACTGCTCACTCCAATCTCTCAACAGTAATTGACTTAACTCTCCGAATAAGCGACATACCTAGTTGGATTAAAAAGCAAGATCCTTCTATCTGCTGCCTTCAAGAGTCACACCTTGCCCCCTTGCCCATAAAACAAACATATTTTGAAAGTGAAAGGCTGGAATAAAATCTACCAAGCAAAGGGCCCCCATAAACAGGCAGGAGTTGCAATCCAAATATCAGATAAAATAGACTTCAAATTAAAATTAGGGAGAAGAGATAATGAAGCTCACTACATACTAATTAAGGGATCTCCCCTTCAGGAGGATATTACAATTCTAAATACCTATTCACCAAACAGTGGAGCTCCCAAATTCACCCAAGAAACATTACTTTCCCTCAAATCTCACATAGATCCAAAGACATTAATTGTCAGGGACTTTAACACACCACTATCCCCACAAGATAGATCAACCTGGCAAAAACTCAATAGAGAAACCACAGACCTAAACAACTGCAAATATCAACTAGATTTAACAGATATCTAACAAATATTTCACCAAGCATAAGAATACATGTTTTTCTCAGCAGCACATGGAACTTTTTCCAAAATAGACCACATTTTAGGCCACAAAGCAAACTTCTCCAATTTGAGAAACATTGATGTTGCATTCTCTCAGACCACAAGGGAATAAAATTAGAACTCAACACCAAAAGCCACCAAACAAAGTCCTGTAACACATGGAGCCTGAACAACACACTGTTGAATCATCAGTGAGTCATGGAAGACATTAGAAAGGAAATTCAAATATTCATGATATTCAACAAAAATGAACACACAAATTACCAGCTCCTATGGGACACAGCAAGGCAGTACTCAGAGGCAAGTTTATAGCTTGGAGTTCCTACATCAACAAATTGAAGAGATCTGAAACTAACAATTTAATGAGACATTTGAACCTCCTTGAAAAAGAGCAACAAGCTAAATCCGAATCTAGTAGACGGAAAGAAATAAATTAAAATTAAATCAGAATTAAATGAATTGGAATCCAAAAAACACATAGAAAAAATCAACAAAACAAAGTGTTGGTTCTTTGAAAAAATTAATAAAATTGACAGACCCTTAGCAAATCTTATCAGAAAAAGAAGAGAACACAGTCAAATAAACTCAGAGATGAGAATGGAAACCTCACCATAGAAACAATCAGGATTCAGAACTTTATAAGGGAATACTTCTCAAACCTTTATACTAATAAGTTGGAGAACCTGGAAGAAATGGACGATTTCTTAGCAAATATGGACATGCCAAAACTAAACCAAGATGAGTTAAACCAACTTAACAGGCCCATCTCAAGCACTGAAATAGAAACAGCAATAAGAGAACTTACATCTAAGTAAAGTCAAGGACTGGATGGATTTACAGCAGAATTCTATAAGGCCTTCAATGGTGAACTCACACCAATACTCCTCCAACTCTTCAATGAAATTGAAAGAGAAAGTTCACTGCTGAACTCTTCCTATGAAGCTATCATAACCCTCAACCCAAACCAGGCAGGGACTCATCAAAGAAAGAAAGTGAACTACAGACACGTTTCTTTGATGAACATTGATGCAAAACTTCTCAACAAAATTTTGGCCAATCAACTTCAACGACTCATCAAAAAAATCATACACCACGATCAAACAGGATTCATTTCAGGGATGCAAAGCTGGTTCAATATATGCAAATCAATTAATATAATTCATCACAAGAGCAAGCATAAGAACCACATGGTTATCACAATAGATGCAGAAAAAACATTTTACAAGATCCAACACCCCTTTATGATGAAGGCTCTAGAAAAATTAGGAATCCATGGAACATTCCTCAATACAATAAAGGCTGTATATGACAAACCTGCAGCCAGCATTATACTCAATGGTGAAAAATTAATGCCATTTCCTCTAAAGTCAGAAAGGAGACAAGGATGTCCACTCTCTCCACTTCTCTTCAATTTAGTATTAGAATGCCGAGGTACAGCAGTAAGACAAGGTGCAAACATAAAGAATATCCAAATAAGGAAAGATGAAGTAAAACTCTCCCTCTTTGCAAATGACATGATCTTGTATTAAAAGAATCCCACGGACTCTACTCCCAAATTACTCGAGCTGATTTGAAACTTTGGAAAAGTAGCAGGGTACAAAATTAGCCCTCAAAATCAACAAAAATATTTTTTTGAAAAGACTTAAAGAGAAAATTCTCTGAAGATCAAATAAGAATGGCCAATAGACACATGAAGAAATGTTCAAAGTCTCTAGCCATAAAAGAAATGAAAATCAAAACAATATTGAGATTCCACCTCACCCCAGTTAGAATGACTATAATCAAGAACTCTAATAACAACAGATGCTGGAGAGGGTGTGACTAGAAGGGAACTCTACTGCATTGTTGGTGGGAGTGTAAATTTATTCAATGATTTTGGAAAGTAGAATGGAGGTTCTTCAAAAGACTCCACAAAAAGCTCCCCTATTACCCAGAAATCCCATTTTGGGGCATTTACCCAAATGATCACAAACAAGACTATACTAAAATCTGCCAGCACAACTGTTTATTGTAGCATTATTTACCATAACTAAGATATGGAACCAACCCCGATACCCCTCAGTAAATGAATGGATCAAGAATATGTGGTATATATACAGGATGGAATTCTATGCCTCCATCAGAAAGAATGACATTGCCCCATTTGTTAGGAAATGGAAAGACTTGGAAAATATTATATTAAGTGAAGTAAGCCAGGCCCAAAGAAACATAGTCTCATTGGTTTCCCTTATTTGCAATAACTAGTATGTGTATGAGACAAGCACAAAAGACTAGATAAGATGATGTTAAACAAAATGAATCCCAAGATAGGGAACAAGTATTTTCTTTCTTTCTTTCTATTGTTTCTAAGGTATTTATAAGGTACCATATGATTTTTTTTGCTGTATATTTCCCTCCCCCCGGTATAACCCTGTTTTCATTGTATTGGATGTTGATATAATTTGGGGAGGGGAAGGGAAAACCAAATTGTTTAAACAGGATACAGGTTGCCCCATTGCAACAATAAGATGTACAAGACGCTATGTCGAAAAATGTACAATTTAGGCAGGTGGGCAGGGGAGTGTAGTTGAGAAGGTGGGAGGGGGTAGGGATGGTAGGGGAAAAACAATGGAGGAGGCAACAATGCTTGATAAGATATGTACTCAAATCCTTGATCACGTAACTGTAACCCTTTTGTACAATATTTTCACAATAAAAAATTTATTTAAAAATTACCCAGTGGTCCTGTGTGCTATCTGCAAGCTCGTCTGTGTTCTGTTGCATGGACAGGAAGTTTGTGTGTGCATTTAGCCTACAATAAGCATAGCTGAACAAGCGATTCTGCACCTTGTACAGTGATTCAGAATCTCCATCAGCCCTGTGGTCTCTCCATCTCCATAAGTCCTGATGAATCATGCCAAATACCCCAGAGAAGAAAAGGCTGCATCAAAAGATGACTTCTTGTCAGGTGAATAAGAACAGGGATGGGAAGGAATGGAGATGTGTCAGGCACTGTCAGAGGAGAAAAGCAGGGGGCATGTGTATGTGTGTGCGTGTGTGTGTGTGCGCGTGCGCGCGCGTGTGGGGGCCTGTTTCGGTGGACATGTGTGTGTGTGCATCTTGGCAGAGTGGGTTAAGTCATCTCAATGTAGTCAAAAGAGGTGCAAAAAGATATATATATATATATATATATATATATATATATATATATGGGAGTTATTGTGATATGAATAAAATCATGGACTTAGATGACCAACATGAGTTCCAATATTTACAGTTTACAAATAATGTACTTTCTTATATGTCCATAGACAGGTGACAATGTGCATGGGGCTAAACAAACTCACTCATCAAATAGGCAATACAAGAAAATATGTGGAAATAAACTTTACAACTTGGAGGGAGGAGGAATTGTGGGGGAGGGAAATTGGGAGAAAAATGAGGGAGGGGTAACAATGTTTGGCAAGAACTGTACTCACTACCTCACATATGTAGGTCTAACCCCTCTGTACATCACCTTGACAATAGAATTAATTTTAAAAAGTGAATAATGCATCTACATGTGTAAAAGTCTACCATAAAGTTTTCAATAGTGTCCATCTCTGGAATGGATAGGGAAGTGGATATTTTACTCATTTTATTGAATAGTTTTTCTTCTTTATGTCAACTTAGGACCACAAAATACTTTTGTAATAACTATTTATTTTGGAAAAGTAGAAAGAAAAAGAAATGTATGGTCTTTGGGACAAATATATTGGTTCTAGGGAAAAAAAACTAGCAATAATCACAAGTATTGTATTGGGCATGTTACTCAGCTACTCAGCTTTCTGTTGCTCCAGAAAACTATCTGAGATGAACTTTGAAGGAGCAAATGCTTAGTTTTGCTCATGATTTGAGAAGTTTCAATTCATGATTGCTTGGTCCCATCCTCCGCACCTGTGGTAGGTAGCGTGTGTTGGCAGCGAACAAGTGGGAAAGTAGAGCTGTTCCTAATGACATCTGGGAGGTGGAAAGAGCTCAACTTTATGAAAAGTTATTAAACTTTGAATTGGTATGTGGGTTAATCCATTCATAAGGTGAGAGCCCTCATTATCTAACTGCCACACAAAGCCCCACCTCTGAACACTGCTGCATTAGGGACTAAGCCATCAACATGTGACCTTTTGGTGGGATATGTAAGGCCCAAATCATAGCAATAGGATATGGTAAGACTTAATTGAGTGAATTACACAAACCAAATGGTCCAAGTGCTTGGACCATAGCAAATACTTCCCTTTTTTCCCTCTTCAAAAGTAGTAAAGCTACCAGGCACTGGCGACTTATGCCTGTAAATCTAGCTACTAAGGAAACTGAGATCTGAGGATTATTGTTCAAAGCCAGCCTGGGGAGGTAAATCCAAAGGACTCTTATCTCAGGTTAAATACCAAAGCACCCAAAGTGGAGGTGTGGCTCAAGTGGTAGATCACCAGACTTGAACAGAAAAAAATTGAGGCTTTGAGTTAAGTTCCAGTAGAGGTACACATGCGATATTTGCAGTATGTTTCTCAACTCTGGAGGTATGTTAAAAATGTATTTGCATACATTAATTGCTAATAGATACAATTAGGGCCTCATTGTTATCATTTCTACATGTTTGCACATGTAAATACTATATCCCAATCACTAACCCATTTACCCACCCCCACTCCCCATCATCTCATTCCTAAAAGAATTTCAACACATTTTATTGTCTGTTATTTTTGCTATTATCTGGCCAATAAGAACTAATAAATTGGGCTGGGAAGGTACAGTGCTTGCCTCACATGCATGAGGCCCTGGGTTCAATTCCTCAGCACCACTGTGGCTCAAGTGGTAGAGTGCTAGCCTTGAGCTGAAGAGCTCAGGGACAGCGCCCAGGACCACAGTTCAAGACCCATGATCACCAACAACAACAAAAAATAAAACTAACAAATCTACCAGGGAAACTTCTGTGCTTAATTATAAAAGATCTCACTCATATAGTTTTGATTGTATCACAGGTACGGACAAAGCACTTGTCATAATCACTTGTCATTATCATTTATGTTTACAGTTGACTTTTAGATGCATTTGCTTTGGTATTCTGTCCTACGGTAGAGCACCCTGGTTTTGGAGGAAGAATCTCATAATTGTCAATGTGGCTTCTGGAATCAGGGCTTCTAGAATATCTTACTCCACCACCTATTCATTGTATGAGTCTGTACAATTTATTCTGCCTTTCTAAGATTTAATCATCTTGTCTACAATAGGTTCACTATTGTGAAGATTAAGTTAGATATTTACATGACAGTGGTTAGGGCAATATCTAGCCTGTGTTCAATTTTGTGTTAATGTTTATCATTACCTCTCAGATGCAATGGAGATATTGTCTAATTTAATTAGTTTGACCCAGCAGAGTTAAGCCAACTCTAATTCAGAGACATTAAAAGAACATGTCCTGATTCTCACACTATCATAATTTCTTTTAATCAGTTGCATCTCCCTCTATAAAGTAATTTCTTTACCCTGTCAAGAGCAAAGAGGCCTGTGCAAGAAAGAAGGGACACTCAGCCAGACATTGAGAAAGGAAGATTAAGCCGTGGCTAGCGCATATTATCACCTGCACAAATGGCAACTCACATCCCCACTCTGCAAATGAGAAGGTTCAACAAGGTGTTTGCTAAAGTCACCCTGGCCTGGAACACATGGATTCCATATGACAGGCTTTGAGACAGATGGGAAGATGCATACGAACCCTGTGGAACCTCAGGCGGCCTTACTGATAGTGAGGACATTACAGGGATCATCGCCCTGCTTCCTCTGCCTTTCCACTCACAAGGATGGCCCTGTCAGCCCTCTTCCCACAGGAAACAGAATGAGGTTCTAATTATAACTCAACTTCCTCATCTGGAAAAGTATAAACCCAAACAACACTCAAGTTCCATATGTGGAAAGGAACAATAATTTTTTCTTTCTTTTCTTTTATGCTTCCTGTCATATGTCCTTTTCAGTCTGGATTATTACAAGGTAGACTTGCCTAAATATTTTCAGGCCATATCCACTCTGTATGGCCACAAGACAAAGGAACATGAATATTAAAACCATAAATAGAATTTTGAATCATAATTCTAAAATTAGACTGATTTATATTGATTCTGGGGAAAGGTTCTCATTGTAATACTAAGTTAAAATGTAAAAATAGTAGTATACAAATTCTAATTATATCAAAATGTTCACAATTTCATTCGTTCAGCACAACTGTATTTATTATCATTTTACAATATTAAATATTAGTGTCTCATTATGTTCTTGTGCAGACTAAGAACTTTATAGGGCTATCTCACCAAATCCTTAGAGCACCCTCACGGTAAATGAATTATAACTAACTTCACTGAGGATTAGAATGATTTTTTAAAATATGGTAGAATACCTATGGTTACAGCTATTGGGAAGGCTGAGATAAATGCAAGACTTGATTTTAAAAGTTTGGGAACAGTCTGGGTATCACAGAAAGATCCCATCTCATAAATAATGAAAGTAAGAATATAACATGGAATATATCTATCTATTTACATATATATATATAATTTCACAACCTTCTATTTTCACTATTATTACTAAAGCATTCTAAGGTCTTTGTTGTTGCTGCTGTTGTTGGGGTTTTTTGGTCGGTCATGAGGCTTGAAATCTGGGCTTGGGCACTGTCCCTGCACTCTTCAGCTCAAGGCCAGTGCTCTACCACTTGAGCCACAGCACCACTTCTGGGTTTTCTAGTGGTTTATTGGAGATAAGAGTCTCAGACTTTCCTGCCTAGGCTAGCTTTGAATGGTGATCCTCAGATCTCAGCCTCCTGAGTAGTTAGGATTACAGGTGTGAGCCACCACTGCCTGGCTCAAAGATTTTTATAAAGGCTCAGCAGCTATGTAAGACTATGCATAAGCAATCTGTTTGGAAACAGCCATATGAGATGAAATATTGCATTGCTTCCATGATAAGCTTTCATTAGTACAGATCCACATAAGTTATAGTCTTGAATTTCCACTCTCTTAGGTTCTGTAACAGATCAAAAGAACTGCGATGAAGTCCTCAGAGTCCTTCCCATGATAATTGTTTTGTCTTTGTAATAGCTTAACAAATAAATCTAGATTTTCTATAAAAAAAAAAGAAATTCCTTGTTTCAGTCCTCAATGACATCATCAACCCTAAGCAAGCCAACAACGCCAAATGGAGACTCTGTGGATGCCAAATCATTTTCTAGAGAATATTAATAGAATTTAAAGTCAGCCTGGTACCAGTGTCCCATGCCTTTAATCCCATCTACTCAGGAGGCTGGGTTTGAAGCCAACCCAGGTAGGAATGTTTGAGATTTTTATCTCCAATTATCCTCAAAAGGTACAGCTCTAGCCTTGAGCACAAAAGCTTAGGGACAGCAACCAGGCCCTGAATTCAAAACCCAGAACTGGAGCAAAAACATGTCCACACATGCCTATAGGACAATGCTTAGCTGTCAAAGACAATATTTGTGAAACAAATTGTAAGGCAAACTCATGAAATGTTAGATGGGTTTCAGTCCCAACTTACCTTTCTGTGCTAGTTAGCTCACCCTTGAACATGAGGCTTTTCATCTATAAGTCACATCAATTATGCTCCTCTAAGGAATATCTCCTGAGTAACTGAAATATGTAACACAAGATATCTGGGTCTTCTTTGCTGCAATATACAGAACAAATTCTGTCTGTGGGTTCCACATTTGGTGTTGAAATCAGAAGACAGTCCAAAAGACCACAAAAGTAGCCCATAGCCCTGAAAGTTCCTGAGCCATCTACTCACACTACCTAGTCTATATTACCTTATAACAAGAACCATGTTCATATTGCTTGTAAAAATCATCAAGCTAGAGCCTCTTGTCCATTCCTTGTTCATTTTCTTGTGTACATCATAAAACGGAGGCGAGCTCAGGGGTTCCAAAGCTTCAGACAGCAAAAACTAAAAGATAAAGTCTCTGTCAGCTGAATTCACTTACATATAGATTACGCTTAAACACTGCTCATTATATAGTGCTAGATAAGATTTCCAGATGTGCACGTTTGAGAGCAATCGTGTGTGTTAGAAGACTGCACGGAATTGTATTTCCACTGATGATGGATGCGCTCTTCGCCTATCAATTAACTCTGAAAAGAGGGACCATCATGTCTGGTCACCACAGGGCTAATCCCTAGTTTTGAGACACATGTGAGGCTTCTCTTCTGGCTATGGCAAGACCCTCATCCATCAATGAAAGGAAATTGGTGTTCTTTAATACTTTGAGTTACTTATGAGGCTTGGAATGCAGAATGGAGAGGTGGCTAGAATTCAAGATCAGAACCCAGTGTTTTTTTTTTTTTCTGTAAACTCTGAACAGTTTGAGGAAGAAAATAATGCCCCTTTATCTCCTCTGCTGCCTTTCTCTCTCTCTCCTCTCTCTCCTCTCTCTCCTCTTCTCTCTCTCCTCTCCTCTCTCCTCTTCTCTCTCTCCTCTCCTCTCCTCTCTCTCTCTCTCTCTTTCTCTCTTTCTTTTTTTTGTGAGAATACCATACAGAGGGGTTACAATTACATGGGCAAGATAACAAGTACATTTCTTATCAAGCATTGTTGCCTCCTCTTTTGTCTATAACAGAAACAGACTTGTAATAGTGATACCTGAGTCTCATTATAGCAAGGGCCAGGATTATGTCACGCAGTTCAGCCAAAGTTTTCACAACAAAGTTCTTAAGCTAGCTTCTCAAGTTTCTTCCATTTTTTGAGGCAATTTTTAAATGCTAAAATTATTTTAATAGGAACAGAGGATAGACTACTAATAAATGATCAAAGGGTGTGCATTTTCTAATGCGCCTTTGGCTTCAAGAAAGAAATGGGACATCAAGCCACTTTTTTATTCTTTTTATTTTTTTTAAATTTAATTTTACTTTTTTATTGTGAACATACTGTACAGAGGGGTTACAATTACATGAGCAGGATAATGCATAAAGCATTGCAGCCTCCTCCTTTGTTTACCCTTCACATCCCTTCCCAGCCTCCTCCCCCCCCAAACTCCCTCCCCCCCC